>NC_071511.1:126674068-126977098 GCF_027887155.1 Malaclemys terrapin pileata
GATCAGTCACCAGATAAAGCTCACTGGACTTATTACAATTTGACAAAATCAGAATTGCTGGTTCTTCAGGTGGAAACAATTTAGTCTTAATTTAAACTTGTGCAAAAGGTTTGTAGGACCACTATTTCCCCAGTTGCACAACCAAAAGAAGTGTTGGAATTTGTGTGTGAGAGAGCATTAAGCACTGTTGGTGATTGAAAGTGGATACTAAAAAGTTCATGGGAAGATGGCCTCCGTAGCCCCAGGGCTACTGAATGAATTCTGGAGCAGTTAATTCAATTAGCCTTTTTTTGTTTATATATTTTTTTTCCAGCAACCTATTCTGTTCAAAGGTTAGGCACACCATTGCTGTCGTTTTAAATATGCACTGCTCATTCTTGAGATGGTCGGGGCTTTTGGCCCAGCCGTGCTTTGTTTTTGTTTTTTACTGAATGTCAACACTCAAAAGTCTGGTTCCTCATAGAGATCTAGCTGCCATCTCATCATTTAAAGCAGTTGTAAGCTCAGTAGCAGTATATAAACTCTGCAATATAGTCCAGTTTATCTGGAGATTGCAATAAAAGTGCACTGTTAAATGTGTGATTTCATCTGCTGTTGGAGGTTATAGTGGAAGGTTTGCTGCAAGCTAAAAATGTTACACTTGCATAGAGTTTTACTGTTCAGAGAGGTTTAACCTTTTGCGGTTGTCTTTATTTAAGTGGTGTATGAGTTGAGTTTTATTGCAGTGCACGTGGAGTGCTCATTTACTCACCTCAATATTTTGTGTGTGTCTGTTTAAGTGGATGACAATCGTGCAGCAGAAGAATGGTGTGCCTACCCTTGAATGCTGCAGTTTAAAAAGAGAACTTGTCTTGCATCAGTTCAGACTGTAGGCTAAGAATTGTAAATAGATAGTGAAAAGTGAAGTACTCTTATTATTTGCTTTGGTTAGAAAGTGAATTTTAAAAACAAACCAAACGCTTATCTTTCTCAGATTAAATGTCCTGAGACCTGAAGATTGTAATATTCATGTCTGCGAAGCTTTTAAACATTACACTTGAGATCTGTGATCATTTAATATTCAGGTAATCTTTCTTTTCTGAGAAGCTTTTGAACAACCATATTTCCTCCAAAGGTCTCTGTTTAAAAAGAAAAAAGGAAAAAAAATGTGTAGATTATTTTTTAAGCACTAATTGCATTACATTGGTAACTGCAATATAAAATAGCCATTATTGTTTTGTGAAGCATGGTTGAGATTAGTTAGTGGTCCCTTTTAAAATTTCATGAGCCTCTCAAAAAAATAAAAACAATTAAAAAAAGCTGCTGAATATTCAAAAGATATATATTTTACCTTATTGTAGGTTTTGTAAATTTAGTCTGTAATATTCAGGTGCACCTTTTAATGTTAAATTTTGTTTCAAAGTCCCATCTAACGTATTTTCTCTGAGGTGATTGATCACATGACTGGTATCGCTCTAGTGCTGCAGTGATCCACTGATGTTCAATTTCTTTCTTTCACTCCATATTCTTTACAGGCGCTTTCAGTGTAGCTATCTTCGTAGTATTTGGGATCATTTTAAATATATAATTGGAATTAATGTTTGTCCATTAGCATGCTTAATTTTCTGCTGACTAGCAGTTTGCATGGCCAGAATTCCCAGTTGACCATATTTTGGTGTGGGAAGATGTGGTGGTTCACTGCTGTCTTTATAACAAAGGCTTTGTTTCTCATGTTATTTCTGATAAGTGGATGCTTATGTTATTTGGATCAGTTGGACAGGAGATAGGGCTTAGACCTTGTTCCTCCTGGTGCTTTTGTGGGAGCACAATGTTAACAGAACACAGACAAACTGCTACCCTGTGAAAATCAGGGAGTCTGTAGGAGGCGGCCTTTCAGGTATTTTCAGTCACTGGTTTTCTCTTGTTCCCAAGGGTAACCATCAGATATAGTCATTGGATTCAGCAGTATTGTTGTATAGCACACTGATGATGTAGTTTTCACTTAGCTGAAAGAGGCTGCTGATGACAGCAAGAAACTGTGAATCATATTTGTGGCAGTCTCTGAAAACTAGTTTTTCAGTCCAACTATCATGAAGGAGAATCCCTCTCTCTATTCCCATCCTAGAAAAGTAATGTTCTATTTTGTGTGTATAAAGTTTTAAGAATCAATTTTCATATTGTACTGAAGTTTAGATGTTGCTTGGTAAATCTTTGCTGCAGCATATAATGAAGATGTGGTAGGGGTCCTGGTGTGGAGTTAATTATCGTACAGTTCTGGTGAGCAAGCCCGACATGTATGAAATGTATCTGTTTTTTATTTGGACCTGTAAAATGTAAAAGTGCTTTTTTAGAACTCTAGTGACCTATTACAAATTATTACCTCACTTTCAGCCAGTTGGATCCTCATTCCACAATGTAGTAGGCATTCTTATTGTGGCTGTTACACTTGACTCCAGCTATAAAGAATGGAACATTCCAATTATATATTGTAGGGGCATGTAGTATTTGGGCTTATTTTATTTCTGGTGTAGAGAGAAGGTCCTCAGAGCCCCATGCAGTCCATTAAAAGCTCAAGTCACAGCTTCCTTTAGAATCACTCATTGCTACTTCTGCATTAGTCAGATGAAGTTCCTAAATAGCAACACAAAAAATGAAGAACAGGAGTACTTGTGGCACCTTAGAGACTAACAAATTTATTAGAGCATAAGCTTTCGTGGACTACAGCCCACTTCTTCGGATGCATATAGAATGGAACATATAATGAGGAGATATATATACACACATACAGAGAGCATAAACAGGTGGGAGTTGTCTTACTAACTCTGAGAGGCCAATTAATTAAGAGAAAAAAAAAAAAAAAAACTTTTGAAGTGATAATCAAGCTAGCCGAGTACAGACAGTGTGATAAGAAGTGTGAGAGTACTTACAAGGGGAGATAGTCAACGTTTGTAATGGCTCAGCCATTCCCAGTCCTTATTCAAACCGGAGTTAATTGTGTCTAGTTTGCATATCAATTCTAGCTCTGCAGTCTCTCTTTGGAGTCTGTTTTTGAAGTTTTTCTGTTGTAATATAGCCACCCGCAGGTCTGTCACTGAATGACCAGACAGGTTAAAGTGTTCTCCCACTGGTTTTTGAGTATTTTGATTCCTGATGTCAGATTTGTGTCCATTAATTCTTTTGCGTAGAGACTGTCCGGTTTGGCCAATGTACATGGCAGAGGGGCATTGCTGGCACATGATGGCATAGATCACATTGGTAGATGTGCAGGTGAACGAGCCCCTGATGGTATGGCTGATGTGATTAGGTCCTATGATGATGTCACTTGAATAGATATGTGGACAGAGTTGGCATCGGGGTTTGTTACAAGGATAGGTTCCTGGGTTAGTGGTTTTGTTCAGTGATGTGTGGTTGCTGGTGAGTATTTGCTTTAGGTTGGGGGGTTGTCTGTAAGCGAGGACAGGTCTGTCTCCCAAGATCTGTGAGAGTAAGTACTCTCACACTTCTTATCACACTGTCTGTACTCGGCTAGCTTGATTATCACTTCAAAAGTTTTTTTTTTTTTTTTTTTCTCTTAATTAATTGGCCTCTCAGAGTTAGTAAGACAACTCCCACCTGTTTATGCTCTCTGTATGTGTGTATATATATCTCCTCATTATATGTTCCATTCTATATGCATCCGAAGAAGTGGGCTGTAGTCCACGAAAGCTTATGCTCTAATAAATTTGTTAGTCTCTAAGGTGCCACAAGTACTCCTGTTCTTCTTTTTGCGGATACAGACTAACACGGCTGTTACTCTGAAACACAAAAAATGTGCTCTTACTTCTCATTGGCCCCAGGACCCAAACTTTGACTGGCCCATGCTGCCTGCCACTAGACCTGAAATCCAGCCCTAATATTTCCCATTTCAGAACAGAAATGATTCTTAATAAATGTATATGATTGGTGCCTCTTACATGGTAACAAATTCAGCTGCTCAGTCTTGATGTAACTATTATGTACCCTTTTGTTTGTGGTTCTTTCCTGAGTCACATGCCTGAGGACACTCCTGTCACACAAGAGGCAGCTGCACATATACATTTAGATTGTTCAGGAGCACACAAAGAATGATTTTTGCCAGTGGTCCTGGAACAATTTTTATGGTAGGGGTGCTGAACATGGAAACTCTTATTACTACTGCAAGCCAGGGGGTGTGGCAGCACCCCGAAACCCCTAGTTCCAGTGCTTATGGTTTGTGCTGTGTTTCATGGCAAATCTGCATTTAAAAGAGTCTGTAAACATTTCCTTCAGGGAAGCGCTAAAGAGTAGGTTGGCTTCCTAAAGAAATTGATTAGGGTTTTGTGAAGATAACTGGCAAAATGATCCCCCAGTCCTGGGGTTTACTAAACTCTGTACAAGCCGTAATAACTTATTTGTTCATATCAAATTGTTTTTCAAACTGTACTGAAAAGGATAGTTATACTGGTGTCAGGTGGAAGGGCAAATTCCCAAGTCTTTCTGTTCAGTTTCTTTAGGATTAAGTCTCTCTTCTTGGCTGTCCTCGAGTTTTAGGAGTGGTAGATGAATGTGGCCTGTGAGTGAAGGGAATGCTGTGCAATTCCCTTGTCTTACCCAAAATGCAGTGTTACCAGAACTATAACATGGAGAGGTCTTTTTTAAATAAAGACAGATGCTTAACGCTTTGGTTTAAAGATGATGTACACTAGCTGCAAGTCCAAACTGTATGAAGGAGAATTTATTACATTGTACAGAAAGCTTTATTCATCACAAAATGATTTTTGTTTTAAATTCTCTGCCAAAACATAGTGGTAACATTGGTATGTTGCCTACATATTCATGAGAGTCAGGAATAACTTGAGGTTTTCCTTAATAGAAATTTCAGCGATGAGATTTATGCTGGTTTAAGTAAACCCACCTTTTTTTTTCCAAATAAGATTATATTGACTAATGCTAGTATACAAATTATGTCTATCAAATTCTCTTTCTGTGACTAGTTTTGGTACTGGTAAGGTTTCCACTACTTTTGAATTATACTGAAAACTCGAAATTAGATCCTGCAGAAGCTTAAACGTATGCACTGTTAGTTAGTTGCAAGTTCATTTGGAACTATCATATATTGTAATCACTATATTTACTCTTTCAGTATGTAATATATAATTGAATTTTTCATCATATCTTGATGATCGCTAAACAGAAATATTGTAGACACAAAAATGATCCACAGGTACACTACACAGATACCAAAAAATCCCACAAGCAGTTACATGCATATATTCCAACATCTGTCTTTCACAGATTCTGGGTTTGACTTAGGCAAAATCTGTGTACCAGTATTACAGCTGTCTTGGATTTCATGTCCTACAGAATTATACCCTTACTCAGGTAATGTCCTGAAAACATTCATTTTAAAATAGCCTTATAGTATCCTCATGAAAATTTCCTAGCCCAGTGGCAAAATCTATTTCCCCACCCTCTTTACAATGATTAAGGATTTTTTAAAATTCTGTCCAGAAAATTTCATTCTCTTTCTAAAAATATATTTTACTTGTCCCTATTGAATGGGTGAGTAGAATTTAGCAAGATTCTTAAGATAATATATTTGCAGATATGTCTGTCTGGGTGAATATGATGGTGGCTGGGGTTAGGGTACAGACAGATCCATCAGAAGAGAATTTTCTGTGGTCACTAGCCAGATGAAATCAGATCTAGATATTTTCTCCACCCTAAAATAACGAAGACACCACTAGAGTTACTAATACAGTTTATCAAATACTTGGTGCTACATCTCAAATGGTTTTGCAGGTGATATTTTTATGCTTGGTGGCAGCAAGTACAGTAAACGTTACTGTCATTATAAAAGCACTTGTCTGACCCATTGTACAATACCGGAAAAGGGATCCTTCAGCACTTTTGTGTGTTCTAATATACTAAAGTCTTAATTTATCTGGTCTTCAGAGTCTTAGATACTGTAAATGTTACAATCTAGGATTATTATTAACCATTTGTCATGTCAGATCACAAGTTCTCTTGAGATATTAATCTGTCTTTAAAGAATACTACTACAATATTTTATAGTGTTCAGGCAACTTCTAAATGTATATGCTTGATATTTTAACAAATCATTTCCACAGACCATTTCAGGGCTTGAGATTTGGAATCTGGGGTAACTGGGAGGGAGGAGGGAAATTTCCCAAAATGAAAAATCATTTTAAACCATTGTGTAGTGTTCAGTTTGAAAAATATATCACTAGAAAAATGGGTAGGGATTCTCTCTCCCTTACACCTTCAGGGAATGAGCAGTGTTTAGAATCTTTTGGCTGAAATTCAAGCCTTTTTACCATGTAAATTTTTAATATAAACTCACTGACATGCTTTTTACGTCTGAGGACTGAAAATGGATCTTAATGTTTAAATTGTGGAATGGTCTATTTCTTAAATGAAGGGGGAACATTTTAAAAAAACTAACTAGATTAGAATACCAGCATTCGTGTGCTTAAGGAATTTTAGTATGTAATAGCAAAGTATTTGATTAAAAACCTAATCTTGAATTGCTAGTCTGTAATTAGGTGCATTCTAATTTAGCAGGTGACTATTCTTTACTTATTGATATGTGATGGGCTTTTTGCAAATAGAAACCTTTATCTGAGTCCCATGTGTTGCTTGTACTGATGGGATGTATGCTTACAGCAGCTTACTGCTGCTTTAAAAAATGTATAAAATATGTTTGGAGTGTTTGCTCATAACTCTTTCTAACCTCCACTTGTTAAATTGTCAGACATTGGTATTTTATCAGTCCGCAATGTAAGTTAAACTAATGTTCTTAGGAATCCAGCTTGTACACACTGTTTAAAAACCCTCAGGGACAGTTTACACACTATCCTCACTCAATTCAGGTACTTGTACTCTATTCTTAAACCTAGCAGTGACTTGTATTTTGTTTTGCTTTTCTTTTGACGTGCTGATAGCACATCTTTGATGAATGTCAACTTAAAACTCAGTTCAGGTATCCAGGTATAACTCAGCCAAACGGATTTTAAAGCTGCATATTACTCTCCAGCACACAGTGCCTCAGACACTTATAGTGGCATTCTGTATATTCAGTTACTACTGAGCAGATCGCATGGGGGTTCCTGTTAACTATGTATTGTAAGAAATTTCTCTCTATATATTATATAATATGTATTATATTCTATACATATATATTATATATGTAATCTTAAGCGTATATATTTTAAAATGCCACTACTAGCCAGTGCAGCTAAAGTAAAATACATTCCCAGCTGCTTCTGTAAACTCTACAGAAGCATTTCCTTAATGTGGCTCTTGCTTCTCTTTCACCATAACTACTTCTAAATTCAAGCACCGGTCCTTGGGTGTCTGACCTCTACATTCTAGTTATGCAATGTCTTTAGAGAATTCTGTGCACTGGCCACTGTGATGGAAACCAACGGGCCAGAAGTGCTTTGAGTTTATTAGTAATTGTTCTGCCAAAGTCGGTGTTGTATGACAAGCATGTAAACCTGTCAGATAATCAGCAGAGGTACAAGTCTATAATAGTCTGTATAATCACTACCACATAATTGGAAAGACTAAGCCCCTGACAGGTGTCTCTTTTCTAATGCTGAGCACTAATTCAGAATGTGTTGGCACTTAACAGCTGTAGTGATGGGCCTGTCTGCTGTATCTGCACAGGGAGTGAAATTTTAAGAAAAAATCCGCTTCTCTGTACCTGTAGTAATGTGTCTGCAGTTGCAAGTCAGCAACACCTCTGCTTTATTATTTGATACTTTACATCTGAAAAGAGTTCTCTTTCTATTTATGTGACCCATAGTCTTTGACGAGTATGGAAAATGGCATTTCTCTCTGACCTCTAGAAGTTCAAGTGTCATGGGAAAAAATACAGGAACCCCCCCTTTACTCTTATGGACCTCATTTCAATATACTGTTTACAGTTTGACGGAATTGTATAATTTAATATTTCTCTTGTACTGTAGTTTATATTTATTTACAGATTTTTTTGTACTGTGTGATTTGAACTTTTGTTCCTTGCTATGATCAACGTTTTATGTAGTAGAGCACTTATGATCACAAATTAAGGTTTTTGGTTTGATTGCACTACATTAATTTTTTTAATGCAGTTCTGATTTTTTGACTGGACTAAATAAGCTGTGTCTTAATGTATGTGATAAGTACTTTTAAATTTTTAATTCACGTGGTCCATTTATTTTTTTTGCATTGTATGTCAGAAGCGCTAATTCTCTTGTTGTGCATGTGTAAGATTTAATGGCTCCATTGTATTATTTGACCATGTCATTTTGGAAACACATTCCCAGCTGTAACGTTGTGTATGGTAGTTTTCACTGGATGCTAGACTTTTCAAAACCACTATTCTTCTAATAAATTTTGTTGTGAAAAACTTTAAAAGGGTTGTAATTCTGTTGTTTCTAGTGTGTATTTTAAAGTGCCACAATTACAGCCTATGATGTTGTAAAATGTAAATTAACAAGAATAAAGAGATGCAGAGGGGAAATACAAATGTAAAGGAAATAATTACTGGTAGAGGGATCAAGGTTTGGAGTCTCCATCTGTTTTCTGTAGTAAATAGGATTCCTGATTAAACCCTTTTAGCAGTTGAGTAGAGGATGCATGTGAAAGCTGAAATGCAATCTTGCAGGAATGTCTATTCCCATGATCTCCCGTATTCTAACTAGCTCTCCCTTACGGGTCACCTTAATTTTCTTTCATAGTAAATAATTTATCTAGTGAAGGGAGAGAGTGGTCTCTTTGCAAAATGATGCGGCTGGGCTTATTGAGGATTTACTAATGAATTAGGAGTAGACACCATGGTCGTAAATGCCTAGATATAAATACCTGTTTTCTGCTTGTGTGGTTTGACGTGGCTTGCTGATATTTTTTGCCTAGAATGTGTACAGTTATATAGTGGTGCTGGTGTGTCTTTGTTGTGTCGCTGGATTGCTTGTCAGATGGAATTGGACCAAGAGAACTGTGGTTTGCTTGACCGTTTGCTGTGCAGAAGTCAGCATTAGTGTTGCTCTCATCCTCTGAGCAGATATTGAGGAATGTCAACAACTCTGATTAATACATGGCAAGCTTCTAATAACAGTAACTGTGTGCTCGCTGGCATCTTTCTGCATTCGGTCCTGAGTAACATTCAATATAGTGGCACCCTGCTTCAGCTGTTCCTGACTTTAGCCCCAAATTTACCTTCTTTTAACCCATTCTTCGTGTGTACCACTTTTAATGTTATACATTATTGATATTGGAAATGCTCATTCGTGAAAAGTAGGTTACTGCACAAGTTGTACAAAGAGATGGAACCCACATAATTTCAAGCTGTTTCTGCTAAAATTCCTTATTTGGACCTAGATTGGGTGAAGGCAACAGATAGTAGGAATCTCCCTGTTGCAGAGAAATTCTGTTAGTGCTATGGAAAATCTGATGCCCTGCATTTGTTTTCTACCCCTTATCAACCAGAAGTTTCTTATTTATAGTTCACACTAACTAAGCTTGGGTACATAAGGGCTCACATTTGCTAACATTGTGTTCAATTCACAGTTAAAAATCCTGGAAAAGTAACTGCTACAATGTGCACAATAGCCTGCTTTTAGTGTTTTACTATCCCTGGTACTATGAAGTAAAAGAAAATGCAAAGTTTTCAGAGTAGCAGCCGTGTTAGTCTGTATCCGCAAAAAGAAGAACAGGAGTACTTGTGGCACCTTAGAGACTAACAAATTTATTAGAGCATAAGCTTTGGATGCATAGTGGGCTGTAGCCCACGAAAGCTTATGCTCTAATAAATTTGTTAGTCTCTAAGGTGCCACAAGTACTCCTGTTCTTTTTGAAAATGCAAAGGTTACTTGACCATGTTAGGCTAGCAGTTACTTTCCAAATAATCCTTTCATAATAAAATTGAAGTGCTTTTGATTGGAGGTGACACTTCATTTCAAGCCAGCAATAAGTCTCTTTATATTTATATAATTAAACTAATATTTCCATATCTTTATGCATGACTAGTGCACCCAGCACTGTAAAATGTAGGTGCCAAGCCTTTTAAAGGTGATACATTTGTCCCCTTTTGGGGTTCTTTAAAGCGTATAAAGGGTTGAAAGGTTTTAATCATTTTTTTAATGAAATAAACTTTTCTGCTGTAGGACTATCAGGAATGTCAAGTCTTGTTTTGCTGGAGAACGCACTGGGAGTCTCCGAGATGTGGATTGAGAGGTTTTGTAGCCTTTAATTAAAAGAGTGAGGTGTAGACTCTTTAATGAAGGCTATTTATTATTATTCATTTACTTATACAACAACAGTGACCAAAGTATGCCAGGCACTTAGTAAAACTTAGGCAGACACCATCCATGCCCTGAACTGGTTATATTGTAATACTACAAGAGGAGAATACAAAGCATATTAAATAAATGGCAAATCCCAGTGGCCTCTGTACCTAGCTATATTTAGCCAACTCCTTTCATGCAGGCATCATGATAGAAATGAGTCTTCAGGAGGGAGTTAAGCCCTGGTTCACCCAGGTACTTAAGTATATGGCTATCTTTAACCCATTAAGTTCAAAGGGACCACTCTGCGTGTGTTAGCACATGCCTAAGGTTAGGTACCTTGCTAAACTGTGGCACTAATGAGCAGAGAGGAGCAGCCCGCAGATAAGCTGAGGAATGGCATTTTATGCGCCGAAGGGGAGCATGTAAGAAAGTGCAGCGATGATTTGGGAAAAGTGGGCAATGTTTTAAAACAAACAAAAGGAAGTATTGCTTCACACAATGCACAGTCAACCTGTGGAACTGCTTGCCAGAGGATGTTGTGAAGGTCAAAACTATAACAGGGTTCGTAAAAGAACTAGATAAATTCCTGGAGGATAGGTCCATCAATGGCTATTAGTAGTGCCCTACCAAATTCATGGCCATGAAAAACGGATCATGGACCATGAAATCTGGTCTTTGGTGTGTTTTTACCCTATACTATTCAGATTTCACGGGGGAGACCGGCATTTCTCAATTTGGGGGCCTGACCCAAAAGGGAGTTGGGTTGCAAGGTTATTTTAGGGGCATCACGGTATTGCCACCCTTACTTCTGTCCTGTCTTCAGAGCTGGGTGGCTGGAGAGCAGTGGCTGTTGGCCAGGTACCTAGCTCTGAAGGCAGCACCCCGCCAGCAGCAGCACAAAAATAAGCGTGGCAATGCCATACCATGCCACCCGTACTGCGCTGCTGTCTACAGAGCTGGGCGGCTGGAGAGCGGCAGCTGCTGACTGAGTGGCCATGCCACCCTTCCTTCTGTGCTGCTGTTGATGGCAGCTCTGCCTTCAGAGCTGGGTTCCCGGCCAGCGGCCACAGTCTCCAGCCAACCAGCTCCGAAGACAGCGCCAACGCCAGCATCAGCGCAGAAGTCAGAGTGGCAATACCGCAACCCTCCCTGCAATAACCTTGCAACACGCCCCCCACACACACACACACACACAATTCCTTTTTGGGTCAGGCTGCCTAAAATTACATTTTTAAAATCCTATGACTGTGAAATTGACTAAAGTGGACCCGAAATTTGGTAGGGCCCTAGCTATTAGCCAGGATGGGCAAGGATGGTGTCCCTAGCCTCTGTTTGCCAGAGGCTGGGAATGGGCAATGGGGGATGGATCACTTGATGATTCCCTGTTTTGTTCATTCCCTCTGGGGCACCTGGCATTGGCCGCTGTCAGAAGACAGGACACTGGGCTAGATGGACCTTTGGTCTGACCCAGTATGGCCGTTCTTACGGTGCCTGGGCGGTGCCTGATCGCGCTTTGCACTGAGGAACTCTGGCCCTGTGCCGGGTGGTCTGGGGCTGGTGGTTGTAGCGCGGCCTCCATGAGCAACTGCTTAAGACGAAAGTCTCTTTCTTTCTTAGTGCGTGGTTTGAAGGCCTTCTCCTAGACACCAGAGACAGGAGTCGTGGGGGTCGCTCTTAGGTATAGACTTGCGGCACATGGCGCAAGCTTTGAAACCCCGGGCTTGCGGCATGACCCGCAGTCCAAGGCTGGTGCTGGAACTAGCTTCCAGACACCTGGATACAATGGTATGTAACTATCTGATAACTATCTAAGAACAACTCTAACTAGAAGACTGAATAGCTAAGGGCTCACTCGTGAGCGAGAGAGAATGTTCCAACGCCGTCTCAGACGGTAAGAAGGAACTGAAGGGGGTTTGGGCCGGCAGGGCTCTATATACACCGCCATAAGGGCGCCACTCTAGGGGGCTCCCCTGGCGTCCCGACGGGAGCTGCTAAGGGGATAAGTTTCCGACCTCCGTGCACGCGACGCGCGCAAGCACTTGAAGAAGAATGGAACATTCCGGCTGCTGCTGCAGCTGGGGAGGGTGGATAAGTGAGGCGGAGCGAAGTATGTGGCTCCTTCAAGGCAAGTCCAAGAAGGTTGAAATGGATGCAGTGGAAAAGGAGGAGGGATTAAAACTGAGGAGTGACATGTTTTCAGCTAACAGTTTCTCCCAGCATTTGAAGTAAAGAGGTGTTGGGATGACAGTGGAACCGGAACAAAGCCTGGTATTAAACAGTCTGACTCAAAATCACTTCTCTCAAGCTGGTTTCCAAATGTCAGAACTAAGGCTACGTTTTAGTCATGGATATTTTTAGTAAAACTCATGGACAGGTAAACAAAAATTCACGGCCCATGACTTGTCCATGACTTTTACTAAAAATACCCGTGACTAAAACTTGGGTAGGGGGCCTCCGCGTGCTGGGGGAGGTGGCCCGGGCCCCCCGCTGGTGCTGGGACGGGGGGGCTGGGGAGTGGGACCCTGCAGGTGCTAGAGTGGCGTGTGGCCTGGGACCCCCACTGATGGGGGGGGGGGGGAGGGGAGACGACCAGGCTGTGGCGCACGGCGCGGGACTCCTGCACGTGCTGGGGGGTGGTGGTGGGGCTGGCAGGGGCTCCCTACCCAGCTCCGTGTCCCTGCAGCTCCTAGGTTGCGGAGGGGCCAGGGGGCTGTGCGCACTGCTCACCCACCACAAACACCGGCTGTGCAGCTCCCATTGGCAGGAACCGCAGCCAGTGGAAGCTGCGGGGGTGGCCTGTGGGCACAGGTAGCATGCGGAGCCCCCTGGCCCCTCCGCCACCTAGGAGCTGCAGGGCCATGCCAGTGGGAGCCGGGGAGCCCCCAACCCCAAGGTAAGCACCCACTCGCACCTTCCAACCCCCTTCCCCTAGCCCTGAGCCCCCATCCCAAACACCCAAACTGCTGCTGCTGGCCCACGGGATGCCTGACCCGGGCAGCCCCTGAGTCAGCACTGGCTGCTGTAGAAGTCACAGTAAGTCACGGACTCACAGCCTTAGTCATAACCCTACCAAGTTCTCAGTTGTCCATAGTCTTCCACGAAAAAATTGAGTAGACAAGACCTGAATTTCTAGTATCGGAGAGGGAGAGAAAACAAACAAACACAGCATCTCGCCCTTTTATTCTGAAGGAACAAAGGAAAAATTCTAACTTTTTCAAGCTGCCTTTGTCCATAATAAAGCATCAGAAAAGTGCAAACTCTAGTTTCCCTCTTTGCAGGCCTGCTTCAACTTCATAGACATTTTATAGGAACACTCAATACACCGGAGCATTTGATGAAATAAAAATCACTAGCAGTGTTCCACTAAAATGATTTCTTCAATCTCTTAGAATTCCCTTTTCTTCCCTGTTGCCCCATGTGCTGTTCAAAAAGTCTCTAGGGTGCTTACTTTATAAGTGTCTATTCTTCCCTAGCTGGACTCCTTTCTTGGGGAATTATTTTGAAAATAACTTTTTAAAAGCAAAGAATTATTAAACAGGTTTATGGAAGGTGACAGGACTTGGCATTCAAGCTACTAATAGGTTTACCCAGCTCAAGGAATTGGCACTAAAACATTTCTTCAGCTTGGGCAATTACATTAAAAATAGCAAAAGGACGTGGTAGCTCTTGAAAAAATATATAAAGCACAGCAGTTGAGCCCAAAAATTAAAGGTAAGAGTTGGTGTCTCAAGTGCAGAGAATATTTAGCGGCATAGAGGATTTCAGTTGGGTTGCTTTTTCTAGCCTCATGGAATCAACAACACCGACAAATTGAAGAAAATGTCTAACACATTTTTTTCAAAGCTAAGTTACATAAATGCCATTTCCTCCAAGTTCAAAGATTGTGGGCATTAAAGTGCAGCTCTGCATCTTCCCGAAGGACTGGCCAGAGCCTCAGTGACTCAACTGCCTTAATTTGGTTCAGAATGAAATCTCTGGATTCTGAGGCTGCCGTTTTTGAAAGAATTGCTTTCTCTCAAAACCCAAAGCTTAATGCTTTACTTCAGCACTGCCGAGCAGTTCATGAAGCAGGTTTTGACATTAATTGTTAAATTTGAATAGTGGGTTGTGTGAGGAGAGGATTGAGTCTATCAGATGCAGGTCAGCCAGCCATTTTCTCCTGTGACTAATGCACATGCGATGTAGTTTTAAGATGTGGTGCTCGTGTATCTGATGAATTCTCCTGCTGGGAACCTTGTTGTAACCTGAATCTAAAATGCTTCCATATAGGATCAAATAATGCAACCATAGTTTAGAATCCTGATGGGTTTTCCTTTGGCTGCACAATAAAACAGAAATGGTGACCATATTCTTGAATGTAGAGTGTATCTCTGCCCTCTGTAATTTAGCAATATATTGCATTTTTATTTGTTACTTACACTGTTCTTCCAAGGGGAGTGCATGGTGAGGTTTTTCTATCACACTGATTGGAAATATTGTCCTGTACAATCCAACAGTGACTTTCCAGTTGTTATATCCACTAACAAAACCCCGCTATGGTGCTTGATCGAATGGTGCTAGTGGAAGAGGCAGGTGGGTCAGTTATGGCTAAGGTAGTGAGGAGGTGATTTCATTTCCCTTTTTGACCTGTTTATAAAGCTCTGCACTGCTCTATGTAGAAACATTGTTTGTAGCATATCATCAAGCTACATATACCAGAAAGGCATTTCCAGTTCCTACAACCATGTGACAGGTGAAGTTCAGATTGGAGTTTCTGCCCCTCCTACGTTAGTAGTACGCTGTTGTGGTTGGACATCTCATTTGTTCTGTTCAGCTTTTTATACCGTCACCATGGTACCTGAGTGTGATTACTTCCAAATCTTTCAAGAGTGTAACCACTTTCGAGATATTGGCAGTGTTTTAAAATGTGATTTTAACATTGAAAACTGTCTGTGTAAAATGGCACTGGGGATTCCGTTTTTGTGTAATTTCCACAGCAAATGCACTCTGGTTTTTGGATTTCTAGCCCTTCAATCTCAGCCGGGGATTTGAAAATCAAGCTAGGTTTTTCTATCGCAACTTTATTCATCAATGATAAACTTTCCATATGGCAAACTAGATTCTTGGATACACACGTATAACCCCATTGCTGGCAGTAGGTTTGCACTGGTGTAACTCAGTAAACAATTCTGTTAATGCACAAAAAGTAATAGAACAGTTTACAGAATATTTGATAAGTTAGAGGTTGGCAGAGCCTAGTGAAATTTCACCTTAGAGTACTTAAGGAACTAGCTGAAGCAATCTCAGAACTGTTAGTGATTATCTTTGAGAACACAGGCAGGACGGGTGAGGTCCCAGAGGACTGAAGAAGGGCAAACACAGCACCTATCTTTAAAAAGTGGAACAAAGAGGACCCAGGGAATTATAGACCAGTCAGCCTAACTTCAGTACCTGGGGAGCTCCCCAGAAGCAGCAACATCCCCCTCGCTCAGCAGCTATGTCGGGGCGTAGCCAGGCAGCTCTGCCTGCAGGCACCGCCTCTGCAGCTCCCATTGGCCGCAGTTCCCGGCCAATGGGAGCTGCAAAGCCAGCGCTCTGGGCGGAGGCAGTGTGCAGAGCTGCCTGGCCACGCCTCTGCCTACCAGCTGCTTCCGGGGAGCCCCCAGGTAAGCGCTGCCCCACCCCAGCCTGTGACCCAACCCCCTGCTCCCTCCTACACCCAAACTCTGCGGGGGGGTGGGAGGGTGTAGTGGCCCAAGACTGTCCTAGGAGCAGCCAGTGCGATTGGTGCACGGGCTGCCTGAGCTGCCCCTGAGCCAGGCGCACTGAGCACTGCAGAAATCACAGAGGTCACGGAAAATCACAGAATCCGTGACCTCCGTGACAAACTCGCAGGCTTACTCATAAGCAAACTATTGAACAGGTTTATGGAAGGTGACAGGATTTGGCATTCAAGCTACTGATAGTTTTACCCAGCTCAAGGAATCGGCACTAAAACATTTCTTCAGCTCAGGCAATCACATTAAAAATAGCAAAAGGACATGGTAGCTCTTGAAAAAATATATAAAGCACAGCAGTTGAGTCCAAATGAAGTTACTATAAGGTGGTTGCGCAACTGGTTGAAAAACGATACTGACTTGGATAATTGAGTAGAGAGTATATAAATTGGCTGGTGAACAGGTTTAGGTTTGAAATTAGATGAAGGTTTCTAACCACCAGAGGAGTGAAGTTCTGGAACAGCCTTCCAGGGGAGCAGTGTGGGGCAAAAAACCTAAGTGGCTTTCAGACTGAGCTTGCTTGATAAGTTTATGGAGGGGATGATATGATGAGACTACCTACAATAGCACGTAGCTGATATGTGACTGTTAGTAGTCAGTATCCCCCAATGACCAGTGATGGGACACTACATGGGGAGGACTCTGAGTTACTACAGTGAATTCTTTCCCAGGTGTCTGGCTTCTGGGTCTTGCCCACATACTCAGGGTCTAACTGATCACCATATTTGGGGACAGGAAGGAATTTCCCCGCAGATCAGATTGGCAGAGACGCTGGGGGGTTTTCGCCTTCCTATTCAGCATGAGGCCTGGGTCACTTGCAGGTTTAAACTAGCATCAATGGTGAATTCTCTGTAACTTGAAGTCTTTAAACAATGATTTGAGGACATCAGTAGCTTAGCAGAGGTTAGGAGTCTATCACAGGAGCGGGTGGGTGAGGTTTTGTGGCCTGCAATGTGCAGCAGGTCAGACTAGATGATCACGATGGTCCCTTCTGGCCTTAAAGTCAATGAGCACGCTTATAAAATGTTCGTGTGACACCAAGCTGGGTGGGGTAGCTGGCACTTTGGAGACCAGAATTGGAAATCAAAAGGACCTTCGCAAATAAAAGAATTGGTCTGAAACCAACAAGATGAAATTCAATAAGGACGAGTGCAAAGTGCTACGCTCGGGAAGAAAAAAATCAAATGCATTACAAAATGAGGAATAATTGGCTAGGTGATAGTACTGCTGACAAGGATCTGGAGGGTGATAGGGGATCATAAATTGAATATGAGCCAACAATGCGATGCACCTGAGAAAAAGGTTTATATCATTCTGGGGTGTATTAACAGGAGTGTCGTATTAGAGACTCAAGGTGAGTGAGATAATATCTTTTATTGGACCAGCTTCTGTTGGTGAGAGAGACCAGCTTTCAAGCTTATACAGAACTCTTTCAGGTCTGGGGAGTGTGGTATGTAAGATGCAGGAGGTAATTGTCCTGCTGTACTTGGCACTTACGAGGCCTCAGCTGAAGTTCTGTGTCCAGTCCTGGGCAGCAGACTTTAGGAAAGATGTGGACAGATTGCAGAGAGTCCAGAGGAGAGCAACAGAAATGATAAAAGGTTTAGAAAACCTAGCCATTAAAAAAATGGACATGTTTAGTCTTGAGACAAGAAGACGGAGGGGAACCTGCTAACAGTCTTCAAATCAGTTAAGGGCTATTATAAAGAGGATGGTGATCAATAGTTCTCCATGTCCAGCGAGGATAGGACAAGTAGTAATGGCCTTAATTGGCAGCAATGGAGATTTAGGTTAGATATTAGGAAAAACTTTCCAACTCTAAGGGTGGCTAAACTCTGGAACAGGCTTCCAAGGCAGGCTGTGGAATCCCCATCACGGGAGGTGTCTAAGAACAGGTTGGACAGACACCTGTCAGGGATGGTCTAGGTTTACTTGGTTCTGCCTCAGTGCAGGGGGCTGGACTAGATGGCCTCTCCAGGTCCCTTCCAGCCCTACATTTCTATGACTACAACTCCCATTTCTGCAGCTGTGTCAGCTTTACAGAGCACACAGGATTAAAAAGCAGTTAAACATAAGCTTTGCCTACATACAAACTTGCCCTGGTTGAACTGTACCATTTTAATTAAACTGGTACTCATGCCTCTGGGGACACTCTTAGTTTGGTTTAAGAGTGGCTTATTTTGTTTTATCTTAAACTTGATTCCTAATTGACTTGAGCCCCGCTGAAAGAAGCTTGGTGTGACAGGTTCCCCCTGGGGTGCCACTGAGCTCACCTGTTCCATCAGTCTGGGTTCCCTTACACTGTCCTGCTGAGCCAGGCCTCAACCCTCTTCCAGCACACACAGGTAGGGACACCCCCAGCTGCAGAAAGACACAGACACTGAGATCAGCTCTGCCTGGGAAGCCTTCAGCTTGGGGATTGCCCAGCACTCAAGTGCACACCCTTCAGGGGCGCAAACCCCAAATTGTGTTGTCTTGCGCCGCACAGAGAACTGTACAGCGTAAGCTCATGAAATCCGCCCCCTCCCTCAGTGTGGAGGAAGATCAGCACAGCTTTCCACCCCCTAGTTATGAATTCCACAAACTACTTTTAGAGAAAACAAAAACAAGTCTAACAACTACAAAAGATAGATTGTAAGTGATTATAAAGGTTAGCAAACAGATCAAAGCAGATTACGTAGCAAATGAAACAAACACCCAAACCAAACTTAATACTGAAGAAACTGGTTACAAGTAGTAATTTCTCATCCTAATGTTGTTTTAGGCAGATTGCAGAGGTTCTTGAAGGCAAGCTGCTCTTATTTGCAGCTTAAAACTCAAGGTATTTCTTTCACAGGCCAGATCCCTTCCCAGCCTGGGCTCAGTCCTTCTCCCCTCGTTTGTCTTTGTTTCTTAGATGTTCACCGCAGTCATTCTGGGTGGGGATTCAGTGAAGAACCCTGATTATGTCCCTCCTCTGTCTTAAATAGATTTTACATATGGCGGGAATCCTTTGTTTTCCAGTGTGGCACCCTCCCCACCCCCAGTGGAAAAATACTGGTATTCTATCATGGAGTCCAGTACCAGGTGACTTAATCACATGACCCTGCAGTGTCAAAGCAGCCATGAATCAGAGGTTGTTTGTAGCATCTCAGGACAGCTTCTCAGGAAGATGGGAGATTGGCATCTTCAAACCACTAGCGTAGCTAGTGGGGTGCAGGGGAAGCAGCCACTTCCCCCGCCTTTCCAAAAGCAGCCGGAGGAGCGAGGGGGGACGCAGGCTGGTGGCCCGGCAGCCGCGGCTGGGCCGGAGGAGCGAGGCGGGGCCCAGGCTGGCAGCCCAGCAGTCGTGGCCAGGCCGGAGGAGTGAGGGGGGACGCAGGCTGGCGGCCCGCAGCGCGGCCCGGCAGTCACGGCCGGCCCGGAGGAGCAAGGGGTGGCGGGGGGTCCAGGCCGGTGGCCCGCAGCGCGGCCCGGCAGCCACGGCCAGGCCAGAGGAGCGAGGGGGGGGGGCCCAGGCTGGCGGCCTGCCGCCATGGGGAGGCGGTGGGCGCGGCCGGAGGAGCGAGAGGGAGGGGCCACAGGGATGGCACGGCAGGGCCGGAGGAGCCATGGAGGGGGAGGGTCAGTGCGCCCGGAGGAGGAGCCAAGGGGCGTGGCCAGAGGAGGAACCAAGGGGGGCGCCTTTTTTATCTTTGCTCCCCCTCCTCTTAAAAGCTGGCTATGCCGCTGCTTCAAACCCCTATTGTTGTCCCTAATGGTTCGTTGACTTGTCCCCAGCTAGCTAGCCAGACTGATTGCATTCTGTCTGGTGGGCGTTCCCCAGGTGCAAACACTTTTGTAGTACAGATGTACAGTCGATATTCCTAACCTTAGACACAAAAATTATACAAATGGGTTAATCATATTCAGTACATCATAACCTTTCCAATGATATCTCTCATGCCTTAGCTTGCACAAAATATATCATAGTTATGCTATAATCGTATTATAACAATATTTCTGTGAAGAATATGGGGAATAGTATCATACCTGGTTTAATCCAAACAAATGTGTCCACACATCCTCTTACAACAGTTTAACATAATCGGCTTAAAAATCACAACTTCTGTTAGAAATTGCGGTAACACTGCCTGTAGACTAGCCCATAGTGACAGCTCGGACTGTGAACAATGGCATGGTCTGTGGAGGTGTGAGTGACAGCATCAAAACGTAGCTGTTTCTGGCGGCAGAGGGAGGCGAGTTGTAGGAGTGGGGGAATAAAAGGGGTGTTTGAATTGTGAGAGTCACTAATGATGGCAGGGCTTTCTTCAAGAGCAAGGCTTTGCTGTGTTTCCTAAAGATGGTCAGAGTCTGGAGTCACCTGATCTGAAGTTAGACCACAGTCGTCAAAATGTGGGTGTCCTGTAAAGACTAGAGCTGGCACAATGCTGTCAGCAATTAGTGGCATATGGGTCCTAATTGCTCTAGCCTTCAGGGTTCGGAATTCCCACTAAGGAGTTACAAACATGTTTGGCCGAAGAGACCCATGAGCATTTGATGATCAGCCTGTGCTAATTGGCTGTCGTAGCTTTGTCTACAGTGAGAAGGATGGGGAATATTTTCCTAGTTGGTAGCACCAGTGCAACTGCATGGTGAGAGAATCTCTGAAAATGTGTCTAGGAAATGCAGCCTTCGTGTTATTTTGGCTTCTTCATTCGTCTTTACCCTGGGGTGTCGAGTGGCTGGACATATTCACTTCTCGGAGAGTTCGATTCCCCTCAAGATACAAGTTAGTGGGGATGAATTCTGACTTATTTTTTATGGCAAACTGGCAACTGATGTTTTTCTGTAAATTTTAAACGGAACCGTTTTCTTGCTTAAATGAAAACTGCACAGAAATATAAAATATACTCTAACCACAACATCGAATTACAAAGAGTAAGTTGCTAAAATCGAATATTATTTATTTGTATTACCATGGCACTGAGGAGCCCTAGCCATGGAGCACAAGAAAGCAATGAGATGATATTGGTCAGCATCATAGGCACTGGCTGGAGTTTGCGTGCTTTAAATATAATAAACGATCACAAAGAAAAGTAGTTGTTTAAGTGATGACAGCATGGTCAGTACTGTGAAAGACATGGTTCATGCTTTAAATAGCTTACAGTCTGTCACGTACTCACAGATCGTGCCCACTCTTGGCCCCGTGCGGTCCGTGGGGAGGGTGCCCCTTTCAGTGAGACATCCCCCACTTTGTCACACAGTCTACCCAGGCAAAAATTGAACACTGAAACACCCTGGGAGACTTGGGGTGAAGTGCTTACTTAGGGGGATGGCGGCTGGCATTTTCTGGACAGGGTTTGGGGTTTGTGAGCCTTGCGCTAGCATTGAATTTTGTCCAGAGATATGACTGGAGAGTGCAGGCACTCTTGGGCCAGTGAGCTGAGAAGGAAACTTCAGGGACAGGGGAGCAAAATCTGCAAGACGTAAGGATGAGCGTAGGAAGCTAAAGAAGAGATATAGGGGGTAATAAGAAACAAGAACGAAGATGCAGAGCTTTGAAGGTGAGGATAAGAAGCTTGAACTTAATAGGGAACGAGGTATGTTAGGACACAGGAAATGTCCCTCTTCATTGGGAATGCATGAGAAATTCAAAGATTTCCTATTCATTTTTTTGTTTTAACAGTTGTCTCACTACTGCAAAATTAACCTGTATCATTTAATAGCAGTTGAACAACAGCTAAATTAACCCACATTTAAAATAGAACTTACTTTAGCCATCAACTTTGAGTCAGTCTTATTCCCCAGGCATTCCAATGGTGAAATGCATTTTCCTTGTCTTAACCTACTTCCCAACCAGCAGTCCTTCTGATGGAGTATCAGCAAAAAGTCAATTGCCAATTGAAGGACAACAGTTAGCTGGAGCTACTGACATATTTCTGAAACTGGTCATTCATATTTCAAAATATATTCTTAGGCAGTACATTTCAGCATTTGTTGGTAGAGAATGCTAAAGTTGAGGTTACAAAAGTGTTTCTGTTTCAGTACAGCCTTGTCTGTCCAAAGCTCAGTTATCTAAACTCCCTGTTTTCTGAAATGGGGTCACATTCCCAAACGTCAGTTAATTACACTGAAGTTTCCCACTATTCTCCGATCTTATTCAGCATGTCCCTCCTGACATTTGGATAATTGCGATTGTGCTGCTTGTATATTTAGCAGTCTAAGGTGCTATAGCTAATTGCTGCATCTGATCTTTTACATCTTCAGGGCAAAAAAACGTGCCTCACTTTTGCCTGTTTCTGCAAGATTCATGAGACTAAAACCCTTGACGTTTCCCTGTGTTGGACAGTGGCAGTGCTAGGGCTGAAGGGCTGGGTTCAGGAATGACTCTGGGGTCGTCTGCACTAGAGATGTTTACACGCACCAGCATAAAATGAGGCTCTTGTCCGTGAGACGTACCCTGGCGTAAGCCCTGTGTGACCTTAGCGCCGGGCATCTCTGGTGAGGGTTTGTGCTGGGGTAGCTACAGTGGTGCAAAAATCCCTAATGAACACAAGCCATAAGGTCCCCATCCTGCAACTGAGCCCCTACTGACTTCAGTGTCTGGGCATTGGGATCTGATTATAGGATCTGGGCCTTAGAGCCGCAGTTCCTGATTTACCAGAGCCCAGACCAGGTAGCAGCAATGATGTGTTCGGAGATGGGGAGTAGAGGTGCCTACACAGTACTCTCCTATGGGGAGATTCGGACGCCACTTGCCTCTTCTGTGTTCATGGAATCATTCCATCGGACAGTGCATCCTCTTGCTTAGCAATGGGATTGTTCCCTGCATGTCCTTCTCTAGTGTTGTGTCCAGGTGCTTTTACATTTAAAAAATGTGCAATGCTGTGAAAAGCCTTTGAAGAGCTCTGCATGGCTGGTGTGGTTTGCCAGCTGTCTTCTGGCTTTATAATATTCACCTCCCTGTAGTAGCAAGGTACCACAATCTTCCATAATGCCATGCTCAGCAGCTGATGCTGTTCGAACCATCACACACAGGAGCACTCATGCTGATTTCTTTTTCCACCTCTTAAAAGAAAAATCCCAAATGTCCTTGGTAATTAGAGAAATTAGTCAGGACAATTCTGAAAAGCCCTTGAAAGCCCGTACGTGGGGCAATGTTTGCAGCTTGATAAATTTCCCCTGGTTTTAAAGACATGGGCTCGATGGCAAGGTTTTTAATTAGCCCCAGCGAGGCTAATGTTAAATGTGTCACAACTGGTGATAAACCCCTGTACAGGAGTGGGGTGGAAGCGAGCAGAGACAGGAACCCTGCAGAAACAGAGTGTATTATGGATTGTTTGGTTTTCATTGTGTATAAGCTACATTGGCCTTTCCTGGCTTTGTTTGGATACAGGTGAGGAAGAAGGTTGCTTTAAATGTGTAATCCCTCTACAAAATGAATACTCTGAAGGGTTAAAAGTCTGACCCAGGGTTGGGGGCCTGCTGGTTATCTGAGCCAGTTGATTCATTGTACATCCTGAGTAAATTGATGAACAAGTGCATTTTGCAAACAATCCCTATAACGTTTTTTCTTTCTGCTTTCAGTTTAAACGCACACTTTATAAATCCCCAAAGCAGGTCACCAGGGACAGCAGAAATCCAGGGGCCTTGAAAATTCAGTGGGCCTGTGGTCTTTTTCTGTAGCTATTTTCCTTGTGCTGTGCAGCACTTAAGCTTTCCATTTAAGTGAAGAAAACATTTGCTCACTTCTAGTTGTTGCATTGAATTTCTCCTTGGTCTGCACTGCCCTTCTGTTTCCTCTGCAGTCAGGCAGAATCACTGCAGCACCAACAGAGCTGTAAACTACCCTGTTTCTACTGGGGAGCATTAAGTTCAAAGCATATGCTGAGCACTGAAATGTGTTACAACTAAACTGGTTCATCCAAAACAAACTTAATTACTGAGGCCTTGTATACACTAGAAAAGCTATACCAGAAAACCCGCCTGGTGGAGATGCAGCTTATACGGGGTGCAAAAGAATTCTTTTGTTGGTAGAACGTATGCCATTTCCCGAATGAAATAAGCCATACCGGCAAAAGGGCTTCTTTTGGTGGTGTAACTGCATGTACACTAGAGCTTTTGCCAGCATAGCTGTTGGTTAGCAGGTTTTTTGTTTTGTTTTTTCACGCTCCTAACTGCTGTAGCTATGGGGGCAAAACATTTAAACATAGACCAAACCAGAATCTCCA
Source organism: Malaclemys terrapin pileata (assembly GCF_027887155.1). Lineage (NCBI taxonomy): Eukaryota > Metazoa > Chordata > Testudines > Emydidae > Malaclemys > Malaclemys terrapin. The sequence goes on from NC_071511.1 coordinate 126,698,288, forward strand.
CACAGATTACAATGACAATACTTGTGAATATCTTTAAAGTACACTCATGTGTCTTGGATTGATACATTCCTATAGAAATAGTCAGGTCAGGTATAGAGAGTAGTACTCATGAGTCCTGAGAAATGTCATCTGCTCCTTTAATTGTGTTCTAGAGGCAAACCTGCCTGCACAACTCAGGTACAAAGCAGGGCTCCAATTTGAAGCAGATTTCTGTTGCCCCCTTGGTTTGATTGGTTGGATGCACTCCCCTCCTTGCTTTGGCAGGGTGTAGTACATTGTGCGCTCCTGCCCATCACTGTCATCTGCGTGATGGCAGAAGAGGGAGGGGGAAGGTCTGCCCATTACAATACTCAGTTGGATTTTATAAGTTTATAGCTATGTTTTGTTTCTTTTCAGGAACTATATAATCGTGGTGCTTAGAGTGGTCTGAAAGGAACAGAAACACTTAGCCTTGAACTTTTGTTCTGCTGCTGCTTCTTGTGCCTCTGAGGTACAAAACATATCTGTAAACTTATAATCTATCAAACTGATGTGCAGGGGCTTAAAAAAAAAAGACCCAGGCTTCACGTTCAATAGAGAGACACTTGGGGTGGGGAAACCGGAATATTGCAGTGCCAATGGACAGGTTTTTGGAGACCAGCATTCCAGGTAGGTTGGTGTGAAACAGTCACACTCCCCCCCCCCCCTTCTCTTTCTCCCTCTCCCCAGAAGACACACACAGGATCCTGGGCTCATTCAACAAGAGGCTGCCCAGAGTGATGGGCACCCTGTGTACAAACCCGCAGGAGCAGGGTAACTCCACAAACAGTAATGGCAGGGGCAAAATGAGTTAAAGGAAGAGCCCCTCGGAGCTACCGAGTGCACTGCAGATAATCTGTTGTTTCCTCCACTGCCATGCTCCATACCCGGGCAGGCTCTAGTTCTTCCTGAGAAATAAATAAATGCCTTTTATGGGCTAGATCCTTTGTGTCTGCTCAGCCTTTGTAAGAGCCCCTGGATTTTGTGAGAGCTGGGGAAGGAATGATTGTGAACTCAACGCAAACAAATGGATTACAGCATCCAGCTATGCAAATAGCTTCAGCGCACAGCACATTTTGCTGAGCATTAATTGCTACACCAGGACTGTTGCATAGCAACAGCAGCATTTGTACAGCTGACAACTACTGCCCCTGAATGTCTCTGCCACCCTCAGTGACACGTTGAAAAGAAGGGGGCTGTCCCCGGGAAAGCTAGTAGGTGCTAAGAGCACCTGTGTCAGGCCAGGGACTCTACTAGGGCTACCCAGTGTACACGTGAAATTGTGTTCGCAGCAGTGGAACTGGAGCCGCATGTGTGGCTGGGACATAGGGCGAGGCAGGGATTGAGGTGGTGCAGACCAGTAACCTAGTGGAGTATGTGCAAGAAGGGGTCATTAAACTATCTAGTTACAGCTCAGCGTGAGTGGCTTCAAAGCTGGAATGACTGGCAGCAAGGACCTGCGCATCACAGGTACTGCTGTAACTTTCTGGGCTGAGACTAGTAATCTTAGTGCTGGGGCAGTCCTTCCCCCACGGAGTAAATCTCTCTGAAGATCCCCTTGTTGAGTTCCTGACCAGCTGGCTGGGGCCTGTCCCCAAACATGGGTGATCCTCACAGATCCACATGAAGCTCCCGTGTTCCCAGCAGATACTCAGTCCCCCTGTACGCTGGTAGCAGAACTGCGTTAGCAGGGACTCTCCCTGGCCATAGCTTCTCTGCCCTGAAAGGGTGATAGATTCTTTGTTTCAGAGTAGCAGCCATGTTAGTCTGTATCCGCAAAAAGAACAGGAGTACTTGTGGCACCTTAGAGACTAACACCTTTATTAGAGCATAAGCTTTCGTGGACTACAACCCCCTGAGCTCCATCCTCAGGGAAAGAGGACAAGTGGGGAAAGAGACTGGAAAGAAGGTCATAGAGGTCAAGGACAGCAGGAACCATTAGATCATCTAATCTGACCTCCTGTATAACACAGGCCATTATAGTCCGCCTCCTTCCCCTTGTGTTAAGCCCATTAACTTGTTGGGCTAGTGCATGTCTTCCAGAGAGTCATCAGTCTGGGTCTGAAGCCACCAAGAGGTGGAGAATCTGCCACTTCCCTCGGGAGTTCATTCCACTGTTCAAAATGTGGATTCTTAATTGTGCTGGGCTCCAGCTTCCAGCCTCAGTCTCTTGTTCTGCCTTTCTCTGCTAGATGAAAGAGCCCTCGAATACCCCCAGGACGGTATTTATACACTGTAAGCAAGCCACCCCTCCCTCTTCTTTTTTATAAACTAAGCAGGTGAATGATTTCTAGGCAGTAATCTACATCATCTGTAGGGACACTGCCTAAATGACACTGGGTGCCTTAATGAGCCCCCCAAACAATATTTATCCCAAAGCGGCCCACATGCCCAGTCTGTTTCTTGCACCATCACGGTTCACAGTACTGCCAAAACAGAGACAAATTGATGAGGAATGCTACTGAGAGCCGCTGTCCCCAGTAGACCTGAGAATGGAAGCAAGTAGCAGCCTGCAACTCATCTGCACCATAACACCTATAACCCTACACTCAGCACTGAAAACTATAGGAGAACCCAAAAGACCAAGTTATCCTGATAGATGTGCTCTGAGGAAGAGAAGAATGTTGCTGCAGGTAATGGAGAAATCTCTGCCCTGAGGTCACTCTTTGCAGCCCAGGGAGATGAGGCATAGCCAGAGGCAGGACTGAAGAGGGGATGGGTCAGCTGGAGATGAGATATTGAAGTAAATCCCCAGGACTGAAAGGGTTAAACCGGAGAGTTCTGAACAAAGGATGCCCCGAAACAGCGGAGTGGCCCTGGGTCGCTTGGGGGTGGGAGGCTGTCAGGTTATTGATGATAAACCACCCCCCTTTATTTATTTCCTTTACAAAATGCAAACTTTTCTCTCCCTTGTAAATCTTCGCGTTAATGGAGCTAGAAGTGAACCTCGCTGGTGCCAGCTGAGTTATGGGTGCAAATGAGATCAGAATCAGGCCCCCAGCCTGCACACCAGGAATAAAATAAACCACGCACAAGCGGAAGAGAGGCATGCCCCGGGAGCTTGGGATCATCTTAGTGATGCAAGTGCAACGTGGGCTCTGTGGACTTGCTGCTTGCCCGCTCTACAGCCCAGAGAGTTATTCACGCCTGTGCAAAGGGGATGTGAAATCCCACCCCCTGTCTTGCACACTCACTGCACAGGTCCAGGTTACCGTAAAGCAGGGGAGAGTCACCACCTTTCCTTTCCCAGGATTAGGCCTCCAGATTTGGCCTTTGAGGACTGATAACCTCGTCCCTGGCAAGAAACTGTTCAGACCACAACATACTTTTCCTTATACCAAGCAGATCCAAATAACTCCTGTATCTGCCTGGGGTCTGCCGTCACAAACCCCATTGCTTTAAACCCCCCCAGACCAACCCTAACAAGGAAGAAGTTCTTTGTTTTGCCATTGTAACCACTTCCTGATCCGCCATCATCCCAGCATTCCTTTGAGCATACTTCGCTAATTCCACAGTAGGCAAAGGAGTGGGTCACACAGGTGGGGGCTAGTCAGTAGCCACACCCCTGAGTGTGCTATAAATTCAGGCCAGATTGCTGGCCAACTGCTTGAAAATGGCTGCCATCCTCAGAAACTGGGCTTTCAAACAGGTAAAAGAACCCACACCTCTCCCTTGTGAAAATGGCAATAGCGTTCAATTGGAGTAAGTAGTGCGGAGCCCCGTCTCTTTGAACCGTCAGGCTGAACCCCGCCCTCTCCTCTCTCTGGTGGGGTTTAAGGCTTGTTTTCTCCCTTGTTACTCTGCAGACCAGGGGAGGGACAAGCCTGCATAAGGGATTTGCTCTGACATGCAGTGAAAACAGTTACTATACAGAGACCTGGAGAGACACCAGTGTTGTACCTGTGCCTTTTAGAACATTGATCCCAGGATTTCCAAGCTGTCTCTCAGCAGTATCAGCAAACACCTTTCAGACAGTCGCTGTAGAAAGAATGATAAAGGAGAGTAAAACTGTGTGTAGTAAAATGATACCACTGGCTTTTGTAAAGGGAAATGGTGCCTCTCTAACCAGTTAGATGTTTTCTGAAGGAGGTAAAGCGGTGGCTGAAGGAGACCCACTAAGTGTCTTGTACTCACTCTTTCAAAAGTCTTTGCTAAAGCCCTGCAAGAAACCCTGGTAAGGACTCTTGGTAACCAGGGTGTGAGATAGTCTTGTTATGAATTCAAAGCTGGCGGAGAAATGGGAAGTAAAAAGTAGCCAGTGGTTAATACTGGGGTGCCCAGGGATCAGTTGTTTGAAATATATTAAAGCGCTGGAAGAAGGGGTGAGAAGAGATTAAAAAGACTAAGACTGTTCTGCTAGGAAAAGAGACGACTAAGGGGGGGATATGATCGAGGGCTATAAAATCATGACTGGTATAGAGAAAGTGAATAAGGAAGTGTTATTTACTCCTCATAACACAAGAACTAGGGGGCACCTAATGGCATTAATAGGCAGCATGTTTAAAATAAACACAAGGAAATACTTCTCCACACAGTGCACAGCCAACCAGTGGATCTCTTTGTCAGGGGATGTTGTGAAGGCTAAAAGTATAAGTGGATTCAAAAAAGAACTAGATAAGTTCCTGGAGGATAGCTCCAGCAATGGCTATTAGCCAGGATGGGCAGGGATGCAGCCCCATGCTCTGAGTGTCTCTAGCCTCTGTTTGTCAGAAGCTGGGAATGGGCGACGGGATGGATCACTGGATGATTCCCTGTTCTGTTCACTCCCTCTGGGGCACCTGGCACTGGCCGCTGTCGGCAGACAGGAAACTGGGCTAGATGGACCATTGGCCTGGCCCAGTCTGGCCGCTCTGATGTTCTCAAGGGGTGGGTTGTAAGATGCTGAACTTGTCAACGAAATGATTCTGAGGAGTGGCTGAGACTAGGGAGGAGCTTAAGGAGAGTCTAACAGAGTGAGATAACTAGGAAACAGGATGGCAGATGAAATCCAGCTAGACCAGTGCAGAGTCATGCATTCTGGGAAGAGTAGTGTGAGCAGCTTGCACATTGATTGGCCTCAGTATAACATCTCGAGGGGTGGGAGTGCAAATACCCAAATGGGCTTTGAATCCAGCACTCGCAGTCCATTGGGAGTGTTTGCACAGACTCCAGTGGCTTTCGGATCAGACCCTAAGGGTCCCTGGGGAGAGATCACTGAAGATACCAACCCAGTGTTTAATAGCTTTAGAAGAAGGACTAGGAACCCACAAGTAACCGTGTGATACTAACTGGGGAGTTTCAGAGTAGCAGCCGTGTTAGTCTGTATCCGCAAAAAGAACAGGAGTACTTGTGGCACCTTAGAGACTAACAAATTTATTAGAGCATAAGCTTTCGTGGGCTACAGCCCACTTCTTCGGATGCATATAGAGTGAAACATATATTGTGGAGATATATATACACACATACAGAGAGCATAAACAGGTGGGAATTGTCTTACCAACTCTGAGAGGCCAATTAAGTAAGAGAAAAAAACTTTTGAAGTGATAATCAAGCTAGCCCAGTACAGACAGTTTGATAAGAAGTGTGAGAATACTTACAAGGGGAGATAGAGTCAATGTTTGTAATGGCTCAGCCATTCCCAGTCCTTATTCAATCCTGAGTTGATTGTATCTCAGAGTTCTCACATAGACCAGACACTCATTGTGTCAGCAATACGCTATATTTTCTAACATGCCAGTTACTAGCTTGACCTCGTCTTTCCCTGTCTTCTACCCTTTGCCTGTCTGTAAGCTCTCCGGTTCAGGAGCGTTGCCTTCTTGTATGTTGGGAAGAGGCCAAGTGCATTGTGGGTGTTACTGAAAATATGATAACAGCAATAGAATGCTAGGATGTATTACGGGAAACATGTATGAATCCTAGGACTAGAAGGGACCTTGAGAGGTCATCTAGTCCAGTCCCCTGCACTCATGTCAGGATTAAGTATTATCTAGACCAGGGGTTCTCAGACTTTTGTCCTGGTGACCCCTTTCACACAGCAAGCCTCTGAGTGTGACCCCCCCCCCATACATTAAAAACACTTTTTATATATTTAACTCCATTATAAATGCTGGAGGCAAAGCGGGATTTGGGGTGGAGGCTGACAGCTCGCGACCCCCCATGTAATAACCTCGCAACCCCCTGAGGGGTCCCGACCCCCAGTTTGAGAACCCCTGATCTAGCCCATCCCTGACAGGTGTTTGTCTAACCTGCTCTTAAACACCTCCAATGACAGAGACTCCACAACCACCTAGGCAGTTTATTCCAGTGTTTAACCACCCTGAGAGTTAGGAAGCTTTTCCTAATGTCCAACCTAAACCTCCCTTGCTGCCATTTAAGCCCATTGCTTCTTGTCCGATCCTCAGGGGTTAACGAGAACAATTTGCCTCCTTGTAACAACCTTTTATGTACCTGAAAACTGTTCTCAGGTGCCCTCTGTCTTCTCCAGACTAAACAAACCCAATTCTTTCAATCTTCCCTCATAGCTCATGTTTTCTAGACCTTTCATCATTTGTGTTGCTCTTCTCTGGACGCTCTCCAGATAAGCCATTATTACTGTTCTCTGCCCTTCCCTCGAATCCCGCAGTGAGTGGTGACCACTCAGCCCAGAACAGGATGCAGCAGAAAGAGAGAAGAGCAGGAATGGTAACGAAATAACGAACGGCATGGGGGGAAGGGCTTCTAAAGAGAGAGGATTCAAAAGAGCAGGGCTATTTATTTAGCACGAGAAGGGAGCGAGGAAGAAGAGAGAAGCTACAGGCATCATTATTATTCATTTTCATTACTATGGAACCAGGGCCTGCCCCCATCTAATAACACTGTGTGGTGCATTATACAGGACTGACTTATTCAGCTTTCTCTGACCTGAAACCCAGCCACGGCCTAGCAGCCACACGACCTGATTGTTTCAGACAGGAGGTGGCGACGAGCCCGGAGCCAGCTGAGATTGTTGGTGGAACTTGGAGAGTGACTTGGCCAGGGCTTGGCCATCCATTTTCCGTGGGTTGTTAACAATCCCGGGCGGTCGAGACTCCGAGTCCGAGTGCGGCACAGGAGCAGTTAGTCTGTAGTGACTGCCTCCCGTCACCAGCCTCGCTTCAGCATTCCCTTAGCGGTCTCCCATGCAAGTACTAATCCAGCCAGCTTAACCCAGGCGCTCTCCGCTCACAGGCCTATGTGATTTGGTTGTCGCTCGGACCATGGAGAGTCCAGGATAACAGCACACCTTGCCCTCCAAACAGTCAGGGGCTGATCAAGAGAGGCCGGGGCTAGGCTGGCACCAGTGGCCCTGCTTCACTTGCCAGCTGGGCCAGTCACTTAGCCTGCCTGTAACACAGGCTAGCCTCGCAGGCGTGTTACCCAGTACACGCTGTGGCGCTCAGCTCTGCCTTGCAGCCATGTGAAGAGCCTTGGAGGGAGTGAAAAGAGCTCAGTGCCCAGGGGGCACAGCTGTGGGATCTTCCCCAGGGTGCTGAGTGGACTCCAGCAGTCCCCTCTTCCCAGAGCTTGCAGGGGGGACCCAGCCCTCGATGGGACGGGGGGAGTACAGGAACATAGGCAGATGGAAGCAGATCCCAGGTCCCTCTAGCCCAGTATCATGTCTCTGACAGTGGCCAGCACAGCTGTTGCAGGGGAAGGTGTGAGCTCTCCTGGGGGGGGGAGGCGGTAATCTGCTCCTCACATTAGGTGTGATCCTGAGATACTGAAACATGGTGGGCTAAGGAGCAAAAGGGCTAACTGTCTATACCAGGGAGCCATCTGACTAGGGCCATGTGCCCGGAACAACAGTCAGCCCTCTGTTTAGTCTGGGACAGGCCGGTTAGCAGTGGAAGTGACTCTGTTCAGGTTAGCGTAGGGGTAACGTATGTCAGTGCTGGAGAACAGCTGGAGCTACATACATGCAGCATTGTCTAGTGGTTGAAGCCAGGAGACCTGGTTCTCCTCCCAGCTCTGCTAAGGTTTGTTGTGCTGCAGACAGAACCTACTAGCTCTGCAGTGTGTGAGCGGGGTCTGAGCCAGGCCCCAGGGAGGATGTGAGAGCAGAGACGTTCTCGCTGGGGCGGGAGAGCAGGTGCAGAGACGTCAGAGGGCAGTAGTGCAGGGAGGACTAAAGGGGCTGAGGTTTGTGCCCCCCCCCCTTGGATTGCGCCAGACAGTTAATACCCGAATGTAAAGGGATTGCGGAGGATGTGATGCCTCCATTAGCGCATGTGGCACATCTGTCCTTGATGTCCGACTGGCTAGCAGAAGGCTGGGGGGAGACTTGTTACTTCCAGCTTTTAAAGGGGAGAAAGATGTTAACAAAGGAACTATAGGCCACTTCCCCTGGCTTCTGACCCCGGAGATATGCTGGAGACCAGTCTGCAGGCTCGTTCGAAGGAATGGGTGGAAATTCAAAGAGCTGTAATTGGGAACTAGTCTGGCTTTAATAATACACTGTCAAAGACGAGGACAAACATTAACCAGCCTTTAACCTCACCCCTGGTTAATCCTAACTAGTTGCCGCTGTGCAGCAGGTAAGTATGGTCACCCCCGCCTTAGAGATGGCTTGAGACAAGAGGAGTGTGTCTAGCCGTAGGGTCCCAGAAGTCCATGGTTCTTAGGCGGGGCTTGGACAGCAGCCCTGTAAATGGCACAGCAGGGGTTCTCAATGGCAGTGAGCTGCAGTGGAGACCTCGCTCGTGGGGCCCGGTGTCTCGGAGGCTGGTATTTGTCGGTTTGTTCATGGCCTCGTCCTGCAGAATGGCCACTGCTTGAAATCCTCCCTTTCCGATTGTAGGAGTGGGGGGGGGTCCCAGCTGACAGACAAAAGTGAAATGCAAGTCTGGGTCCGAACGTGCATAGAAGATAAGTGCCAATCTCCACGAGGGGCTGAGAGAGAGCTGCCCAACATGGTGATAGGCCCCTTGCTCTGGCAAATGGATAACGCTTTGCCTTCCTGGGTGGATTGCTTTGTGTGCACCCCTGGCTGAGTGTCAAGAGGGCTAAGACCAGTTGCCATTTGGGAAGATATACTGCTAAGGGGGAGGAGAAGGGTTTCTGTAAGTTTTACAACTTAAATTCTCTGTCCTCTGCTTTACTGACTGTTTCTCTCTTTGTCTCTCTAGTGAGGATACAGCGGAGACAATAGCAATAGATCCTAACAATCAGCCGAAGTCTCCCCTGGAAAAGTTTATGGTCAGACTGTGTACACATCACCAGAAGCAATTCATTCGTGTGCTAAACGACATATACACGGAAGCACAGCCAGGCTGCGAGGGCCGGCCGTTACCTGAATCTGAAAACATGGATGCAGCCACTTGCAGCTCTGGTTGTAGCCAGCAAAGCACTGAAAATTGGAAGAAGTCTGCTCCCTGTTCTGAATTGAAGCCCCTAACTTCCTCAGACTCAGACAGAGACCCAGTGGGTCTTCATAGCCCTCTACGTGCTGCAGGACAACCCGTGGAGCATCATGCAGAGGTGAAATCCATGGACAGGATGGAGAATTTCAGTACTGCTTTCAAAAGAGACTTCTCTGAACTCTCCACTACTAGAAGTAGTTCTGTTAGTCCAAAGGATAGTTCCACCCAAGGATACCTCACCACTTCGAACTCTTCCTCACTCCACTTCCATCCTGGCACCAGGAGCCCGGAAGGACAAACCACTGGACAGGAGCAAGAGGCTGGTGTCAGAAAGTGTGAGGATGACAAAGACCAGATCCAAGGCAAGACCTTAGCAGACAGCTACATTGCTGTAAAAGTGGCCCATGTGAACGGCAGTGAGGACAGCTCAGACAGCTGCCTGGGGTCTCAGAAGAACTCTTTCAAAGCTTTACCAGAAGAGGGTTGGGATTCAGGGTTTCCAGTGAACTCTCCTAGAAGAGCTGACAAAGAGAACGCTTTACAGTGCAGCTCCAAAGCATCTTTGCACCAGGATTTAGAAACAAACGAAGAAGATGCAAGACCAAAGCAAGAAAACCATCTCCATGCCCTGGGAAAGACTAAGGGGGGCTACCACACCCATCCTGGCGACAAGAATCCATGTGAGCATTCCAAAGACGGATGGGTGGCCTCTGCACCAGTGCCAGTGATACACAAAGCCTCCAGTGGGCGCTCAAGAGCGAAGACAGGGTCCTCATCCGTCAAAACAGCTCGGAAGAATAAACGGGCATCGGGACTGAGAATAAATGACTATGACAACCAGTGTGACGTTGTCTATATCAGCCAGCCAATAACTGAATGCCACCTGGAGAGCCAGCGGTCAGTGTCCCGGAAGACAGCTCGGAAGAGCACCCGCGGGTATTATTTCAATGGCGAGTGCTGTGAGCTGCCCACTGTCCGCACGCTGGTGAAAAGCTCCCGAGTGGGGGAGAGAGGAAACGGTCCAGCACGGAGGACGGAAGCATTACTGAGCGCTAAGCAGAGCTCGGCGCTCTCTGGGGGCGAGCCTTCGGAGGCAGCCCAAGCTGTGGGGAAAGAGGCTGACAAAAGAGCGTCCCTCAGGCTCCTGTCCAAAGGCGCCCCCCCCAGCAGAGAAGCTAACGAGAGAGCAGAAAAGGAGCCCAGCGAGGGCGGCTTGCTGAAGTCAAGAGAAGCTGCTTGTACTGAGCCACTGCTGGCTCTGTCTGCTCCCCCCTGCCCTGACAATGCACCAGAAGGCGGCTCGGCCACCACACAGCCTCTAGCCATCGGCCCCTCTGCCGCTGAAGGAAGCGAGGAGAGGATGTGCCAGCTGCTGGAAGAGGCGGAGGCAAATGTTCTCCAGCAAGCTAGCAGCGGTGCTGACCTCGCTGGGGACTGTGGGCCCACAGAAGACAGCAGCAGGGAGGCTACAGATTCAACAGCTCTTTCTCCACCAGAAGCTGCTAGTAGGGAGGAAGGTTCTCCATGCTCAGAAATACAAGCTGTTCCGGCGCCTCCTGCTGGCCTGGACCCGGCGCCTCCTGCCAGCCTGGACCCAACTCCTCCTTTGCAGCTCCCCACCACCATGGACCTAGTGCTTCCTACCAGTGCAGACCTGGTGCTCCATGCAGAGCCTCCTGCCAGCATGGACCCTGAGCCGCCTGCTGGAGTAGACCTGGAGCTGGCTGGGGCACTTCCTGGAGAGCCCCCAACTAGTACAGACCCGGAGCTTCCTGCCATGACCCCTGCCAGCATGGACCCGGAGACTCCCATGCAGCCCCCTGCAAGTTTGGAGGCCGAGCCCCTTGCTAGCTTGCAGTCTGCCGATGTGACCGAAAGCATTCCTGCTGACCCAGAAGCTGACGTAAGGGAGGTGTGGGAAGGCCCACCTGAGCCAGGGGAGGCCATGCCGACTCTCGCAGAACTCAGTGGAATCTTGGCAGGCGAGACTGCCCCAGAGAGCAGCAGGCTGGGTGAGAGAGAGAACGGCGATGGTGAAATGCCACCAGGACCTGACACTTCAGAAACGGATGGTAAAGGGACCGTCTTGTCCAAAGAAAACCCAGAGAAGAAGCAAAAGAAAGGCAGGAGAGCGCTCGTAGCATCAGACCGGCGTCTCCGCAGCCAGCAATCCCAGCCACCCACGGAAGGCAGTGCTGAAAAGTCTGGTTCTTCCACCTCTCTGCAGCTTCCCTGTCTTCAGATTAAGCTTTCTAAAAGTCCCGGTGCAAAGCGGTTTAGGAGGGAGGTGCACCTTGACGGAGCAGCATCCGTGTGCTTCCCAAAGGATTGCTTCCACAAAACACTGCTGAAGAACATCCAGGGCCCAGGCACCGGGAGTGCCCTTGAGAGAGAGCCCGTGCAGCGGGGAGGAGACGAAAATGGCATTACTACTAGGCAAACCTATAAAAGCATGTTGGCAAAAGAGGGTGCAGCGGAGAGAGAAGGGTCATCGAAAGATGGCCCCCCTGCTAAAGCCAGCCATAGTAAGTCAGGGGAGATGCTTGAGATCTGTGTAGAGGCTAATTCTGATAAGAGAAGTGTTCTCCTTCCTAGGGAAAGTGGAACAAGTGTACAGGACGCAGAGCAATCGGGTGAGAAACCAGGTGATGTGGAGAACCCAGACAATGCTGTAGATGCTGGAAAGGTACAGTATAAAGATCTGACTGATTCGCCTACAGGTCCCAGTAGTAAAAGTGGAAGCAAACACGTCCCATCCAAGTCTTGGAAGCATAAAAAGTTGGCCCTCCCAGTTTACAACTTGAGACACACCCCTACACCTGTGGACACTGCAAAAAAGAATCTTCCAGGGAAGGACGTTCTGCAAGCCAATCCAAACCAGAAGGAAGAACACAGTTCAGGGAACAAAGCCACCATAGATTTGAAGGAGGTGGACACAGTGGCTGAGGACAAACCAAAGTTTGTGGAGTGGTGTGCTGAGGAAGAGAATCAGGAACTTATTGCTGACTTTAATGCCCAGTATATGAAAGTTCAGAGAGGCTGGATTCAGTTGGAAAAAGAAGCGCAGCCAGCCGCCAGAGTAAAGAACAAAGCTGACAAGCTGAAGGAGATTTGGAAAAGCAAGAAAAGAACCCGGAAATGTAGAGCGTCTCTCGAAGTTCAGAAGCTCTCCCCTGTCCAGATGCTGTTTATGAAGGCCTTCAAGTTATCCAACATTTGCCGTTGGTTCTTGGAGACAACTGAAACCAGGTCACTAGTCATTGTGAAGAAACTCAATACCCGTCTCCCAGGAGATGTCCCCCCCATCAAGATCCCTCTGCAGAAGTATTGTTCTTCCAGCCTGTATCCCAGCTCACTGCAAGCTGAACGCTTGAAAAAACACCTCAAGAAATTTGCTGCAACTACCCCTGCTAAAAATAACTTGAAGAATCAAAAGTTATGGGCCAGGCTCCGGGAGAACGCTGACAGTACGGAGCCCGGGGAAGCCGCCAGTCCCAACCAGACGTCTCCTTGTGAGGCTAGCTCAGAAGAAGCTGGTGAAGACAGAAACATGCAGCCCCCTCCAAGTCTGCCAACGCAGGCCAGCACTAGGATTCTGCGGAAATACTCCAATCTGAGGGGCAAACTGCGAGCCCAGCACCGCCTGGCAAAGAATGAAAGAAAGGGGGAGAGTGCAGCTGATCATCCCTCAGTGGAAAGTAAGCAGAGCCGGAAGAGCGTCTGCATCAACCCGCTGATGTCTCCAAAGCTGGCCTTGCAGGTCAAAGCCGATGTGTTTCCTGCGAAGTCCGTGCGAGCGGAAGCAGCAGTGAAGGGAAGAAAAGGGAAAATCAGGTCCCAGGAGGACTCCTTGCCCAGAGCTGACCCTCAGCCAGGCAGAAAGAAGAGAACGCTGCGAGAGAGCAGCACGGTGCCAGAGCCGTCTCGCTCCTCCAGCACAGACAGGCTGCCAGCTAAGAAGGGCAGCAAAGGAAAACATTCCGAGGTTCCCCCGAAAGCGCCTGCTACCAGAAAGCAGGCTGTCCTGGAAAGAAGCAGTAAGCTCGAGAAAAAGGTGTCTTCGAAAGAGAAGAGAGTCCCGAAAAGGCACCTTGGCAAAGGCAGACTCCCCCTCCCGAAAGTCAGAGAGAACCCCGCCCAAAGAGCTGCACCCCCGCCCAGCCGGGACGGGCTCACCAAATCTGCGAAGCCGAAACCCGCGGGGGAGCCCTCTACCAGGTCACAGAAAGCAGCCGACAAGAAGCCTAGCAGTGGGAAAACTCTGACCAGGTCTATGAAGAAAATTCAAGAGAGCAGCACGTCCCAGGGCAAGAGAAAGTTAAGGGCAAAAGTTGACTGTTCACACAGCAAGCGAACACGACTGGATGCAAAATAACAAAGAATGGTAGCCATGTAAAAACTGTTGTATAGTAGTAACCCTTGATCATGCATTAACTGAAGCTGCTTTTATAAGCTGTAGCAAGCCTTTCAAAATCCGCAGTTAAAGGATTACACCCAGGATTTTAGGCATCGGAAGGTGTGTCTCGGACAGAGAGGAGAGCTGTCTGTCTCTGCTGTTGAGGGAAGTTACTGCAATTTGAACGTTCCTTGGGTTTTAAGCTTGGAACCAGGCAGTTTTAGTTAAAAGTACAGTGCCTTATTTATCATTTTTAAACAAATAAATAACAAAGCTAGTCTGTGTGATTTAAAGGCTTGCATTTTATACTTGATGCACAAGCACTTGTACTGTAGCAGAAAGGAAACCACCTTCATGCACATAAAGTAGCTTTCAGCAGCCTTTTGAGGGGCGTTCCCCCTTTGCATTAAACATCCGGACTGTGTGTTTGTGAGTGACATGGGAAGCAAAACCAAAAGCATTTTTCTTGTAGGCAGAGAAGGAAGGGGTAATTGGTCATTACTCCGTTCATTAGCAGCAGGTGGTGGGCAGGTAACTGTTAAAGATATGAATTGTTGGCCACTTGCGTGTAATTTATGGTCTTTAGGGTTAGACAGCTATTTCTGCTCTCCTGCTTCTTAAGCCTTGAGGTAGCGTGGTCTGATCCAAACCGACGTGGCAAAGGGGTTACTGCTTGGGCTATTGGCGCTAGTTCTGTAGCATCTACAGCTGTTTGCAGGCACAGCGGGCTAGGTTCATCCTTGGGGATGTCCATTACGTTAGGGATGAATTGGTCCCACTGTGCCTTACTGTTGGGCAGAACGCCCTCTCCAATCAGCCTTTTGTTCATAGCACCTGGATCCATGTGGATTTCTGCTTTCTCGGACAGTAGCTTTTCACTAATAATCGGGTATCTTCCTTCCTGTGAAAAGCCAGGGCAGATTTCCACTCGTTATTTAGTCAGTCTGTGTGAAAGGGAAATGTGTAGCCTCCCCACGTTGTCTCCCCTCTCCCCTCCCCCCACAGAACACCTGTATTTTAAGGCAAAATTCTTAATGTCGTCTTTGAATAATGCTGAGATCTAAAGTATCTGATTCTTTTTTTATTAACTTCAATCTCATTTTCAAATAAAGTGAAGCTGTTTTGGTTCCTGCCAGTGTTGTGGTGTGCTGTAGAGTCTAGGAGCGGGTCGTTCTCCTCATCGTCAGAACAGCTCAGGCAGTTTGTACACCCTGCCTTGAACTGGCTTGCAAACATATCCTTGAAGGTCTAATCAACACAAACCATGCACTGCTTCAAGGTCAAGCAATAGTTTCCAGTGGAGAAACACGAAGAGTAACAGTGATACACACAGGGAAACCTGTTAGAAATGCACATAATCATATTCCCATCGCAGACATTGGCGGTGGAGCTAATTGGGCTGGGGGTGGGGAGTTTTATATTGAAATTTTCCACCCGCCCCTTGTGTAAGCAGCTGTAAGATGATGGCGTCAGCTCCCGCTCTGTGCCGAAGTTGAAAAGATCAAGGCCAGCCATTTTATTTCAAAAGCTCCACTTCCAGCGGGTACAAAAGAAGGGCTGTTTGCACAAGTTTCTAAGCAAACTTCCTTCCATTCACTAGGTTCAACACCTGAAATCGGATTGTGAAGGCTCTGAAATCTCCTGACCTTTGGAGAATAGCTTCCAGCCGCCATTGTCCTAGGGAGATCTGAATATACATGCATATCTTTGTTATAATAGCCAGCTTAAACTAGGCTCTCCCCTCCGAGAGCTTTACTATCTGCAGAGAGAGAGCATGCCTTTTGGGGCGTGGCAAGGGCTGCCTTGCAGACGAATTGATTTTCACGGTTAGTGTTAAACCTCAGATACCAAAGCTCATTATTGGAGGCAGAAAGTGGGTAATTAATTGTCTTCAATCTCTTGCTGGATCCATTTAGCACAGGGGAGACTCCACAGCACTCTTCCCAGTGCAGTAGTTAGCTCCCCGTGTTTCGGAGAGTGCCGTGTGCTGGGACAGGCGGGCACCCGCCCTGGGGGAGCTTCAGCCAGAGCCCAGGGCCGGGGGACTTGGAAATCACTGATTTGTAAAGAGCTGTTATTTTTTTAATCATGCTGAATAAAGTAAATGCTGGACAGTTATTTTGTGGTTGCCAGGCCTGCCAGGCCTGTACAGGTTAATATGAAGTTCTCTATTACTTTAATTTGACTGTGCATATTAAATATGGCCGGCATTCCGACAGAACAGATCTAAAGGCATTTAAGGAGAGGAACAGGAAAAGCTGTATCTTTTTTAAAATTCTGATCTAGAATATTCTTGTTTCCTGTAGTCTGGGCTGCTTTCGTAAAGAAATAGTGAGTGTGTGTGCATGTGTGCGCGCAGGTGTGCGAGGACCTTTTGATGTCTCTGAATGGTGCCGCTATCCCAACTTCATGCCAATAAAACCTTGACCCCACCCCCCCATCATTTTTCTTGTGTATGCCAGCGTGGAAAGGAAAGCTGTTCAGTTTCTGGGGGGTTTTAGAATTTCAAAGCTTTCTCCTAGAACTGTTTGTCCTTCACAACCTGCAAGGAACCAGGGGCTATTTTAACGTCCAGCTTCAGGCTGGGGAATGACAGAATAACCATGAGCTGAACTCACACGTCTGGGCAGCAGTGCTGCCGATTGCCTGCTGGGTCTCCAAGGCTAGTGCACATGACAGGTGGGCTCTAGGGCCCGGCTCTAGCACTGACGGTTCCTGCAGTAGCTCGTCGCTGGGTCAGGTCAGCGCTCTGTCTGCCCAGCCTTTGGTGCTAGCATCCCTTTCTCCGGACGAAGGACGCATTTGCACAGCAGACTCTTGGGGGCTCTGCTTGATGTCACCCAGGGGCTGGCCACGTTCCTCGTGGCACGTCTGGATTAGAGTCTGACTGGGGTGAGAGAATGGCCAGTGTGCCCATCCTGGGAATGGGGCAGCCATGCCCACCTGCCAGTGGTGCCCAGCTAGGACACAGTCACTGGAAACAGGGGAGACTCTCTTCCCAGGAGGCTACATTAAGAAAAGAAAAGAAAATCTTCCTGTCTCCCCTGCAGGCCCCCACCTGTGTCCTTTCACCTCCCCCTCTCATGAGGGGGGGGTGTGTCTGTGTGTGTGTGTGTTCACTGCTGAGAGGTCAGAGCACGAAGCCCTGCCAGAGAACACGGTACTCAGCCGTGCATCGCCGGGCAGGGCGCATTGCTGCGGTTGGCAGCCGGGTCAGATACACAGCTCAGCGCAGGCTAGGAGTACGGGGGTTTGGCATGTGGGTCCAAGCAGCTCCTAGAGCTCGAGCCTGTGTCGGAAGGTGTTACAGGAAATGTTGGTGTCCCCCAGTAGCTGTGAAGTGCTCAAAGGAGAGGCCCGATCCAGCGCCCAGGGACGGCAGGGAAAAGACACCCAGTGCTTTTCATGGGAGCTGGGTGGAGCAGGAGTTGTACATATGGTTTTGAATGTGGGAGTGTCTGGCTCTAGCCAAGAGGGACAGTGTAGGGGAAGGGAGGGGAGGGCTAGTGGACTGGGTGGGTGGGTGGGTGAGGGAGTACACACCTTTGTGTCTGTAGAAATCAGGGGAAAGGATGCAAAAGGAATTTCAGGTCTTTCCGCTGCAAAGCAAACCCTATTTATTTATTTATTGATGTGTGCATGAGCCTGGGTCAAAGCTCTGCGGATAGTCAGTGAGACGTGGACCCGGGCAGGCTGCTGTGCTGTGAGCGTTGCCCTGGGCGGCTGGCGGGGCCCAGGACTGGTCCACGCCTTCGGGGAAGGGCCAATATTGATGTCACCTTCCTGGTGCCTTTCCTATGGAAGCTCCCGTCCCTGGGCCAGTCAGGGCCCGCAGCTGGCTTTCTTGCTGCTTTAACCCTACACACGCTGCCCTCGTTTGAGGGGCATGGGGACGACGTTACCATTTGCCGCAGCCGCCCCACGCTGGTTCATTTGGAAGCTTTCGCTCGTTTGGGTAACCTCAGTGCTGACTGTGTGTGTGAGAATATAAACCCTCCCACTCAGAGCAAGAGCTGCTGTCCCGTTTCCCCCCCCCCCCCCACAGCTAGTGTTCGCCCCCAGCCCCTGCTCGCTCTCTCCCAGCACATGGGCAGCGCGAGCTCCCGCTCTGGCTCTCCCCTTCGCCCTCTCCGCTCTCACCCAGCTCAAAGGTCAGGAGCTGTTTGCTGACTCAGCACACCTCCTAAGCTGTCCCTCTTGGCCCTGTCCGGGGACGCTGGAGGGGCTAGCCCCACGGACACGGCTGGGCATTGAAACTCGAGGTGTCTGCGGAGCGGGTGCCTGGAGCAGCCCCAGTCTTGTGGAAGGGAAGGCCAGCGAAACCCTGGGTGTTCTCTGCCAACACACCCAGGGGCTGATGACTGGGATGGGTTACGGGGGGGGGGACGGACCTGGCCTGTCAGGAAGAGGCCATGACAGGGCTACAGGCCACCCAACGCTGTGGACCCTTCAGTCATGGCCTACCTGCCAAATGCAAGCAGTTAGCCTTTGGGCCGAGACAGCAGCATCCCTTTGCTGGTCCCTGAGCTGCAGACAGGCCTCTTAAGCGACACGGTCACTGTCCACATGGGCTGTGTGGGCTCTTGGGGCATGGACACCCGCAAGGCCTTCTCTGTCCCATTGCCATGGACTCCAGCTACGGCTCAGTGCTCTGGGGAGAGACGCTCCCCATCCACCTCTCCTGCATCGCTACATTACACCTGTAGCCGCCACAGCTTCCAAAGTGCAGGGTGGAGCTCGGCGGGCACCGGGCTCTGGCTTTCCTTGCTGATTCTGGGGAAGGGAGGAATTAGAAGCTGCAGGGTCTGTTTTATCCTGGGGGGCAGAGCTGTGCGGGCAGCCAGACCTCCGGTGTTAGACCCCTCCTGCCCCCCCCCCCATCAGCCATCTTTGCATCACACTGTTCCTCATCTGCCCTCGGCTGTGGGCTGGAGATCCGACATGCACCCAGGTGATACTGTACAAACCTGTCTGGTAATTATGTACAGATGCTACTCCTGTGGTACTCTGCGCAGCCTGACTGCACATGGGTCGGGTGGCAGTGAGCCTTCTGGGGCCACCAGCTCCAAATCCTGCAGCATTCACATCACACCAGGAGGCTGGAGCGGATGGTAGTTGATGGATGATGATAAGCAGTGTGTTTTACTGCCTTCGTTCCAGGCCTGGCCTGCGGCTCTGCGCTCTCATCTCGCATCTGCTGTAACGCCACTCTCGGCCTGCTCTCCCGTCTTCCCCAAACCCACCGTCCGGCCTGGGCAGAGAGCTGCGCTGCCACGAGGACATGTCACCCCCATCTTCAAACACCTGACTCTCCTGAGGTCGGGATCCATCCTTCCATTGCCATCCTGGGGTTCACCAACAAACACCCCAGACCTTCTCCTGGACCTTTCCTGTCAGTCTAGCCCTAGCCTCCCTCACTTTCCAGCTCCCTTCAGATAACTAAATACTTCTCTGCAACCCCATCCAGCTGCAACAGCCTCCCGGGATGTTTCCACCATCGACTGGCCAGTTTTGGTCAAATCTCTTCTCTGGCTAGCCCTCCCATGGTTCTCCCTTTCCAATGGGGTTCAGTTCCTTCACCCTGCAGCGTCTTTAGTCCCACCGCATCTGTAACGTAGCATCTCGCAGGTAACTGTGTGAGCGGCTTGGTTTGCGGCATGTGCGCCGTATGTGACGTGCACTGGGCTGAATTCAAGTGAGATTTGTCCTGCATGTTTACATCAGACCCAAAAGCGCAGCCCAAGCTCGGAACTGCTCCCAAGAGCAGCTCCAAGCTGGGTGACGGTCCCTGGCAGGGAGTTTCTCTCCTGGCGGGGGTGGGGATCTGTGTGTACGCCCCTCCCCCCCACCCTCGTACTCACCACTCTAAGGTAGAGAGCGGTGTTGCTCTGTTCGACACCTCCCCCCAAGCCGCGGCGGTAGCACGGATTTACCAGGAAGTTTGGGGGCCAGTCGTGCGTTAACTGTTAGGAACAAACTTTCCCAACCACTGTGTTTTGTCCTGGAAACCCCCAGCGGGAAAATCTTCTTTTCCTGCTGTTCCCTGGCTGTTAAACGTTCACTGGGATGGAGATTGTCTTCGGCCCCCGAGTCGCTTGGCACCCGTGGCAGGTGAACAAGGCCACAGACCTGCCCAAATTTCAGCTCTTTGTCCTAGTAGATTGAATGACTGGGATTACTGTCCGTTCTGAGCGCTTGCCTCGGACAAGCTGAGAGCTCTGTCGCCACCACTAGGTGGAGCTGTGAGGAATTAAAACAATCGGAAAAGGACGGGACCTCATTTGTGCTGAGCTGTTTTTATCCCTGGTAGTGCAAGGGCCGTTCCCCGCCCCCAGTGACGTGTCACACGCTCCCCTAACGGAGCCAGTCCCACATGGGGCCAGGTCATAAAAACCGAGGCAGAGAATGGGTCACTGCCCCATTGAGTTACATCCCCTCCCAGTCTGAACGTGCCAGCCCGACTTACTGATTGCGTCGGCGTGTGTACACACTCACACCTGCATGTCCAAAATGGGCTGGACCCAGCTGCCTTCGATGCCAGCGAGTCCGCACACCGCACCCCCGAACGCAGGCGTCCGCACACCCGAATGCAGGTGTCCGCACACCGCACCCCCAAACGCAGGCGTCCGCACACCCGAATGCAGGTGTCCGCACACCGCACCCCCGAACGCAGGTGTCCGCACACCGCACCCCCAAACGCAGGCGTCCGCACACCCGAATGCAGGTGTCCGCACACCGCACCTCCGAACGCAGGTGTCCGCACACCGCACCCCCGAACGCAGGCGTCCGCACACCGCACACCCACACACAGGCGTCCACACACCGCACCCCTGAACACAGGCGTCCGCACACCTGAACACGGGTGTCCACATACCGCACCCCCGAACGCAGGCATCCGCACACCCGAACACAGGTGTCCACAAACAGCACACCCAAACACAGGCGTCCACACACAGCACACTGGAACACAGGTGTCTGCACCCCCGAACGCAGCCGTCTGCACACCACACACCCGAACACAGGTGTCCGCACACAGCACCCCTGAACACAGGCGTCCACACACAGCACACTGGAACACAGGTGTCTGCACATCCGAACGCAGGCATCCACACACCACACCCCCGAACACAGGCGTCCACACACCGCACCCCCGAATGCAGGCATCCGCACACCTGAAGGCGGGTGACTGCACACCCGAGCACAGGCAGGGCCTCACGGAGGCTGAACATGCGGGTCTGTAGAAAGTCCTGGGTTTGTGCAGCTCGGAGCTCTGCAAACCAGGGACGGTTAGCTGGGCCCCGCCCCTTTGCTTATCATGGTGTCCCTGTGCTGCTCGTAGGCTTCCCTTTGCTGAGCCTTTAGCATGGGGTTGTGCCATGAGTCACCTGGGCTAAGGTGTTCTCAGGAGCCGTAATCTGCATTGTGATCATCCCTTGGCTTGGAAGAACTCATGGTCTCCCCCTCCTCGCCATATTGGGCTTACCCTCATCAAGAGCGCGTCCATCGCCTTCCCTTTAGGATAGGGGGCAGGCAGGGTGTTGGGTGTCTCTCTGGACACGTTGGCAACTTCCAGGCCTGGCATTCCGAAAACTTGAGTTGCAAGGTTTTGATGGCCTCTGTTGACCTTTCAGCACATGTGGTCCCTCTAGTTGTGGTTGGTTTTTAAGTGTCTGTGTGTAAGAGTCCCTCTCGCTGTATGAATGACGGTGCTGGGGAAGGTAGCCAGGGCCTAGCCGTTGAAATGCGGATCTCCTTGATAAGCTTTCTGGGCAGGCTGAGGCATTTCCTCCCACTCCGCAGTCACAAAAACTAGGCTTGTAAATAGTTTTTCTATTTATTTTGTGTACTTTCTGCAGCTCCGTGTGCCGAGTGCCGGTGGGTGGCCGCGTTGGGCCATTGCCTCACATTGGACACAGATCAAGGCAAGCACCAGTCCAGTGTCCTGTTCTGGTGGGATGATTTTTTTTAATGACGCAACATTAAAAAGTCGAAGCATTAAATATTTTTCTTCATCTCATCTTCTTAAAGCTGGTCGTAGCCGGTCGGCAGGACCTGGTTGCCTCGCGTGGCCGGCTGGGCTCTGCACTCTGTTGGCCCTGGCACCATAAGCAATAAGATTCGTAGGAATAAGTTCAAAGTCAGTAAAACCATGGACCGTGGAGGGGGTGGGGAATCTCGCTGCAGATTGGTTTGCCTTTGCACGGGGACCTGGTAGCTTAGAACTACCCTTTATGGTTCTGTGTGCTCTCTTGTCTCCTTATGACAGGAAATCATGGACCTGATGGCAGGGCTGGACCCGACACCGGCTGGGGGAGTCTGGGGAGGAAAGATGTCAACGGGCTTGTATTCCAGTGGGCATCTGACTGGGGCAAAGCCCCTGATTATTTTAGGAATCCCCTGAAATGGCCAGGATGGACCAAGCTACTTATTAGCCTGTTGCAACTTAGGACCTTTTAACTAATGTCCCGATCTTGTGTCTGCTCTTCTGGTTGTGGAAAACGTAATTCCACAGGCACAGAGGAGGGGACCTACCCGCCGCGTTTTTGTGTTGTGCTGATGTTCTTAAGGCATTTAGCCAGACTTCCTCGTGGCCTACCCAGACGGCTCCCAAACGCTCCCTGGCTCTTTGCTAGTGGCTTTCTAGGATTTTGTTCTAGGGTGTTTGTATTTATAAATGTGTTTAGAATTTTTTTCACTCTTTTTGTTCTTGACGTATGTCTTGGTTCTAGCCCTCAGGCAGAGGAAACCTAGCCCCCAAGCTGTCTGCACTGGAGCATATGAGTTAGGTTGGATCGTCTCGTGCTTCTAGTCATTTAACTTATGAAAGCTCCCAAGCTTTTGTTTCCTGGTCACATAGGACTCTCCCCTGCCCCCTGCAAACTTCCTCCTTTGGGACATTGTAGAAACCAGTAATTTTCGCTTTTAAAGTGTTTGTCAACTTTGAAATGGTAGTTCCTTTTTAATAACAAAAATGTTTTTCTGCATCTACATCTGCTGCCCTTGTAGAACTTTGTAGTTTCCTCATGACCCTGATATGAGAAGCCCAGGACCATACAAGTCCCCTGCCACCCCGTCTGGTACTGTATGTATGAGCCTAACCAATGTGAACTTTAGAAAAGAGCTATGAGGACTGTAGGCTGGTGACCGTAGAGGTTTGAGGATCTGGCTTGGATCTGCATTTCCGTTCTGTTCTGGGTATTAGGAAATACTTCAGTGAGACTGGAGAAAATGAAATGTCTGCTGTGAATTGCGGGTCGGAGTGTTGAACAAGGTTTTCATTCGCTAATGTTTACATACCTCACCTGAAGGACCTTGGAAAGTGTATATAACAAAATACAATTCTATTGAGTTGCTTTAAAACAATACGTGTAACTGTAAGAGTTGGAGTGAGCTGAACTGTCTCAAGTCTCTGAATAGTGACGTGAACTCTGTGCTCCTGTGTTTTATTTCCTGTTAGACTCTGGGAGAAGTTGTGTTCTTGTTACTGGTTAAACTCCTTCAGGATTCCCACCACCTTGTTTTCTTTTATTCCTTAGACATTGTTGATAACGACCCAATGAGCTTTCTAAAGGTCCTGATTTTATTGCAGCTTATTAAACTTCCCTTTGATATCGAAGCCTGCTTGGTGTGGTAACTGGGGGGCGAGTGAATGGGCCTGAGGGGTGGTTGAAGTTGAAGTCTCGGACGTTCCTGACTCCTAGCAGCTCTCCTGCTGGTGCTGCCCCTCAGCCACGCGTCCTGCCCTCGCCCACTCCGGGGGAGCTGGGAGTGGTGCTGGTTCCAGGAGCGAATGGAACGGGAAGTGCCTGGGGCCAGCCACGGCCACAGCAAGGGCAGGTTGCTCGGCAGGCGATCCCTGAATCGCCAGCAGTGTCCAAGGTAACCCCCGTGGGACCAGGGCCTCCTTCCCGAGGACGTGCCAGGCCCCTGCCAGCGGGGCACGAAGGGAGAACGTTGCAGCTTCTCAGTAAAGCACACGGGGTGCGAGTGCTGGGGTTTTTAAACATGCGTGAGCGAAAGGGTCCCTCTGCTGTCAGCGAGCTGAGTGTCCCGAATCCCATCCAGCCTGGGCCCCGCCAAGCCCTACCCTGACCGGCCTTTGCTCTCAGCCTGACCCTCCATTGCTGGTAAAACGGCTGGTGGCCCTGAGCTGACACGGGGTGGGAGCCGAGAGTGTCCGACCAGGGACAGGATGGGTTCCCTAGGGAGGTGGTGGAATCTCCTTCCTTGGAGGTTTTTAAGGCCTGGCTTGACAAAGCCCTGCCTGGGATGAGTTAGTTGGGAATTGGTCCTGCTTTGAGCAGAGGGTTGGACTAGATGACCTCCTGAGGTCCCTTCCAACCCTGATCTTCTATGATTCTATGCAGCTGTGAACAACCCCCTGCGAGTAGTGCGGCCCTGCCTGGAGCGTTTCTCTATGGGGGGACAGGGCCCGGCGCGGGTAGGTGCTGCAGACCCACAGCCATTGGCATTCGCACTAGGCCCTGCCCACATCCCCGATGACCCTGCCCAGGTCACGGTTGGGCCGGTGGGAGTTTCAGGGCCCAAGCTCCTGCTCTCAGCTCAGCACTGCACCGGGGGAGGTCTCTGCAGGGCCCAGCTCCAGCACACACCCTCAATGACTGGGGCTGTCGGGGGGAGTCTGCAGGGTGCTCCCGTGGGCTCATCTTCCCATGGCCCCTTCTGTGCCTCGCCCCAGCACCTCGCCCCCAGCTCCCCTCCCGCAGCGCCCGTGGCTACCACTTCATCAGGCTCTGGCTCCCGAAGCTCAGACCCCCCTCTACGCCACTCGCCCATCGGCTCACTGCAACTATTCCAGCCTTGAGCTGCTGCCCCTGGCTTCTGCTCCCAGCCCCCCCATTTGCCCTCGGTCACGCCTCCCCTGGGCAGGGGCTGTTTTGTGACGTGTGTCCCTGGAGCCTTCTGACTCCAGCGGCTCTGGATGTCCTTTTTCCTCTCACCCCAGCCCCGTGCTCGAGTGGGACCCGCATCCCGGCCAGCGTGTCTGGGCTGCCCGGCCGTGTGCACACCCACCGTGTGCTGAGGACGCAGCCCGTGGAAAGTGCTGGGAACTGGGCAGCGTTTCACATGGAGCAGGGGGCGTCCTGCGGGCTGAGGCAGGACAGGTCTTGCGTGGGGATCCCAGCGCCGGGGCTGGGCCCGATGCTGCTAGCAGGAAAGATGAGACCAGCCCGGCATCTCTGAATGAATAAATGTCATGTTCACGTGGAAGACAAAGCGACACGATCACACAGCTTCTAAAACAATACTGCCTCTGCTAGACACTGGCCACGCATGGCGCCTCCCTGGCCCGGCTCTACCCAGCACCTTGACGTGCGAAAAACAAACAGGCAAACGAAGCCCTTGTCCTTCGGCTGCGGCGCCGCGGCTGCCACCGAACCGAACTGGCCGCTGGCTTGCCCTGAACGTAGAAAAATACTATAACAAACTGAAATACAAATATATATTAGAATCTGTAAGTATTCTGTATAAAGAGATACTTTAGAGGTTAGCTTACAACGAGCAACAGAAAATGACCCCAGCCTTGGCATCGGGCGAAACACGGCGCAGCCCGGCACGGCTCAGCAGCGGGCAGCCGGCGGGCTCAGGACGGGGGGTGCCTGGGTGTTGGTTGGTTGGGCTGGCGCGAAGCCAGCATCAATTAAAGCTCTTGACAGAACTTGCTGCAAACTGCCCCGATGCCCGAGGGCGGGACAGCGCCCGTGAACTGGAGCAGTCAGTCCGTGGGCATGTCCGGGGGCGTCTCAATGGGCCAGGAACCAGCCACCCCCAGGGCGTGGGAGAGGGGCAGGGGTACATCACAGGAGCAATGGCCCTGAGCTGGGGGCGCTGGGCGGGGAGCTGTGCTGGCGCAGGGCAAGGGCCTGGCCTGGGATATCCCCACCCTCTCCCCTCGCAAGCCCCCAGGGACACAGTAGTGCTGGGCCTAGGGGATGCTGTGGGGGGGGGGCCTGTTGCACCCCCGGCAGGATGTGGTTTCCAGTCTATCCAGTTTGGCTCAACGGCTCAGCCGCTCAGGACCCCCAATACACACGTTCCAGCCCCCGGGCAGGACTGCCAGGTGCCCGGTTTCTGACCGGAACGCCCCATCAAAAAGGGACCTGGCGGCTCTGGTCAGCACCACTGACCGGGCCGTTAAAAGTCAGGGGCGCAGTGGGGCTAAGGCACCTCCCTGCCTGTCCTGGCTCCGCGTGGCTCCTGGAAGCAGCAGCACATCCCTCCTCCAGCTCCTACGTGTGGGGGCAGCCAGGGACCTCCACATGCTGCCCCTGCCCCAAATGCCAGCTCCGCAGCTCCCATTGGCTGGGAACTATGTCCAATGGGCACTGTGGGGGCAGTGCGCAGAGCCAACTGGCTGCACCTCCGCATAGGAGCCGGAGAGGGGGGACATGCCGTTGCTTCTGGGAGCTGCTTGTCGTACGCGCCGCCTGGAGCCTGCACCCGTGAGCCACCCCCTGCACCACAACCCCCTGCCCTGATCCCCCTCCCACCCTCTAAACCCCTCGGTCCCAGTCCCACCCCACTTCTACATACCCAGCCTGAGCTCTCACCTTCCCAAGCCCGGAGCTCCCTCCCACACTCCTTATTTCTGGTCCCACCCTGGAACCTGCACCCCCAGCCCAGAGCCCTCACTCCCCCCCCGCACCCCAACCCCCTGAACGCATCCCTGGCTCCACCCCAGAGCGCCATGGGGCTGCTTCCTGCCCACCCCAGAGCAGGACTCAACCGGGCCTCCACACTGCGCCAGCTGGTGCCACCAGCCTCATGCGGGGCGCCCCGGCCTGGGCCTCACACGCACTTAGCTGCTGGGCCCCCAGCCACGGGGAGGCCCCCTGGTTTTTCGAGTGCCCTATTCCAATGGGGAGCAGGGCAGTGTGGGGTTGGGCCTACAGGCCAATTCCCTCCACATACACACATACCCCCCCCCGGCAGCATGCAGGGCCCTGCACTGGCATAGCCTGGCTCAGGGGAGGGGGGGGGTTAAATAGCCCAGCTGTCCAACCATTCACTGCCCCCAGCCCATGGCACACAAACACTAGGGCAGTGACACGGCCCTGTGTTAACTGCGGGCGGGGGAACGACACCCAGCCTGCAGCAGCTGAGGGGCACGCCCCCCGCCCCCCCGCCCCGTGGCAGCCAGCGGCCGACGCAGACGCTCCTTTGGTACTCGGCCCCGGCCCGGGGAGGGGCTGCAGCTCCAGCAGCCACGGGCACCCCTGCCCTGAGCCAGGCCCGCTGGTGCCAGCCGAGGGGAGCGGGTGGCAGAGCTGCCTGTGGCCAGCCCAACACTGCTACGCCCACAGCCCAGCGTCACGGCCGCCCTGCGTTTGCCTGGGGCACGTGGCCAGGCCTCCAGTCCAAACACTGACCCTGGCACAGGGGTGGCTCATGCCCTGTGGACAGCGCAGGACTCAACACTCCCATGGCGAGGGGGGCGGGGGGAGCCCAGGTCTCTGGCCACCACGGCGCCTGCGTTGCCCACGAACCGACATTGCTGCTGTTATCGCAAACGTCACACTGCCGGGACTGGCCTGGCCGCTGAGCCAGGCGCGTCCAGCCACCCGTGGGCAAAGGCAGCAGGCTCAGAGCCCCCCGCCCCCCCGCCCCGGCCCCTCGGCCGACCTGGCAGCCCGTCCCACGGGAATTTACGCAGGCTGGGAGCGGGGGTGGGCCAGAGCGGGTCTGGGGCTGTACAAAGCGGAGAAAGCAAACACAGGGCGGGGGCTGGGCCTGCTCCCCGTGTCCCCACCCACTATAAATACATTTGGGGAGCTGCAGTTTTAAAAAACCCTCCCTCTCTACACGGGTGTCCTGTGGTGGCTCGCGGCACGCGGCAGCCCCTGCTCCAGGGCGGCCGGCGGGGCCTGCTCGGACAGCGACACGGGCTTTGGGAGTCCTGGCTCATGGGTGGTGCCTCCAGCAGCTCCGCCCCTCTGTCTCTAGCGGCGTTCTCCTCGGCGGGCCCCGGCTCTGCCGCCTCCCGCCGCCGGCTGCTATATGCACCGGGCGCAGCCGCACTTGCTGGCCTTCTCCACCTCCTCCACGAAGGAGGAGCCGTCGCTGCACTCGAAGGTGAACTTCCTCCGCTTGAGGCGCAGCCCCGTGCAGCAGCCCTGGCCCTGGCAGGAGCCCCGGCACTCCACCCAGGAGACGGGGCGCGTGGTCTGGCAGATGGCATAGCCCCGCTGCACCTGGGGGTGCTCCCGCACCGGCTCGCCCCGGCACTCCGACTCTGCAGGGCCAGAAGGAGAGAGACAGTCAGCTCCCGGGTGCACGGCGTGGGCTGAGCGCTCGCCAAGGAGCCTGCACACGGGCGAGGCCCCGGCCCTGGGCGCGCTGGCGTCCGGACACTCTGGGGCCAGCCCTGGCTGTGAGACCCTTTGCCTAGGCCCAGCCCGGGGGCAGGGGGCTGAGCGCGTCCTGGGGAGGAGACTACGAGGCGGGAGCTAGCACCAAACTGCCAGCAGCAAATGCCACCGGGAGCCCTGCTCCAGGGACGTGGGGCCAGACTCACCGCGGGCAGCAGTGCTACGCCAGGGAGCCACCGGGCCACTGGCTCCGTTGTGGCCCTGGGCCCCTCTCAGCGGGCGGCTTGTCCGTGGGGCTCTGCTGTCCCAGCCACGCCCGGGGCTCCCCGGAGCCACCTGGGCAACAGGGCCCAGCTCTGGGCGTGTCGGGGCAGGGGCACTGGGGGCCCAGGGCAGGCAGGGCTCTGACCTTGGTCACACAGCTGGCCGGCGTAGCCGCTCTGGCACTCGCAGGACGCCTCCCCCCGGGCCGAGACCTGGCAGTGCCCGTGCATGCAAGGCAGGCTCTTGCAGGGGTTGTCGAGCTCGCCCGGCTGGCTGCACAGGGCGCCGCGGTACCCATCGCGGCACTGGCAGCTGTAGGAGAGGGCATCGAGGGGCACGCAGTCCCCATGGACACACCTGTGGGAGCAGAGAGACGAACCTGGGCAGGGCCGTGGGGCGCCGGGGGCACTACTGTCTGCCAGGGGCCTTGTCCCAGGGGTTTAGCCATGACCCAGGCAGCCCATCACGGCCTCAGCGACCCGCCGGGACAGCGCCCGCGGAGCAGCCCCTGGCAGCAGTGGCTGTGAGGCCAAACCCCCGCCGTGGTACCAACCCTGGCACATCACCCCCAGTGACTCAGCACATCCGAGCTGGCTACGCCGGCTACTCCCAGCCTGCTCCTTCCCCGGCAACGGTCCTGCCGGGCCCAGCTCGGACTCAGCCCCCCGGGTCCGTGCTGCCCAGCCTCGGCCAGGCCTGTCATTGGCTGCACGTGGCCTCGGGGCCCATGCAAGGGAGCACCTGGCAGCACCAGCGGGAGCGCGGCACATACACAGCATGCACCCGCTGCCCCATACGCTGCTCATTCCCCTCCCCCCCAGCTCTGCCAGTGCCCCTCACTCCTGACCCACAGCCCCTGCCAACCCAGCCCTGCCCCCCCCCAGCTCTGCCGTTGCCCCTCACTCCCGACCTGCAGCCCCTGCCAGCCCAGCCCTGCCCCCCCAGCTCTGCCGGTGCCCCTCACTCCCGACCCGCAGCCCCTGCTAGCCCAGCCCTGCCCCCCCCCCAGCTCTGCCGGTGCCCCTCACTCCCGACCCGCAGCCCCTGCCAGCCCAGCCCTGCCCCCCCAGCTCTGCCGGTGCCCCTCACTCCCGACCCACAGCCCCCTGCCAACCCAGCCCTGCCCCCCACCAGCTCTGCCGGTGCCCCTCATTCCCGACCCACAGCCCCTGCCAGCCCAGCCCTGCCCCCCCCCAGCTCTGCCGGTGCCCCTCATTCCCGACCCGCAGCCCCTGCCAGCCCAGCCCTGCCCCCCAGCTCTGCTGGTGCCCCATAACCCTCTCCCTGGCTATTGCAGTCCGTGGCCGCCCTGTGCCCCTCTCCATGGTGGTTTGAGATGCAGACAGGACCGAACTGATTTGCTGCTGACCCTGACGTGGGGTTTAAGCCCTGGGTCCTGCAGGGGCCTGTGTGCTGAGACCCCAGGGCCCCAGCTGGGTCCCTGCTTTGCGGCTGGGGTCGCGAGGGGACGGGGCTGGCCCCCACTCACTTGTGGCCCTGGCAGGGGCTGTGGCCCTGCTGGTCGCAGTGCGGCCCTGCCCAGCCCGGCTCGCAGTGGCAGACGGGGCCGTGGGCGGCGTCGGGCTGGCATAGGCCATGCAGGCAGTACAGTTTGCGGCAGGGCTCGCAGCCCGGCACCACCCCCGGCTTCATCTGGGTCTTGGTGAAGTCCTGCAGCTCGTGGTTGATGTAGAGGTTGCGGATGCAGCCGTGGAAGCCGGTGCCGTTGAGGATCTGCCAGAGGCGGAAGGCGGCCGAGTTCACGTCCACCGGCATGCCTGGCAGAGAGCGGGCGGGGCGGGCGTGAGGCGGGCGCATGGGGCACCCAGCCCCCACCCCGTCGCCCCACAGGCAGCCAGGGACACGCGCCCTGCTCCCCGGCGCGGACTCCCCACAGCGCACAGAGATCCGAGCGCCGGCATCCCCTCTCTCCTGGGCCCAGCAACGCCTCCCCCCCGCGAGCCTGGGCCTGCCCCCTGCCAAGCCCCTTGTGCCAGCCTCCCCAACGGCTCCTAGCCCCCCGGGCAGCCCCGGGAACCCTCCCCCAAGCTCCGGGACCCACCTCCCACGTAGAGCGGCGCCTCGCTGGTCAGCGTGTGGGGCTTGCCGAAGCTGTCCATGGTCATGGGGCTGCCGCCGTCGATGGAGAGATTCACCATCTGCTCGAAGGTCACCAGCTCCACCGTGTGGAACTGCCCGTCGTTGATGGTCTCGGCGCTGGGGGCAGGGCCCAGGCCCCAGGGTTAGTGACTGAGCCAAGTGCCCGCCCCCCCCCTCCCCGGCTGCCCAGGCCAGCCCCCCCCCGCTCCTGCCCCCCCAGCTGCCCCACTCAGTGTCTGTCATGGGGGGGCTGTGCCCAGGCCCCGGGGGGAGAGGCGGGGAGCGTGCTATCCCAGTGCACAGACTGGGGTTCAGGGAGCGGCTCCTCCCCCACAAGGCTCAGGGCTGGCACCGCCGTCAGGGGCGTGGTGACACTGAGCTGGGGGGCACTGACTTGTCTACACTGGGGCCCCGATGCCAGGCTGCGCCCCATCAGTGCCACTCCAGCCAGCCGCGCTGTGGGCAGGCAGGACAGTGCCACACCTGGCCGATCCCTCCGGGGATGGGCCAGGCTCTCCGGCCAGCCCATGGGACACAGCTGGAGGCCCGGCGCAGGGGGGCAGGGGGCTGTGCTGGGCCGTGCGTGCCTGTGGCCGGGCAGGGAGAGGGGCGCGGTGTGCACCAGGTTACACCAGGCTCTGCCCCAGGCCCTGCATCATGGATACGGCTCTGGCAGGGGTGGGGACAGGAGGGGCGGGGGGCTCTTAGACGCACTGAGAGGAGCTGGCCCCTCTGGCTGCCCCCTATGGGGCTGCCCCCCCCAGCACCGCGGCTGGCAGGGAGGGGGCAGTACCTGTAGATGGCCGAGCTGGGGTAGCTGCCGGGGTCGTAGCTGACCCGCACGTGGCCCTGGTACAGCTCCACAGCCATGTGGTCCCGATCCCCGTTGTACAGCAGGATCCCGTTGTCCTCGGCCGTGGAGACCTGGAGATGGGAGGTGGGGGTTAGATCAGGTGCCACGGCCCAGCAGCCAGCCCGGGCAGATCCCCGGCATCCCCGCACGGCACCCGCCTCTCTGCCCCCAGCCCTGCCCCCAGCCCCGCCCCCCAGCCCCGCCTCCCTGCACCCCACCTGCACTCAGCCCCGCCTCACCGCCTCCCCCGGCACCCAGACCCGCCTCCCTGCACCCAGTTCTGCCCCCTGGCACCCAGCCCTGCCTCCCAGACCCCCACCTCCCTCCAGCCCTCAGCCTCCCCTCCTGGCAGGGCCTGGGGACACGCTGCCCCTGCTCACCCCACGTGCCAGCCCTGCCACAGCCCCAGGGGCAGCCCGGGCAGGGCGTGGCAGGGCCGGCACAGGGCCGGTACCTGCAGCGTGATGTTGGCCCGCGGCCAGTTGTGCAGGTCGGTGAATTGCAGGTACGTGTCCCGGTCCACAAAGTTGACGCTCAGCAGCTTCTCGCACTTGGGGCCCCCGAAGCCGGGGGGGCAGCGGCACACGGCCCGGGTGCCCAGCTCCACGCAGTCAGCCCCGTTCTGGCACTCGGCCCGCGCGCAGAGACTGGGCTGGGCGCGAGGCGGCATCTCACACAGCTGCCCGCTGGGGAGAGGGACCGGCCGGCACTGTGGTGAGAGGAGCCCGTGCGCCCCGGGCTGGGGTCAGGGCAGCCGGTCCCCTCCCGGAACAGGGGCTGGAGCACCAGGCTGGGCCCGGCTCGGCCGCCACACAGCAGGTGCAGGGGGCTCTGGGTGCTGAGGGCGATGGCCCCCCCGCAGCGAACCCCAAAGAGCAAGGCTAGGCCAGGCTCTGGGCCCCCCTTGGCCGCAGAACCAGACTCCCTGGACCACGAGGCGCCTCCGTCTGCCTCTGGTGCCTGAGGAGGAGCCCGGCGCCCGCTCGCAGCCCCCCGACGCCCCTCACCTCCAGCTGCATGGCCCATGCTGGGCCCCGCCCGGCCGTGTGCTGGGGGAGACCACTGGGTACCCGCCTAGCGGCGCTGTGCATCCCACGCCCCACGCCCAGGGCGGGCAGCCCCCTCTCCCCAGGTGCCACGCGGCTCTGCCGGCCTCACCTGTAGCCCTGTGTGCAGAGGCAGGAGTAGCCGCTCCCCTCGGCCTGGCACTGGGCGCCGTGCTGGCAGCGGTGGTCCCGGCAGCCAGGGTCCAGGCTGCAGTTGTCCCCCCCGTAGCCGGGGGCACACTCACACCTGGGGGGAGGGGCACCTTGCTCAGAGCCGCCATGGCCACAGGGCCACGTCCCGCCACGGCAAGGGGGCGGCTGCTCCCCCGGAAACGAGCCTGAGGGAAGGTGCCTCGTGCGGCTCCGACGAGCCCAGAGATCCACCGGCCCCCGCAGCCCAGCTCCGGGCAGGGCCCAGAGATCCCACAGCCCAGCTCCGGGCAGGGCCCAGAGATCCACCGGCCCCCGCAGCCCAGCTCCGGGCAGAGCCCAGAGATCCCACAGCCCAGCTCCGGGCAGGGCCCAGAGATCCACCGGCCCCCGCAGCCCCGCTCCGGGCAGAGCCCAGAGATCCCACAGCCCCGCTCCGGGCAGGGCCCAGAGATCCACCGGCCCCTGCAGCCCAAAGGCACTCGGCACCCAGGTGTCCCCCGGCTGCGGGTCCGTGACTCATGGCTCTGCCCCTCTAAGCAGCCGGTGCCCCAGCCCCAGCGCTGCCCTCTGCGGCCCGGCGGGCAGCCCCAGCACAATGGCGAGCGGGGTCCCAATTCAGACACTGCCCTGCCCCCATGCCTGGGGGTCTCTGGGCTCGTGCCCACGACTGTGACATGTCTGGGGCAGCCCCAGGTGCCCTGGGCCCAGCCACACGGGCAGGGAACGGGGGGTTAACTCTTCGTGGGCGGGTACTCACCGGGGCCCCGCGGCAGTGATGACGCACTGGGCACCGTGCGGGCAGGGGCTGAGCTCCACGGAGCAGAGATCCAGCAGCTCCTCGCAGGCCCGTCCTGGACAAGGGAGGGAAGAGGCCAGGCTCAGCGGGCAGCAGCAGCCCTCTGCTCCCAGCGTTGCTGGGGTGGGCAGTGCCAGCATGGCCCCTTCCTGCTCCCCCGGGGCCCCGGCTCAGCGAGACGGAAGGAAGGGCAGCCAGGGCCCCTGCGTCACCGCTGGGGCCTGGGCGCTGTCCCCACGGCCACGGGGCGCATGCGGATGGGTCTGTGCGGGCGATGGGCACAGGGCACCGCAGCCTGGCAGAGACGGTCCCCAGGCCACGTGCTCTCCAGGCAGTTCCCCCTGGTGCCCAGCCAGGCCTCCTTGCCCCACCTTGCCCATTCGGCTCCAGGGCAGGGAGATGCTGCCAGGGCGCATGGTGCTGCACGGAGGCCTGGCCTGTGCTAGCCGGAGCATCTCTGGCACGAGCAGCGGGACCCAGCCCGGGGCCTGCGCCCGGCTCCCACAGGCATGGGCTGGGACACCGGACGTCAGCAACTGACCAGCGGCAGGGCCAGCGGCTGCCTGTCGGCTCCAGCTGCTGGGTGCTCAGCCTAGCTCAGGTGAGCGGGCGGGAGAGGCACGGCTGGCTGCGGGGGGCAGACAGACAGACAGATGTGTACGGGGCCAGGCAGAGCGTTCTCCTCCTGGGGGAGGGGCTCCGGACCTTCCACCCAGACAGTGCCCAGCTGGGGACCTCGGAGGCCGATTCCCAGGTGGGCTGTGCCCTGGCGGCCTGGAGGCTGCCCGGCCCCTTACCTGTGTAGTGGGGCTGGCACAGACAGGTGCCGTTTCCGAGCCCAGGCATGCAGGTGCCCCCGTTGGCACAGGCCTGGTCCTGGCAGGCGTCGGTGATGGCGCTGCAGGTCGGCCCCTCGAATCCTGCTGCACAAAGGCACCTGGCAGGCAGGGAGGAAAACAACCCACAGGTAACACCACAGTCCCAGCCGCCCGGCTAGCCCCACGGCTAGCCCGGCATAGAACAGCGCGCGCACACACACATACACACATATCAGTGGAGCGAGTGAAGCACCGGGCAGCACCTCCTGTCCAAGGCAGCCTGCACCCTTTGCAGACACGGCTGCCTTTGACCCACACACCGCACCATAACAACTCTAACTCAGGAACCAACCCATGCAACAAACCTCGATGCCTACTCTGCCCACATATCTACACCAGCAACACCATCACTGGTCCTAACCAGATCAGCTACAACATCACCGGCTCATTCACCTGCACGTCCACCAATGTTATATATGCCATCATGTGCCAGCAATGCCCCTCTGCTATGTACATTGGCCAAACTGGACAGTCACTACGCAAGAGGATAAATGGACACAAGTCAGATATCAGGAATGGCAACATACAAAAACCCGTAGGAGAACACTTCAACCTCCCTGGCCACACAATAGCAGATGTAAAGGTTGCCATCTTACAGCCAAAAAACTTCAGGACCAGACTCCAAAGAGAAACTGCTGAGCTCCAGTTCATTTGCAAATTTGACACCATCAGATCAGGATTAAACAAAGACTGTGAATGGCTATCCAACTACAGAAGCAGTTTCTCCTCCCTTGGTGCTCACACCTCAACTGCTAGCAGAGCACCTCACCCTCCCTGATTGAACTAACCTCGTTATCTCCAGACTGATTTATACCGGCCTCTGGAGATTTCCATTACTTGCATCTGAAGAAGTGAGGTTCTGACCCACGAAAGCTTATGCTCCCAATACTTCTGTTAGGCCTTGGCTACACTCGCGGATTCACACGCCGCAGCGCTGCAAGTACTCCACCTCTCCAAGGGGAATAACTCGCAGCGCTGCGAGCGAGCGTGCAGCGCTGCAGGTGCTGATTACACTGGTGCTTTACAGCGCTGCACTTGCTGTGCTCAGGTGGGGTGTTTTTTCACACCCCTGAGCGCAGCAAGTGCAGCGCTGTGAATTGCCAGTGTAGCCAAGGCCTTAGTCTTAAAGGTGCCACAGGACCCTCTGTTGCTTTTTAAGTGCACAGTGTGTGCGTGTGCAAGTGCACATGCATGTGCGTTAGTGCATGTGCATGTGCAATGTGTGTGTGAGTGCACAGTGTGTGCATGTGAGTGCGTGTGTAAGTGCACAGCGTGTGTGTGCATGTGCACCATGTGTGTGTGAATGTGTGTGTGCACCGTGTGTGCATGCAAGTGCGTGTGCACGTGCACGGTGTGTGCGTGTGAGTGCGTGTGCACGTGAACATGCCTGTGCGTGTTGCTGGTGTGTGCACGCACTACACGTGTGTAGATGGGTGCAACATGCATGTGCGTGTTGCACGTGTGTGTGCAAACAAGGCTAGGAGTGGCTGGCTGACACAAAGGATTTGGTGTGGGCCCTGGGCCCCTCCCCCTTGGCTGGCCGTGCCTGGAGCCTCCGGCAGCCCCGGCTCAGCGCCTGCTTGGTGAGCTCTGCAAACCCCCAAGGGCCAGGTTGGCTGGCGCGGAGGCTGGGTTGCCGTGGTGACGGGCTGAGGCCATACAGCGTGGGCACTGGTGTCCGGGGGGGTGGGCACATGGGGGCAGGGCTGGCTCCGCAGTGAGTGACAGGGCGTTTCTCTGGGGTGCGGGAAGAGACCATGTGGCCTCCAGCTTCCCATGGGGAGTGTGTGACCCTCGCCCCCAGGGCTGGCTCCTGTGCCCGGCTTGGCCCCCGCCCGCAGGGACTGGCCTGGCACACAGACCTGCTTGGACTCAGGAGCTCAAAGGGAATCACGCCTGGGCACCTGCCCCGGCACTCAGCTCCCTAATCCCCGCTCTCATCGACGGGGGAACAGGGCGAGCAGCTGGGCCCGGCGGCATGGGGGGCTCCTGTCTGAGGGACGGAGAGGGGCCGCTTGACACGGAGCAGAGCAGATGCAGGGACGGGAGAGGGGGGGCACCCAGTCTCCCTGCCACATGGCCCCAGGGGCTGCATCATGACCTCCCAGTTCCTCGCTGTGCCTTCTTCAGCATCTCCCCGCTCCCGCCCCCCCAGCCAGTCCGCAGGATCCCAGGCCCCCGGATGGACTCTGTGAGCTTGGACAAGGCCGCTGGGCCCAGGTCTCACGCTGCCGGCGCAGCCCATGCGCACACGCGCCCGCCCAGCTGCAGGTGGTTAAATGCAAAGTCTTCCCCTTGCTCCCAGCGGGGCCCTGCGGCTTGCCAAGTGCTCGCAGCCCCTTGGAGAGACTCCGATTGCAGCTCTAGGGGACGCGCCCTGGGAGCCGGCTGCACAGACCATCCCCGCTGCACTGAGCCGTCCCGCGGCAGGTCTCCAGACGGTCTGCTCCGGCCCGGGGCAGTGTGCGTGGGGAGGGGAGCCGGGAACCCCAGCCACGCCGGCCCCAGATCCACCCTGGGAGCCACGGTGCAGCGTCACACGACCCTGGGCTGGGCACCACCCGGCCCTGCGTGGGCGCCCAGCACCGTCCCCTGGTGCCCCACCTTCAGGGGTCCCACAGCCGTAACCCCCCACGCTCGCACTCACGTGAACCCGGTCCCCTCCCGCTCCGGGGGCTGGCAGGTCCCGCCGTTGGCGCAGGGACTACTGGAGCAGCTGTCCACGGGCTCCTCGCAGTCTTTGCCCTGGGGACAGAGAGCTCAAAGCTAGGAGCTGGTCACACAGCACAGGCCGCGAGGTCCCTGTCCCGTCCCCCGCTGCCAGGATCGGGGGGCAGCAGCTGAGCCCGCAGGCAGTGGGTACAAGTGCCCCCCCCCCGATTTGGGCTGTTGGCAGAGCCCTGGGCTCCTGCTCACTTCTTGCTGCCCATGCCATGCAGCGGGAAGCTGTGACAGCGAACGAAAGCCCCGTGCACCCGCCCAGGAGACCCCGCCCCCTGCTCACCTTGTACCCGCTGGGGCAGGTGCAGCGGTAGGCGGCCAGCGGGTCACTGTGGCAGGTGCCTTGGTTCTGGCACGGGCTGGAGAGGCAGGGGTCACACTTGGCCTGGATGCTCAGGGCCGGCGGACCTGGCAGGGGAAGGTCCCGACAGTAACGAGGGAGGGTCCCTGGACCCACTGGCAGCGTGACCGTGCGGGGGGCAGGTGCTGGCAGCAGGCGCAGCCGCCGTTTGGGCCAGGGCGCTTTGGCCTTGGGGCCGTGCTCCCAGGGCCGGCTAAGCCAGGAGCCAGCCACTGCAGCACGGCTGGGCTAGGCAGGGAGGTGTTCGATCACCGGGCCAGGCAGCCGGCGCCGAGCGCAGCATGACCGTCCCTGGAGCACAGCTGGGCAGGTCCCCGCACTCAACCGCCGGCTGCAATGGGCCGGAGCAAGGGCCTAAGGCCAGTCTGATTGCCCAGTCTGACCGCCAGCACAACCCAGGCCAGGGCCCCTCCCCAAGGCCCCTTGGTCCAGCCCTGAGCTCCTGGAACTGGTTCAGAGCAAGCTGACCGATGAAAAGCCTCCAGTGACGGAGAACCCGCCCCAGGCCCTGGGCGGGGCCAATGGTTAATTACCCTCCCTGTTAAATGGTCGGCGGCAGGGCTGTCCCTAGCCAAACTTCTCCTCCCCAGGGCGACACTTACAGACCAGGATCAAGCCCCCCCCGCCATCAGACACTGAGCAGCCGGAGCTCCAGCAGCCTCTCACCCTGTGGCAGGTTTCCAGCCCCTGAACCAGACTCAGAGAATCCCTGGCCGGGAGCCCTGTGATCATCTCGTCTGCGCTCTGCACAGCACGAGCCACGCGATGGCCCTGTAGTCATTGCGCTCTGCACCAGGCCAGAGCGTTTCGAGAACCGCCCATGGCCAGCGATGGAGAATCCGCCCGAGCTGGGTAACGCGTTCTGGTGGCTAGTTACCCTCACTGGTAAAGAACCGCCGCGTTTCCCGTCTGCGCGTCTAGCCTCAACGTCCAGCCACTGGCCCGTGTGAGACCTTCCTCGGCTGGACTGCAGCGCCCGGGGTTAAATACCTGCTCCCCAGGCAGGTGCTGCAGACTGGGATCGGGTCACCCCTTAGCCATCTCCTTGTTAAGATGAAGAAATCGAGCTCCTTGGCCTGTCACTATCAGGCGGGTTTTCTAATCCTTTAATCATTCCCGTGGCTCTTCTCTGACCCCTCCAATCTATCAGCATCCCTCTTGCACTGTGGACACCAGAACTGGCCACAGGATCCAAGCAGCGGTCGCACCAGGGCCAAATCCAGAGGGAAAATAACCTCTCTGCTCCTTCTCGAGTGCCCTGTTCATGCAGCCCAGGGTCGCACTGGCCCTTCTGGCCTCACACTGGGAGATCCTGTTCAGCTGATGGTCCACCCTGACCCTTGTCTTTTTCAGCGTCACTGCTTCCCAGGACGGAGTCCCCCACCGGGTGAGTAGGGCCGAGACTTTGTGCCCAGCTGTGGCGTTACAGAGCCGTATGAAACGCAGACACAGAGTCACAGACCTCTCGGGACCTTGAGGGCAGCGAGGCCAAGTCACCTAGACCAGCCCTGCCAGGCGTGTGTCTAACCTGCCTTAAAACCCCATGATGGGGATCCCACATCCTCCCTTGGGAGCAGGCCCAGAGCATCGTTGCCCATAGCGTTCGTTTTCCAAATCCCAAACCGAAATCCCCGGCTGCAGGTTAAGTCCATTGCTGCTTGTCCGGCCTGCAGTGGACATGGGGAACTGATCCCTGTCCCTTTAGAACAGCCCTGCGCATGGTTGTAGGCTGTGAGGTCCCCCCCAGTCTTGTCTCCAGCCTGAACACGCCCAGTTTTTAGCCTTTCCTTTCCTCAGCGCTCAGGGTATCGACCCCTCTGAGCGTTGTGTTGCTCCCCTGGGATCCCAGCTCGCCAAGTCACCGCACACCTGGGCTAGTGACCGTGTTTGTGGGTCACTGATACAGACGTTACACAGTGTTGGGCCAAGAACCCCTCCCCGCGGGCCCCCACTGGCAAGACTCCCGCCCCAGGCCGATCCTCTGGTCAGTCACGTTTGGGGACCGACCAGCCATCCAGCTCCTGCCCCAGTCCCCGTGTGCCAAGGCCGGTTTGTGGGGTTCTCGTTTGCAATGGCCCCCAGCCACTAGCACGTCCACACCGAGCCTGGAGCCCATCGAACGGGAGCTCTGGCTAGGCTGAGAGGCTCCGTTTCCATCCCTGCCAACCCTGGGCAGCGCTGACCCGCCGGGCTGAAGCAGGGCCCATGCCTGGCGGGGGCTGTCTCATCTCCAGGCCTGCCCAGCGGCAGCTGCCGCGCTGGGTTTCCTTCCGGCTCTTTTCCTTCAAGCCCTGTTTGGTCAGTGCAGTGTGGGCCGGCTCCAGGGCCGAGGGGTTAAAATGGGCTCGTCTCCCCCGTAAGCCGCGAGGGGGGGTTCCTGGCCTAGTGAGGGGGGGTCATTTCTCAGACACTTGGCTGCTGACCGACCCCAAAGGGCCCCTCTGTGGTCTCGGGGCAACGGCCAGATCGGCCCCAAGCCCAGCTCCTGCCGTGGCTGGTCTCTGACGGGCCGGTGCAGCCGCTGGGGGACAACCTGCCCCCCGTGCAGGTCTTGTCCTGGTCTCCAGTATCTGGCTCAGCTCCTGGGGCCTGGGGTCTCACGTGCTGCTGGAATTCCGGCTCCGCCCCCACCTGTCGCCCCTTTAAATATCTGCTCCTGATTGGAGAGCGTGGCCCGAACTGGTGCCTCTTGCGGGTATAGGACAAGGCAGCGTTTGGAGTTAGCCCAAGCCCGGCAGGTGCAAAGCCCAGTTAGCTCCGTTGCCGCAGAGCCCCGGGGAGCGGCCTGCACTCAGGGTGGGTTTGCCGGCGCTGGTGAGGCACCGGGCGTTCTACCGCGCTGTGGCCAGTGCCGGGGGCGGTTACTCACCGTGACTAGCTACAGCCAGTCCTGGGCCCTGCTAGGGTCTGACCCGGTGTTACCCATCTCCACGGAGTGTCCTCCTCTCCCCGCCGAGGGTCTGCTCTGGCTGGACCGAAGGGGGGCTGCAGCCGTCAGACTCACCCCCTGGCCGGCGTGGGCCAGGAGTCGCGAGTCACAGACAGTTCGAGCCAGGCCCTGGCAGCCCCTGGCATTGCTCAGGGAGCAGAACTGCCCTTCTGCAGCCAGGCACCTTTCCCGGCACAGCCCCTGTGCCAGGCCCCGCATTGCCAGGGAGCCCTGACACGCTAGGGCAGGGCCGAGCCAGAGCCAGCAGCCGGAGCTGAAGCCAGACCCATTCCAACTAGAATGAAGGGAAACCCCATTTCCACCTGGCAGGGAATTAACACCAGAGCAGCACGCTGAGGGACCGGGGCTGGACTCCGGCTCAGCCAGGAGTACGTCCACCCAGCAACCAGAAGGGGTCTCAGGGCTGGGTATAGGGCTCAGGATCCCCTGGGTCCCAGCCCTGCATGTGACCCACTGCAGCACACGATCCCCTGCCCACAGCAACCCCACCCGGCCCATCTGCTCTGACATTAGACTGCGGGGGATGGCTGCCAGGGCAGGGCAGGGGTCAGAGTCCATGGGACCCTGTCCGTGCCCACGCGCCAGGCGCAGCCCCCAGTGACCAGGTGCTGAATGGGCCCCTCACCTTGGCACTCAAACTTCTTGGCCGGGGTGGTGAGCAGCAGCTTGCCTTCCATGTCGGGCGGGCCGGCGCAGCGGGCGATGCCGGGCTCCTTGTAGCCTGTTTTGACCCAGCCCGAGAGCCAGCGCAGGTGGCAGTCGCAGTACAGGGGGTTGGCCCCGATGGCGCTGCACAGGGGAGACAAGAGCAAAGGCCAGTCAGCGAGACCTGGCCCCTGGGCGGGATGAGCCCGCCGGGCCCTGCTCCCTTCGCAGCCCCTGGGCTGAGCGAGGCCAAGCTGGCAGGGCCAATGCCCAGGGCTGGCACTCACTGGGAGCTGCTGGTTCTCTCACCACCCGCGGGTGTGGGGAAGACAAGGGTGCAGTGCCAAGACACCTCCTCCAGGGGGCACACCGCTCCCACAAATCCAGCGCCAGGAGCAGGTCCAACCCTGGCTGGGCAGGCGGGAGTGCCCCCTTCCCTGGAGCCAGGCGAGTGGTGTCCCTGCCTGTCTCGGCTCGGCCCTGACTGCTGCAAGGTGCCCTGGGATGGAGACAGTCCCGGCTCCCGGGAGCCATTCCCTGAGCACCCCCTCTGGGGCCCCCCTCCTAGAGCTCTCGGAGGCTGCTGGCCAGGCCGTGCCCCAGGGCATATCAGGACGTGTGAGGCCCAGGCACTTCCGGGGGTTTCGGCCCTTGGCTGCCCGCCTGCTGCGGTCTCTCCTGTAGCCGACGGGTGCCCTGATCAGGGGCTGGCGGTCCCGGGGCAGTGCGGATGCCCGGCCACCCCGGGGACCAGCGGGAAGCTGCGCGGGGGCTGCTAGGGGTGTTTGGGGTGAGCAGACCCCACTCTCGCCCCCCGGCTGGGAGCCCAGCTCTGGAATTCGAAAGGCCCCAGAGGCCGGGGCACTGGCCCGCGTCATTCCACAGAGAGGCTCCCGATGCCAGGGGTTTGCCGGGGGATCCCAGCCGCCGTTGGAGCCAGAGAGCTGGTCCCGAGTCACCTGGAGTGAGGGCAGCTGCACGGCCCCACAGCGCAGGGGGATTGGCGTATGCCAGCAGCACGGAGCAGCTGGGTCCCCTCTGCACTTACTGGGTCCCGCGTCAGCGGCATTCAAGTTCCTGCCCCAGCCAGCTCGTGCTGAGAGCCCCGCGTAACGCGGCCAGAGAGCCGGGGCAGCACTCGCGGCACAGCTCACGCAGCGGTGACGTCAAGGCCTCGGCCACGTCTTGCCTGCCAGGCTG
Source organism: Malaclemys terrapin pileata (assembly GCF_027887155.1). NCBI lineage: Eukaryota > Metazoa > Chordata > Testudines > Emydidae > Malaclemys > Malaclemys terrapin. Next base: position 126,740,355 of record NC_071511.1, read on the forward strand.
CAGAGAGAAGCTGGAACCCGCCCCAGGTGTGGCCTGACGCCGCTGACCCCAGAAGGAAAGACCCCCTCCGCCCCCTGGCAGTGACTGTCTCCTGCCCTTTGGGGTACGTCTGTGAGCTCTGGGCTCTGCGGGGAGCCCAGCCCAGCACCGTGGGGCCTTCCCGGGGCAGCCGGGCGCAGGGAGCTACTCACAGGTGGGACAAGGAGGTGACGTCGGCGAAGATGCCCTCTGGCAGGCTGGAGATGTCGTTGCCGTGCAGAGACCTGCGGGAACAAGAGGCTCTGAGCCCAGAGGGCACCGGCAGCTTGGGATCAAGGCTGATGCCAACACAGGGCCAGAGTGCACCACCGGGGCAGCCTGTGCATTTCCATCAGAGCCAGGCACGCGCCCGCCCAGCGCGGGGCCCGGGGAAACACCCAGGCAGCTTAGACGCTCGGGCTACATCCACCTGGAGTCAGCGGAGCAGGAGCCCAGGGCTCATGGCAGCAGCCCCGCCGCTCACCCGCCTCCACCCACTGTCCCCTGGCACTGCGCAGCCTCTGCCTGGCACCTTCCCCAGCCCCTCGTCCCCTGGCACTGCGCAGTGTCCGCCCGGCACCTTCCCCAGCCCCTCGTCCCCTGGCACTGCGCAGCGTCCGCCCGGCACCTTCCCCAGCCCCCCGTCCCCTGGCACTGCGCAGCGTCCGCCTGGCACCTTCCCCAGCCCCTCGTCCCCTGGCACTGCGCAGCCTCTGCCTGGCACCTTCCCCAGCCCCCCGTCCCCTGGCACTGCGCAGCGTCTGCCTGGCACCTTCCCCAGCCCCCCGGCCCCTGGCACTGCGCAGCCTCTGCCTGGCACCTTCCCCAGCCCCCCGTCCCCTGGCACTGCGCAGCGTCCGCCCGGCACCTTCCCCAGCCCCTCGTCCCCTGGCACTGCGCAGCGTCCGCCCGGCACCTTCCCCAGCCCCTCGTCCCCTGGCACTGCGCAGCCTCTGCCTGGCACCTTCCCCAGCCCCTCGTCCCCTGGCACTGCGCAGCGTCTGCCTGGCACCTTCCCCAGCCCCTCGTCCCCTGGCACTGCGCAGCGTCCGCCCGGCACCTTCCCCAGCCCCCCGTCCCCTGGCACTGCGCAGCCTCTGCCTGGCACCTTCCCCAGCCCCTCGTCCCCTGGCACTGCGCAGCGTCCGCCTGGCACCTTCCCCAGCCCCTCGTCCCCTGGCACTGCGCAGCCTCTGCCTGGCACCTTCCCCAGCCCCTCGTCCCCTGGCACTGCGCAGCCTCTGCCTGGCACCTTCCCCAGCCCCTCGTCCCCTGGCACTGCGCAGCGTCCGCCTGGCACCTTCCCCAGCCCCTCGTCCCCTGGCACTGCGCAGCCTCTGCCTGGCACCTTCCCCAGCCCCTCGTCCCCTGGTACTGCGCAGCCTCTGCCTGGCACCTTCCCCAGCCCCTCGTCCCCTGGCACTGCGCAGCGTCCGCCCGGCACCTTCCCCAGCCCCTCGTCCCCTGGCACTGCGCAGCCTCTGCCTGGCACCTTCCCCAGCCCCCCGTCCCCTGGCACTGCGCAGCCTCTGCCTGGCACCTTCCCCAGCCCCTCGTCCCCTGGCACTGCGCAGCGTCCGCCTGGCACCTTCCCCAGCCCCTCGTCCCCTGGCACTGCGCAGCGTCCGCCCGGCACCTTCCCCAGCCCCCTGCTGCAGAGCCGAGCCGGGACACACGTCCTCACACTGCGCACCTCACCCCCCGGAGCTGTGGGTGCTCAGCACCTCTCCAAAGTGCCAGCTGGGCAGGGCTGTGAGCAGGGCAGGGCAGGGCACCGCCCTGGCCTGGGCCCATACTTACAGCAGCCGGAGCGCCCGGAGCCCTTCGAAGGCCAGCGGGGGGATGCACTGCAGGGCGTTGTAACTGAGGATCCTGGGGAGGCAGAGGAGAGCAGCACGTGGTCACGTCCCCTGAGCGCCGACACGCGCACGGCGAGGGGCCGGTGCCCCGGGGGGGTTCCCCTGGGCCGCTCCCGCGCCATTCACCTAACGGGACGTCTCGCTAGTCAGCCCCGGGCAGAGACCCGGCACCCCGTGCACACAGCCTCTCGGGCGCCCTCTAGCGGTGCTGCTAATCACGGTTCTTCTTGGTACAGGAACCGGCCGCTGGACTGCACAGCCCAGAGGCCTCGGCAGCAAGCCCGGCCTATTGTCTGCAGCACCCCCTGGCTTTCGCTCGCCCGCCCCTCACTGGGGCAGGAGCCGCAGCCCCTCCCCGCGGCCCCAGGACTTACAGGGTGGTGAGCTGGCTCATGTTGGTGAAGGAGGAGTTGCTCAAGGAGCTGATCTTGTTGTTGCTCAGGTCACTGGAAGACAGGAGCACAGCAGGGTGTCAATTGGAGCTGGGTTCTCGGCCTCCCCCAGCCTGGTTTCACACACCGCGGCGGGCGCAGGACGTCCAGGAGGGTGCAGCCCGAGGGGCCGGGGAACAGTGGTTTGGGAGGAGATGCCGCTCCCTGTGACCAGTCTAGGACAGCCCTGGGTGCCTTACAGGGGGTGCGATTCCTCTGCCAGCCACCGCGGGCTCCCCTCGTCCATTGGGTCCCGGGACACTGCGTGCCGGCAGCTCCAGGCAGAAGCTGTGTCCTGTGGCAGTTTAACCATGTGCCACTCGATTAACAAGTGCTGCCAATGCTCATGACACGGGCAAGTCTCCTGGCCGCTGGTGTTTCTCGTGAAGCCCCAGCGGCCGAGTCACGCGCTGAGCTGAGCGTTCCCTTTGCAACGCTAGTTTCCAGCCCTCCGGGTTGCACAGCAAAGCTTGAAAACGTGACTTCCCCATGCCGGCACCAGGAGGCAAAGGAAAGGTACTGGTCGCCCTGACGGGTGCTAAGCCAGTGTCGTGGCTTTTTATGGCCTGGTGTGATTTTTGCAGGGGGCGGGGGTGGGTGATGCAGGTTCCACTTGCCCTAGAGAGGAGAGTGGGGCTGCTCCGCTGGGTAAGTAGTTCGCTGCTTCGTCACAGACTTACCACAAGAACAAATGGAGACAAACTGTCCGTCAACAAGTTTGGGCTCAACATGAGGTTTCTAAGCCCCAGAGGGATGAGGGTCTGGAACAGCCTCCCAACGGGAGCCGTGGGGGCAAAACACTGAATCGGCTCCACATGTGGGGGGATGGTGTGATGGGACTGCCCACAATGGCCAATCGGCGACGGCTAGTAGCCGGTGATGGGCCGCTAGACGGGGAGGGCTCTGAGTTATCACAGTGAATTCTTTCCCAGGTGTCCGGCTGCTGGGTCTTGCCCACACGCTCAGGGTCTGGTCACCATATTGGGGTCGGGAAGGAATTTCCCCCCTGGTCAGATTGGCAGAGGCCCTGGTGAGGGTTTTGCCTTCAGGTTTAAACTAGTGTCAATGGTGAATTCTGTGTAACTTGACGTCTTTAATCCACAATTTGAGGATGTCCGTGACTCAGCTGGTGGTCGGGGTCTATCTCAGGAGCGGGCGGGTGAGGTGGGCCCTGCGATGTGCAGCAAGCCAGATCAGATGACCACAATGGTCCCTTCTGGCCATAAAGTCTTTGAGCCCCTGGGCGAGTCCCGTAGGCTGGCTGGGTCTCAGCTCAGCGGGGATGACAGCCAGGCCCTGCCGCATGGGGGGGGGGGGGGTGAGGATACTGCAGCACGGGGGTGGGGGGGAGGCCCCCAGGGACCCCAGGATGGGACCATTGAAGCATTGCCCTGTGCACCACTAAGTCAGGGCTTATCTGGGGCAGGGGCCCGGGCAGAATTTGACCCACTCGTCGTAAAGAGTGGCTTGCAAGGGGTCCCAGCATGGCGTGATTAGCCCAGCCGGCTCCTGGCTCAGCCCCAGGGAGGGATTCTGACCAGCAAACCACTGAGTTAGCACATGGGCACCCAGGGGCTGGATTCGCAGTGGGCTCCAGCCACTGTGCATTGCCCACAGCTCCTCCGTCTGGCGGCTTCGCATCTCGGGGCAGAGCAATGCGCCCGTGGTCCACCGGCAAATCCAGCGAGTTTTAGTTCTCAGCTACGAGCTTCTTCGCGACCAAAGACTCCAGTGGGTGAGAAGCTCATCCCGGGGCCTGAGGGGGGGCTAGGGTCGGCGACGGAGAACAAGCATTACGGGGGTTTCTCCCAAGGGAAGGGAGTGGGGTTTCTCAGACAAGGGGCTGGGAGCACCACCTACCAGGAAGGTTCCCCGACACTTCCCATGATACGCCCTTATTCTCAGTTGTTTATAACTTTCCCAAACTTCAGCCACGTGGGCTGAAACTTTCCTCGCCAGGTGGCTGCCTCGGGCTGAATTTTCGGGGAAAGTTTCAGTCAAACCAGTTCAGCCATTTCTGAGAATGAGGCTGGAGAAAAAGACGCTGTCTGCCAGGAGGAGACGGGGGAAGGCGGCTGGTGTGCCTGGCCCTAGAGGACTGGGGCTGTTGGGCGGTAGGAGACTGGGACTGGCAGGGCTAAAAACTGGGTTAAAAGAACAGTATGAAAGTTGCAGAGTCGATAGGAAACACCAGAACAGAGCCTGTGCAACCCTCGTTCACCCCCATGTACAGACGCATTTTCCGTCCACTGCTAGCATGGCCCCGATCCCTGGTCAGTCCCGCATTCATCCTCTGCCTGCCCTCTGCCCACACTCGCCTCTGGGGCCCAAGTCACCCCGTTCCCGTTCCTGGTCACAGCGCAGGGGACAGAGCCAGAGGTGCCCAAGCCCTGGGCGAGCGCCTGGCCCCCAGGGCCCCCTCTTGGTCTGTGATTACACCATTGCTCAGTGTCCGTGGTTAACGCAGTCGAATGCTGTCTCTGCCTCTGCCACAGAGTTCCTGTGAGATGCTGGGCAAGTCACTAATGGCGTGTGCCTGGTTTTCTGGGTGCGTAACGTGAGCCGCCGGGGGCTGTTCTGCAGAAGTGCTGGGCCGTGCCCTGAACAGTGAAGTGCAGCGGGATGTGGGACTGGGACGAGGGCAGGGAAAGGACAGGGACAGGGACAGGTTGGAGGGGACGGGGCAGAGGGGGTGAATTTGGGGGTGAATGAGCAGAAGAAACTGGGCCTGCTAGAGCACACGCCCTGCCAGAGCCTGGAAGGGCCCCCGCGGTCCCTGCCCCTCGTGGGAAGCAGCTGGGAAACCTTCCGCACACGCAGCCAGAGAAGCGGCAGGTTGGAGCCAGGAGCCCCTGAGGGCTGATCCCAGCTTTGTCACAGCCTCCAGGTTGCGTGGCCGGCTCGCTCCCAGCTTTGTCACAGCCTCCAGGTTGCGTGGCCGGCTCGCTCCCCCCACCCCCGCGCTGCCCGGCCTTCGCGGCTCGAGTCTCAGCCAGCCCAGCCCACAGGATCCCTGCCACCGGGGCCAGGATGTGATGAACTGGGACTGTTCTTACTGTGGTGTGTGAATGCTGACAGGGGAGTGTGGCTAGGACAGTCTGCATTGGGGGATGGGAGACTGACCGACGGAGAACACCTGAGCGTGTAACATGAGAACCCAGGAAGGGGTTAGAGGCCAGGTGACACCTCTGCCCGGGAAACTAAACAAAGGCTGTGGGAGGGGTCGCTGAAGGAGAGTTTCAGGAGCTGCCTGGAGAGATGGCTGGGAGGCAAACGGGGCTCTGACCTCCCAAGGGGGCTGTGGGGCCCTGAGACCCCAAGATGGACTTAACTGGGGGGGATCCTGTTGTCTGTACCTGCAAGACCTGTCTTGGACTGTGTTCCTGTCGTCTAAATAAACCTTCTGCTTTACTGGCTGGCTGAGAGTCAAGGTGAATCGCAGGAAGCCGGGGGTGCAGGGCCCTGAGTTCCCCCACACTCCGTGACAGGGGATACTTACACCAGCTGCAGGGATCGGAAGGAGGAGAGCTCTCCGGGGACCAGTGTGAACTGATTGCCGTCCAGGTAACTATGGGAGAGAACAAAGGCCCGTCACCGATGGGGCTGGCTCAGGAGGCCGGCGCACAGGCAGTGAGAGGGCAGGGCTCACGTGGGGGCGCAGCGCCAACCGTGCCCAGTTCGGCCTGGGGTCCGTCCGTGCAGAGACCCCCCGACACCGCGCCGAGCGGAGCACTGCCAGAGCCACGCAGGGGATCAGGGTCCCGCTCTGACCGCGGGGGGGCACACGTGTGTGAGTGTGCACGTGTGTGTACGTGTGTGTGGCATCTGTCTGAGACTCCAGGTGGGCTGGGCTGGAAGTCTGTGTGAGCGAGTCGCGGTTCCCGGCCAATGGGAGCTGCGGAGCTGGTGCTTCGGATGGGGGCAGCGTGTAGGAGCCGGAGGGGGGACATGCCGCTGCTTCTGGGAGATGTCAGAGGTAAGCGCCGCCCGGAGCCTGAACCCTTTACCCTGTCCCGGGCCCCAACCCCCTGACCCAGCCCTGATCCCCCTCCCGCCCTCTGAACCCCTCAGCTCCAGCCCCGAGCCCCCTCCTGCACCCCAAACCCCTCATCCACGGCCCCACACCAGAGCCCACACCCCCAGACAGAGCCCTCACCTCCCCACACCCCAGCCCAGCGCCCATCCCCCTACAACACCCCAACCTCCTGCCTCAGCCCTGATCCCCCTCCTGCCCTCCGAACCCCTCAGCTCCACCCCCAGCCCTGATCCCCCTCCTGCCCTCCGAACCCCTCAGCCCTAGCCCGGAGCCCCCTCCTGCACCCCATACCACTCATCCACGGCCCCAGCAGGAGCCCTCACCCCCTCCTGCACCCCAGCCCCCTGCCCCAGCCTGGTGAAAATGAGCGAGTGAGTGAAAATGAGGGTGGGGAGAGCGAGCAACAGAGGGAGGGGGGATGGAGTGAGACGGGGCAGGGTCTTGGATGAGGGGCGGGGCCTCGGAGGGGGCGGGGCAGGGGGTTCAGTTTAGTGCAAGTAGGAAGTTGGCAGCCCGAGGTCGGCCGCTCGCCCCGCGGTGCAGACAGGGGCCGGGGCCTGGTGCCGGTTCGGCATCCCCCACTGGGAGCATGGCCCGTGGGTACGGCCCCGGGCGACCTCAGGGCCCCAGTGCAGCGGGTGCTGCACGAGCGCCAGGCGAGAGACGGCCCCGCCCAGAGTCCCAGCCAGAGCATGGGGCGCCCCATTGCTAATGAGGGTTTGTTCTGCTTCTGCTTAATGATGGGGTGTGGAGGGGGGGTCACAGCTAACGGGAGGGTGAACTTTAATGTGCAGCCCCCGTTAGCTGCGTTTCCTGCCCCCCCGACTCCCAGCGGGTGGGTCACACACCTGGTCGCCCTGCGGCATTCTGGGGCCGAAGGACGTGGCGCTACCCTGACCCCCTCCTTGGAGCAGCCCAAACAGCTTCGTCTGGCCTAGGCTTTCCCGCAGCAACCCCAACCCAGCGCCCACGAGGGCCGAGCCCAGCCAGGCCCTGGGACACCAGGACTGGGCTCTCCCAGGCTGCGGCGGAGGGGGGATCCCCTCTGGCTCAGGGCTAGCCCCCCTCACGACGCTGCCGTTGTCAGTCTGCTGGGCACTTCTCCTGGGGCGGGAATTCACACCTCCAGCTCCACACCAACGCCTGGCTCCGCTCGTGGGCCACGGGCTGAATGCCTCTAGATTTACGCCAGTGTCACTGAGAGCAGAGTTTGCAGCAGCGTGCGATGCCAGGCGGATCAGCTGGCCTGAGCGTGCAGGGTGTCACCCTGGACTCCGGGGGGAACGGCCACAGCAGGGGGGATCAGCTGTTCTGTGACTGTCACCCCCTCCCTCCTCCCAGCCCCCGCTGGGAAATCTGACCCGCTCTCCCTGTGTCCAGCCGGCCCGGCCTCGCAGGCTCCCAACCCGTGAGCCGCGGGACACACAGTGAGACCCCTGGGTTACTCACAGCTCAGTGACGTTCTTTGGGATCCCCTTGGGCAGCGACTTGAGGTGTTTGTTGCTGCAGCGAACGACCGTGTCCAGGCAGGTGCACTCCTGAGGGCACTGTGGCCGTGGGACGCACCCTGTCTCTTCCTGGCCTGCAAAGGGGGGGCACAGCGAGTAACGGGCCCATCCATCGTGGGGGCAGAGACTCCAAGGCGCTGGCCTGCCCCCCAAAAGCCCCTAGAGCTGATTCTAGACAAACATCTGCCCACGCTGGAGAATCCACCCGCACCCGGGTCACTTGTCCCTACCCGCCCGCAGCCCCCGTCAGCGCTCCCCCCCCCCCCCTCCCCGGCACAGATCCACGCCTGCTTTCCAGCCTGCCCACGTCTCACTCCAGCTTCCAGACCCGGGCCGGGTTAGACCTTCCCCGGCTGGACTGGATGGCAGCGCCCGCCTCCAGTACCTGTTCCCCTTGGCGATACTGTGGGCAGTAACCAAGTCACCCCTTCACCGTCCCTCTGGGAGACTGAGCAGACGGGCTCCGGGCTCCAGCACTACAGTCTCGTGTGGCCTTAATTGAAACCAAACCAAGGCTAAAAATCAGAATAATTGTGTCCCTGACTCGCTTGGGACGTTAACTCCCCAGCTGGAGCTAATCCGGTTCAGGTGTGTGCCCCCATGACCCGCGCCCTCAGCCACCAGCCGGCTGGATCGCACGCCTGGGCCCTGGGTACTGTCCCAGCCCAGCCCCCGCTCAGCCACGCTCTGGGTCGGGACCCAGCCGGGGCACAGCCTGGATGTGGGCAGAGCTAGACCCGAGAGGCTGGGGTGGGAGTCAGCACCACCAGTGCAGGGGGGCAGCGGGGCCCGACGTGGCCAGCCGGGAAGCACCCGCTGGGGGACCCCTCGTCGGCCGCCCCCACTCAGCCCCATGGCGCCTGTGAGTTACCTTCCTCACACCTGAAGTCGGGGAAGGCCACGTCCTGGAGCGGGATCTGCCGCAGGAAGTCGGGGTTCTGGCAGCGCGGGTTCCCCGTGACGATCTTCCTCCTCCGCAGCCAGTCGCCCAGCCAGGCCAGCCGGCAGTTACAGTCGAAGGGGTTGGCCAGCAGGTTCCTGCAGGAGAGGGCGAGCGCGGGGCTAACGTGGTGGCAGCAGGGCCGGGCACCCGGAGTCCCTGCGGCTCCCAGCTCCCAAGCCAGCGGGGCCTGGGCCAAGCCTCAGGCATGCGCATCCGTGACGTCAGGCGTGTAACATAATAGCTCATTGACAGGTGACAGGGCCAGAAAGAGTTAATTACCTCCCAGACCGACCTGACCCATGGCCGAACCAGAGACTGGTTAGGAAGATCTGTAAATGAACAGAGCTTTGAAATGCAGCTGGCATTGTTAGAGGTAGAAGGGGAGCTGTGTGCTCAGGGCTTGTGATGTCAGCAAACAAGTCTGGTCTATTGCTATAGCTTTAATTCAAAGATCAAAAAAGGAATATTAACATTTCTGATGATACTTGAGGGAAATAGTATTATTGTCTCTATGTCTCTTTGAAGGTTGTGGTACCTGTATCTGAACTGTGTAATGGATAAATTACCCTGTGCTAATTGCCAGGATGTTTGGAAGGAGAGTTAGGCCTATTGTTTTCTCAGGCCAAAAGGCTGCTGGAAATGTATAAGAACCCTGGGACACGATCCTGCTTCATCTCAGATCTGCTTTGGGTTTCAAGAGGGGGAAACCTTAAGCCACAAAGATTGAGATCCCCAGTCATTGACTGGAGCCACCCTGAATATGGACATTGGACTATAACCTCTGGACTATTTCTAAAAGGACTTTTGGCAACAACAAGCTCATCTCTGCTCTGTATCTGAACCTCAAGAACTGAATTCAAGTCTGTCTGTATATTGATCTTTGAACCAACACGCTCTCTCTTTTCTTTTTTAATAAATTTTAGTTTAGGTAACAAGAATTGACTCTAATGTGTATTCTGGGTAAGATCTAAGTCAGGGGTCGGTAACTTACGGCACACATGCCAAAGGTGGCATGCGAGCTGATATTTGATGGCACACAGCGCCGGCTGAGCCGCTCAGCCTGCTGCCGCTCTGGGGTTCCCGCTGCTGGCCCCTTGCCAGCCAGGGTCCAGCCGCCGGTCCCACTCAGCGCCTGCTGCTGGCCTGGGGGAAGGAACCTCAGGCTGGCAGTGGGCTGAGAGTCCTGGCTGGCAGGAGCCGGAGCTGAAACCCCAGCGCAGCGGGGGGCTGGGTTGTTCAGTCGCTGCTCTGGGGTTTCGCCTGCCGGCTCCTTGCCAGCCGGGGTTCCCGCTGCAGCCCCACTCACCTTGCTTCCGGTTGGAGTTCCAGCGCAGGCCCCCAGCCAGACAGGGACCAGGCCTCCGGCCCTGCTCAGCCCTACCAGCCGCCCGCTCCCCTCCCCTCAGCTGCTGACCTGGGATTCCAGCCACTGACCTCCTGCCAGCCGGGGTCTGGAACTCCAGCCTTTCTCAGCCCGCTTTCCGGCCTGACCCTAACCCTAACAGTAGTTTGGTTCTATATTATAGACTTATAGAGAGACCTAAAAAACGTTAAAATGTCTGACTGGCACGCGAAGCCTTACATTAGAGTGAATAAATGAAGACTCGGCACTTCTGAAAGGTTGCCGACCCCTGATCTAAGTTATAATTGGACCTGGTGTGTGGCTGATCCTTTGGGGTTGGAAGAACCTTTTTTTTATATGATGAGATCAGATTTTCAGTAACCATCATCGTATCTGACAGGTGTGTGTGGACGGAGGCCTGAGGCTGGGCACTTTAAGAGAACTGCATTGTTTGGACTTCTGAGTGACCAGTGAGGTCCTACAGAAGCTGTGTTGGGCTGGTTTGGTAAATAACCACCAGCGATTGGGGTTTGTCTGCCCTGTTCTGTCTGCAGTTCACCCTGATTGAGTGACCTCAGCTGGCTCCCACATCGTTACAGCATCACTGACCCCAGAGCCCAGTGCCAGTGGGGCCGGGAGAGGGAGGGACGGGTCCCCAGGCCGGGCTAAGCCCGCCTGGAGAGGCAGGGACCACGGGGACGCCCCGACTCACAGCGTGGAGAGCGACTGCAGCGTGTCGAAGGCGCCAGGCGCGATGGTGCTGATCTGGTTGTCGTAGAGCGAGAGCAGGCGCACACTGCGCAGCCCCGTGAAGCTGTCGTTGTGGATGCAGCTGATGCGGTTGTTTCGCAGCATCCTGGGAGGGAGGGAGGGAGGGGTAACAGCCTCGTGAGCGGCGCCTTGTCGCCACGCCAGCCGCACCCGCCCGCTGCCCGCCTTGCACCCAGGAACCCTCAGTGCAGTGAGACTCGGCCACAGCCTGCCGGGGGCACTGCCATGTGCACCGGGCGCTGTGCGCACGGACCCCCCGGGAGCAGTCTCAGGGACTCAGACCAGCTGGGGTCGGGGAGGCAGCAATGGGCGTGGCCCGGACAAGCTGCAAACTGACGCTCCACGCCAGCGCAGCAACGCTGCCTACAGCGGGAGCAGTGCCCGAGGGTGGCACCATGCCCTGGCTGTACCCCAACCCTCCCGCCCCTGGCCCTGGGAGCGAGGAAGCAGGCACAGGACACCCTCCTGCCCCGACAGCGCCAGGGTAAGTGGGGGGGGTCTCCCTCTTGTCCCCAGGGCCGGGGTGAGTGCGAGCGGCAGGCAGCAGGCAGACAGACACAGCAAGGACCAGGCTCTGTGGTAGGGCAGGGGGTGCACTGGGAGGCTGCCCCGAGTGGGGAGAGCCATCTGGGTAGCGCCTGCTGGGGGAGCTGCAGGGGCCCGTTCGCAGGAGCAGGCGGCACATGGGCAAGGTGCGGCACGAGGCGCTGGGAGGGAGGATGCAGCCCAGGCACGGGGCGCGGCACGAGGTGCCGGGAGGGAGGACGCGGGCGTTGGGTGCGGGGCGTGGCGCGAGAGGGAGGGCGTGGGCGTGGGGCGAGGCGCGAGGCGCCAGGAGGGAGGACGCGGGCGTGGGGCCGGAAGGGAGGATGCGGGCATGGGGTGTGGTGCCAGGAGGGCGCGGGCGCGGCGCTGGGAGGAAGGACGCAGGCGCGGGGCGAGAGGGAGGATGCGGGCGCGGCGCTGGGAGGGAGGATGCGGGCGCAGGGCACCGGGAGGGAGGACGCGGGCGCGGGACGCGGCACGAGGCACCAGGAGGGAGCACCTGGGCGCGGGATGTGGCGGGAGGCATCGGGTTTAGCCGCACCCAGGCCCCGAAACCCACCCGGAGGCCCCCCCCCCCAACCCCCGCCGCGAGATGTGGCCCCGGCTCCACTCACAGGGTCCGCAGCCCCGCCAGGCCCCGGAACATGCCGCTGCGCACCGACTCCAGCTGGTTGGCCGTCAGGTGCAGCTCGCTGACGGACGCTGCCCCCTCAAAGGCCCCGTCCTCGATCTCCGTCACCTTGTTGTTGCTCAGGTTGCTGGGGAGAGAGGGGAGTGGCTAGCTGGGCCCACATAGGGGATGGGGGGGCTGCAGTCCCCCAGGGAGCCACCCCTGTGCACTGCGGGACATCACCTGCTGGGTCCCACCCCTCTGTCCCCTGGGGGCGTCCAGTCCTACGTTAGGTGGGAACACGGGGGCCGGCTGGGGGCGTCCGTCCAGCACCAGCTGCTGCAGAGAAGGTGCACGGCACCCCCTAGTGGGCACTAGTACAATAACCGGTCCGTGGGGGAAGGTTCCTTCTGGCCCCGGTCGTGAGAGGCTGGCTTGTGCCCTAGACTGGCAGTGTGAGGTTAGGTGTGTAATATAATAGCTCATTGGAAGGTGACAGGGCCAGAAAGAGTTAATTACCTCCCAGACCGACCTGACCCATGGCCGAACCAGAGACTGGTTAGGAAGATCTGTAAATGAACAGAGCTTTGAAATGCAGCCGGCATTGTTAGACAGAGAAGGGGAGCTGTGTGCTCAGGGCTTGTGATGTCAGCAAACAAGTCTGGTCTATTGCTATAGCTTTAATTCAAAGATCAAAAAAGGAATATTAACATTTCTGATGATACTTGAGGGAAATAGTATTATTGTCTCTATGTCTCTTTGAAGGTTGTGGTAACCTGTATCTGAACTGTGTAATGGATAAATTACCCTGTGCTAATTGCCAGGATGTTTGGAAGGAAAGTTAGACCTATTGTTTTCTCAGGCCGAAAGGCTGCTGGGAATGTATAAAAACTCTGGGACACAATCCAACATCATCTCAGATCTGCTTTGGGTTTCAAGAGGGGGAAACCTTAAGCCACAAGGATTGAGATCCCCAGTCATTGACTGGAGCCACCCTGAATATGGACATTGGACTATAACCTCTGGACTATTTCTAAAAGGACTTTTGGCAACGACAAGCTCATCTCTGCCATGTATCTGAACCTCAAGAATTGAATTCAAGTCTGTCTGTATATTGATCTTTGAACCAACTCTCTCTCTCTTTTCTCTTTAAATAAATTGTAGTTTAGTTAATAAGAATTGACTATAGCGTGTATTCTGGGTAAGATCTAAGTTATCATTGGACCTGGGTGTGTGGCTGATCCTTTGGGGTTGGAAGAACCTTTTCTTTTATATGATAAGATTTTCAGTAACCATCATCATATCTGACGTGTGTGTCTGGACGGAGGCCTGAGGCTGGGCACTTTAAGGGAACTGCATTGTTTGGACTTCTGAGTAACCAGTGAGATACTACAGGAGCTGTTTTGTGTGGTTTGGTAAATCTAAGTATTGGAATAACCACCAGCTTTTGGGGTTTCTCTGCCCCGTTCTGTTTGCAGTTCACCCTGATTGAGTGACCTCAGCCGGCTCCCACGGCCAGCACCATCACAGGCAGGTTTCCTGTAACTCTGGCTAGTCTCACTAGCCACAGAACTGCCCACTCCTGCTCAGCTTGTGGCCTCAGTGACATCTTGTGTCAGTGAGTTCCACAGGTTAATGATGCATTGTCAGCCGTTCCCTACCACTGGCTGTGCCCCACTCCCCGGGTCCTGCGTGCGGTATCTCACATGCCTTCACCGTGGCCGTGAGGACTGCTGGGGTCGTACTCACATTTTTTTCAGGTGTGGGAGTTTTTTGAAGAGCCCCGTGGCCTCCAGGACGGAGATTTCATTGTTGTTCAGGCGTCTGGGGGGTGGGGGAGATGGGGAGAGAAGAACAAAGACGCTAACAATGAGACCCAGGCAGTGCTCACCCCCCGGGGAGGAATAAAGGAAGTCCCCCAGTCCCCCTCCCTTCCCCCCGGTGTGAGGCGTGCAGCTCCCTGAACCGGGCGGAGGGTTACGCGGGGGTCTGCAGGCTCTGGCAAGGTGAGTGCGCGTGCGCCAGACAGAGCCGGGTTAGGACGCCCGGCGCGCGGGGAGCCGGGGAGGTGGGGAGGGGGCTTACAGCTCTGCCGTGGTCTGCGGGATGCGTTCCGGGAGTTTGGTGAGTTTCAGGTTGGAGCATTCCACCACGTTGGCCTCGCAGCGGCACTTCGGGGGGCAGCTCACGTCACTGCTGCACTCACTGTTCAGCTGGTGATCCTCCGCGCCTGCCACAAGAGAGACGCCAGGGAGGGCAGGACGCCAGCCCCTGCCCTGCTGAGGGGCTGGTCTGGCCTGCCACAGTCCGGCCCCAATGCAGAAAGGCCAGCAGGGGGCAGCGCAGCCTGCCGCGCAAGGAGCTGCACCTCCTGCTCCCCCGGGGTTTAGGAGCAGATACCATTTCCCTGCAGTGATCAGGCCCCCGGGCCGGGGGGTTCAGGGCCACCCCTGCCCCCCATGGGGGGTGAGGCCCCAGCCTGAGATCCCCCAATCGCAGCCCCCAGCTGCTCTCCACTAGAAGCCCAGCCACGGCCCGGCAGCCGGGTGTGAGGAGGAGCCACGGCTGCTTTTCTGCTCTCATTCACCCTACATCCCAGCCCCTGCGCCCGTGCCGAGCTGTCACTGCTCGAGGCCGCGATCCGCAGCCGGCTCCTGGGTGCAGGATTCCTGCTCTGTGCCTGCGGGGGGCACTGGCTGCGTGGGAATCACTGCCTAGAGCCAGACACTGCAGTGGCTTTGCCATCGCTCGGGGGCTGTGTGGGGCCAAGCTGGGTTAGGGCCATTCCCCGCCTCTGGGGCCAGACCCCCAGGTGCCAGCAGCGGGCGGCAATATCTGTGCCCGGCCGGAGAGCCGGGCCGTGGGAGTCCTGCGTGACACCGTACCCAGCTACCCAGGGACGTCACACGGCAAAGCACAGCCCGTCCGAGAGAGGCCCCAGCTCGGTCCTTACCTGGAATAAAGTACTGCTCTTTGGCTGCGGAGAGAAAGGCACAAACACGTTAGCGGGGCAGCCCGGCGCCGGGGCCCACGTGGGAAGGGGGGACGGCTGGTGGTGCCTGGCGAGATCTCTGGTGCGCTGGCACCAGGGCTCGAGCCCCAGCTCTGCCACTGAAACACCGGCTGAGCTTGGGCAAGTCCCTCCAGGTCCGTGCCTCAGTTTCCCCTCCTCCCTTGCTGTCTGTGTGGCTTGGGAGCTGGGCAGGGCAGGGCGTGACGCGGTGTCTCTGCGGGGCCCAGCACCTCACGGCTCAGTTAAGGTCTCTGGATAGTGCTGCGGTAGCAGCAGCCCGGGGGGGAGCCCCCAGCCCGCGGGGGCAGTGACAGCGGCTGCATGGACGGATGCTCTGGTTCCCCAGGAAAGGGCCCGGGGCTGGAGGAGCAGGAGCCTGGGTTCCAGCTTCCCTGTGGCTGCGTGGAGACTCCGTGCCCCGGCTCGTCCTCTGCCTGCTCGGCACACGGGGGCACCGGCCCCTCGCTCCCTTCACCGCTGGGCCCAGTGCCTTCCCCAATGAACTGCCTCCGTCCCCCAGCCCCCGGGGTCCCGCAGCCGCAGGGGGGCAGGGAGGGGCCTGGACTCACCTGAGCAGCGGAACTTCTTGCTCTTGATCTGGCCGATGCGCTTGTTGGCCAGGCGGCGCGGGCTGGCGCAGCGGGCACCGCTGGTCTCAATGGGGTTGGCGCGCAGGAAATCCGCCAGCCACCGCAGGTTGCAGTCGCAGATGAAGGGGTTCTGAGCCAGGTGCCTGGGGGGGATGCAGAGGGGAGGAGGGGGATGCTGGCCCCAACACTGAGCGTTACTGGCCAGGCCCTGAGCTGGGGGTGCTGCCCCCCATGGGCAGGGCCCCCGGCTCGCGGCTCGCCCCTGGGCCCAGGCGGGGAGCACCAAACCCTGCAGGGCTCTAGGGACTCTGGGTAAATTACAGCAACCCCCAGCCTGGCCCCTCTGCGCAGCCCTGGGGCCTGCAGAGCCGCTCATGCCCCCCAGACCCAGCCAGCTCCATGCTGCCCCACTGAGCCCTGCTGGGGGGGGGGGGCGTCAGCATGTGGTGCTGGGACCCCCCAGGTTGCTCTGACTTACCCGGTTCCAGGGTTTTCTTCCCCTCTTGGCCCCGGGGGAGCCCAGGATCTGGAGGGCGTGAAGGCCTCTTTGCCCCCCCCACCCCCCAGCCCCCGGGCTGCACCTCCTGAACCAGAGCCTGCCCCACGTGGGCCATGCAGGGCGGAGCAGGAATCCCCCCAAGATCCGGGACTTGGCGGCTGGCGCTGCCCAGCACTCACAGCGTCTGGATGGCCCGCAGGGGGGCGAAGGTGCCCTTGGCCAGGCCCTGTAGCTTGTTGTCGTACAGCGAGAGCAGAGAGAGGCTCTGCAGGTCCCCGAAGGTGTCGGCGCGGATGCAGTTGATCTTGTTGGCGTTGATGAGCCTGGGGGGGGCAGGGAGATGTCAAACAGAGACGCAGGCCGGCCCTGCTCTGGGCCCCGCCGACACCGGGGCTGGCACGTCGGGCTCCCGAGAGCAGAGCCGGGCAGGCCCCAGCCCCCCGCCCCCTGCCGGAGCCGCCGCATGCTTACAGAAGCTGCAGCGCGTGGAGTCCCCCGAAGACGCCCCGGGGCAGGTCTGTGATCTTGTTCCCATACAGCACGCTGGAAAAGACAGAGCCGGTCGCTCGCACGCAGCCCCCGGGCATTGGGCTGAGCCCCCAGCCCAGCGAACGGGGATCCCCATGGGACCCCAGCAAGGAGCACGGATCCCCCCACAGCCCCCAGCTTTACCGACCCCCAGCACGGGCCACCCCACGCTGCTGGGGCCCCCAGCCTTGGGCCTGGCCAGCAATCTTACCTCCGCCGCCAAACCGGGCCCACCTGACAGTGCGACTGGCTGGCCTCAGCCAAGCCGCGCAACCGACAGGGCTGTTCATCCTCACTCCAGAGAGGCCAAGGACCAAACCTGCAGGGGGCTGCGGGTTGGGAGTGAGGGGCATTGGCAGAGCTGGGGGAACCCAGAGCTGGGATGGCAGGGGGCTGTGGGTCGAGAGTGAGGGGCGTTGGTGGAGTAAAGAGGGACCCAGAGCTGGGATGGGAGGGGGCTGCGGGTCGGGAGTGAGGGGCGTTGGCTGAGCTGGGGGAGGGGCTCAGGGCTGGGATGGGAGGGGGCTGCGGGTCGGGAGTGAGGGGCGTTGGCCGAGCTGGGGGGGACCCAGAGCTGGGATGGGAGGGGGCTGTGGGTCGGGAGTGAGGGGCGTTGGCCAAGCTGGGGGAGGGGCTCAGGGCTGGGATGGGAGGGGGCTGCGGGTCGGGAGTGGGGGCGTTGGTGGAGCAGAGGGGGACCCAGAGCTGGGATGGGAGGGGGCTGCGGGTCGGGAGTGGGGGCGTTGGTGGAGCAGAGGGGGGCCCAGAGCTGGGATGGGAGGGGGCTGCGGGTCGGGAGTGAGGGGTGTTGGTGGAGCAGAGCGGTCCCAGGGCAGCGTGACGATTAGGGAGGCTGGAGGTCGGATTCCGTCGTGTGATTCCCGGGGCTCTGGGCGCGGTGAAGCCCATGGCAGGGGGCTGCGGGTCGGGAGTGGGGGCGTTGGTGGAGCAGAGCGGTCCCAGGGCAGCGTGACGATTAGGGAGGCTGGCTGTTGGATTCCCTCGTGTGATTCCCGGGGCTCTGGGCGCGGTGAAGCCCATGGCAGGGGGCTGCGGGTCGGGAGTGAGGGGCATTGGCCGAGCTGGGGGAGGGGCTCAGGGCTGGGATGGGAGGGGGCTGCGGGTCGGGAGTGGGGGCGTTGGTGGAGCAGAGGGGGACCCAGAACTGGGATGGGAGGGGGCTGCGGGTCGGGAGTGGGGGCGTTGGTGGAGCAGAGGGGGACCCAGAACTGGGATGGGAGGGGGCTGCGGGTCGGGAGTGAGGGGCGTTGGCGGAGCTGGGGGGGGGCCCAGAGCTGGGATGGGAGGGTGTGACGAACTGGGCCTGTTCTCACGGTGGTCTGTGAATGCTGACAGGGGAGTGTGCTGGGATAGTCGGCATTGCAGGATGGGATCTGCCCGAGGGCGCATACCTGAGTGTGTAACATGAGAACCCAGGAAGGGGTTGAAGGGGAGGCGACTCCTTAGCCCGGGAAACTGAACAAAGGCTGTGGGAGGGGTCGCAAAAGGAGAGTGCGGGAAGGAGGCTAGAAGGAGGCTGGAGAGATGGCTGGGAGGCAGAGATGGCTCTGACCCCCCAAGGGGGGTGGGCTGGCATGCCCTGGGACCCCAAGCCGGACCTAACTGAGGGGGGCCCTGTTGTCTGTGCCTGCAAGACCTGTCTTGGACTGTATTCCTGTCATCCAAATAAACCTTCTGCTTTACTGTCTGGCTGAGAGTCATGGTGAATCGCAGGAAGCCGGGGGTGCAGGGCCCTGAGTCCCCCAATACTCCGTGACAACTGGTGGCAGCGGCGGGATCTACTGCACCCCGTGGACGGCGCTTCCCGCAGTAAGTGACTGGGGAGCAGTAAAACGAAGGGGGATTGACGGGGACCAGGCACGCTGAAGAGTGAGAGAGAGACGGTTATTACCCCTGGGAGTGTGTGACCAGCGAGAAGGACTTTTGCAGTAACAGGGTCCCCCGGGGGGATCGCAGCGAGTGGTCCCAGGGGCGGAGGAGTCTGCAGCTCGACCCTGGCAGAGAGGTGGTGACCTCGAGAAGGGCTGGCACACTAGGGGTCTCCCTGGGAACTGTGGGGAGCTGTGAGCACACAGGCCGGTGAGTGGCCAGCAGGAAGATGTATGCCAAGCGGCTTAAGAGCGACCTGGTGGAGCTGTGCAAGCAGAGGCGGCTGCGCATTGGGAGGCTCACCAAAGAACAGCTCATTGCCCAGCTGGAGGCGGAAGATCGCGCGAATGAACCGATCCCTGTGTCTCAGGGAAGCAGCCTGGCAAATGCAGCGCAGGCACCAGTGTCTGTCCCAGCTGGGAGTGGTCAGCCGGCTGCTGAGGGCTTCCCGAGACCCCTCCTTCCTATGCCTAGGGGAAGGGTGGGGAGGAGCCCAGCAAATACCGAAGGCGCCGTGACCCCCCCGGCCAGCAGGGGGTCCCCCCGGCGAAGCTCGCCGGCCAGCAGAGGATCCTCCCGGCGACGTTCGGCATCCGGGGAGCGGAATTGGCTGGAATGGGAGAAAGAGCTAAAACTGAGGGAGCTGGAGGATCGTGAACGACAGAGACAGCATGAACGGGAGGAGAAAGAGAGACAGCATCAGCGTGAAGAGAGACAGCGTCAGCAGGAACGGGAGGAGAATGAGAGACAGAGACAGGAGAATGAGAGACAGCGTCAGCATGACCTGGAACTGGCGAGATTGAAGGGCAGCGAACCCCCGGCTGCGGTGAGTGAGGGGGGACCCAGGACTGCACGGAGCTTTGATAAGTGCATCATGGCCCCATACAAGGAGGGGGAGGACATGGATGACTTCCTGGAGGCCTTTGAGACGGCCTGCGAGCTGCACCGGGTGGAGCCCGCGGACAGACTCCGGGTCCTTACCCCCTTACTGGACCCCAAATCCGTGGCATTGTACCGCCAACTGGGAGAGGCAGAGAAAGGGGACTACGAACTATTCAAAAAGGCCCTGCTACGAGAGTTTGGGCTGACTCCTGAGATGTACCGGGAAAGGTTCCGGAGTCAAGATAAAACCCCTGAGATCTCATATCTGCAACTAGCCGCCCGCATGGAAAGATACGCCAGCAAGTGGGCTGGTGGGGCCCAGACGAAGGAGGACCTGATTAAACTGCTGGTACTGGAGCAACTGTATGAGCGGTGCCCATCCGACCTGAGGCTGTGGTTGGTGGACAGAAAGCCAGAGAACCCGCGACACGCCGGGCAGCTGGCTGATGAGTTTGTAAAGAGCCGGTCAGGGGGTGGCAGGGAGGAGTCCCAAAGGAGCAATCCCACCACAACGCAGAGAGAGAGTCACCATGGGACCTCCCCGTGGGAAAATACAGAAAAACCCCATCAGAGGGGAACATCCGGCATCAGGACCATCCGACCCACTCAAGGGGACCCATGGGACATGGGCTGCTACCACTGTGGCCAAAAGGGCCACATACGGGCCCAGTGCCCCAAGCTCAGGGACAGACTGAGCAGGCCGAACCCACAGAGGGTTGACTGGGTAGAGACCCAGCCCGGCGAGAGGCAGCATTCCCAGGGAAGGGGGGCTGGCAGAGTACCACCTGCTAAGGAGGGAGGAGAGCCCCAGGCCAGCTTCTCTGGGGGGCCAGATGCTCCGGATTCAAAGTTCTCCGTTTACAGGGTTGGCGCGGGGCTGTCCCTGCGGAGCGAGTGCCTTGTTCCCCTGGAGGTGGATGGGAAGGAAGTTTATGGTTACTGGGACACGGGCGCAGAGGTGACACTGGCCCGGCCCGAGGTGGTGGCCCCAGATCGGGTGGTGCCCAACACCTTCCTGACCCTGACCGGGGTGGGCGGGACCCCATTCAAGGTTCCCGTAGCGAGGGTACACCTGAAATGGGGGGCCAAGGAGGGCCCCAAGGACGTGGGAGTGCACCACCATTTGCCCACTGAGGTGTTGATGGGGGGGGACCTAGAGGACTGGCCCAGCAGCCCCCAGACCGCCTTAGTTGTGACCCGCGGTCAGAGCCGGCGAGGGGCACTGCGCCCTGGCCTTGGGGGGGGTGCCTTGCCTGAGGCGCGGGACTCTAACCTGGTGGGGAGGGAACGCCCAGGGACGCGGCTCAGGGAGGCTGCAGCTTCGGACCCAGCGGGCGAGAAAGAGCAGGTGGCCATCCCCGTCCCAGCTGCTGAGTTCCAGGCCGAGTTGCAGAGAGATCCCTCCTTGCGGAAGATAAGGGACCTGGCCGACCTCAATGCGGTACAGACCATGGGACGAGGTGGCCGGAAAGGATTCCTGTGGGAGAAGGGGTTCCTGTACCGAGAATGGGCTCCCCCAGGGAAAATGGAGTCAGGGGGGATCAGGAGGCAGCTGGTGGTACCCCAGAAGTATCGCCGCCAGCTGCTGTGCCGGGCCCATGACATTCCCCTCTCAGGGCACCAGGGAACCTGGCGTACCCAGCAGAGGCTGCTACGGAGCTTTTACTGGCCTGGGGTCTTTGCTACTGTCCGACAGTACTGCGGATCCTGTGACCCCTGTCAGAGGGGGAGGAAGGCCTGGGACAAGGGGAAAACAGCTTTAGGACCCTTGCCCAGCATAGAGGAGCCTTTTCGGAGGGTGGCCAAGGTAAAAAGGGCGGCTCTAAACCAAGAGAGCCCAAAGCACAGACCTCCAGACTGGAGCGCTGGGAGAAGACCACAGCCCAGTTGGAACCCCAGAGGTATGGGGGTGGGAAAAGGGCACAGGCCGCATAAACCTTCCCACATGCGAACTGCGAGTGCCATCAAGCACCCCCGACCTAAGGGGGGGCGTGAAACTGGAGGGGCCTGGTGTAATTCTCACCAAGGAATGGGAGGGATGCGGGGGCATCCATGGGAACGGGGGTAGGTTCGAACTTCCCCGGGTCACTGGCTAAAGTGACCCTGCTCAGTTCGGTCTCGAAGGGGGGAGAGATGTGACGAACTGGGCCTGTTCTCACGGTGGTCTGTGAATGCTGACAGGGGAGTGTGCTGGGATAGTCGGCATTGCAGGATGGGATCTGCCCGAGGGCGCATACCTGAGTGTGTAACATGAGAACCCAGGAAGGGGTTGAAGGGGAGGCGACTCCTTAGCCCGGGAAACTGAACAAAGGCTGTGGGAGGGGTCGCAAAAGGAGAGTGCGGGAAGGAGGCTAGAAGGAGGCTGGAGAGATGGCTGGGAGGCAGAGATGGCTCTGACCCCCCAAGGGGGGCTGGGCTGGAATGCCCTGGGACCCCAAGCCGGACCTAACTGAGGGGGGCCCTGTTGTCTGTGCCTGCAAGACCTGTCTTGGACTGTATTCCTGTCATCCAAATAAACCTTCTGCTTTACTGGCTGGCTGAGAGTCATGGTGAATCGCAGGAAGCCGGGGGTGCAGGGCCCTGAGTCCCCCAATACTCCGTGACAGAGGGGGCTGCGGGTCGGGAGTGAGGGGTGTTGGTGGAGCAGAGGGGGATCCAGAACTGGGATGGCAGGGGGCTGCGGGTCGGGAGTGGGGGCGTTGGTGGAGCAGAGGGGGACCCAGAACTGGGATGGGAGGGGGCTGCGGGTCGGGAGAGGGGGCGTTGGTGGAGCAGAGGGGGACCCAGAACTGGGATGGGAGGGGGCTGCGGGTCGGGAGTGAGGGGCGTTGGCGGAGCTGGGGGGGGCCCAGAGCTGGGATGGGAGGGGGCTGCGGGTCGGGAGTGAGGGGTGTTGGTGGAGCAGAGGGGGATCCAGAACTGGGATGGCAGGGGGCTGCGGGTCGGGAGTGGGGGCGTTGGTGGAGCAGAGCGGTCCCAGGGCAGCGTGACAATTAGGGAGGCTGGCTGTCGGATTCCCTCGTGTGATTCCCGGGGCTCTGGGCGCGGTGAAGCCCATGGCAGGGGGCTGCGGGTCGGGAGTGAGGGGTGTTGGTGGAGCAGAGCGGTCCCAGGGCAGCGTGACAATTAGGGAGGCTGGAGGTCGGATTCCCTCGTGTGATTCCCGGGGCTCTGGGCGCGGTGAAGCCCATGGCAGGGGGCCGGGGGTGGCCGGGGCCGGCGCGGGGACTCACAGTGAGTTTAGTGAGCGCAGCCCCTGGAAGGCGTCGGGCGCGATCTCCGAGATCTGGTTGTTGCTCAGGTCTCTGCAAGGCAAAGGGGGAAATGCCCAGCGTTGTCCCCAGCCCCCGCCCGCTGCACCAGCCCCGCCCAGCTGCAGCCTTGGGGGGGGCACAGGGAGCGTCTCCCCCGGCGCTGGCCAGAATCCCACTGCTCCCCCCAGCGCCCCATGGAGGGGCCAGGTCCTTGCCCAGCCGCCCCTGCCGGAGCAAGAGCGGTGTGGGGGCTGGCGGGTGCCCCGGAAGGCCCTGGGGGCAGGCCGGGCACTGCTGAGGGCACTGGCAGCCCTGGGGCAGAGGGGCAGGAGACGGGTCTCTCCCCCACGGGCCCTGCAGGGATGACGGGGCCGTGGCAAGCGCATGCCCTGAGGTGGGGGTGATGGGCTGGCGGATGGGCTCACAGGAACGGGGTTGGAGATGGGCTGGGAGGCTGTCACTCTTGGGAGCCCGGCTGGTTGTGAGCCCGAGTCCTTAGGCCTGGCAGACCGCCGGGGTGGGAGGAAAGGGGGAATTGCCCAGGGGCCCGGGCAATTTAAAAGGGCCTGGGTGGGTCCCTGTGAGCCACGCAGCCACCCGACAGCCTAGTTACCGGCACGCAGGTGCTCAGGGAACCCGCCCAGGGACCTGCCGCGGCCGGGGAGGGGCACTGCATCCCCGGAGCCCCGTCCTGCACCCCAACCCCCAGCCCTGATCCCCTTCCAGCACTCCGAACCCCTCAGCCCCGGCCTGGGGGTCCCCTCCTGCACCCCCAGCTGGAGCCCTTGCACCCTAACCCTCTACCCCACCTGCCCCTCCCACACTCCGAACCCCTCGGCCCCACCCCCACCCCATGGATTTTGTTCTGTGCACCAATACGGAGGTGACGTGACTCACAGGGTCATGTCCCACCTCACCTCCATATTGGTGCCTGTAACCAAATTCATTCCGCACACGGGTGGGAAACATTAGCGGGAACACGGCAGGGGGGCCCTTTTAAATCACCCGGGCGGGCTGCAGGGCTCCTTGGCGCACAGGGTGGTACCGGCGGCCAGTCGTGCAAGTAGAAATCACTTCTTGCCGGTACTGCACTCGTGGGAGGGACACAAGGGGGTGGCACATGACCCTCCACGTGACTCTGTCCCACCCCCAGCCTGCGGCCCCTACGCTCTCCCTGTCCCCTCCAACACCCCCCTCACCTGTCTACAATTTTACAACTGCGTCCGTTAAACAGGCAGTTGTAAAATGCTGGTTTGGGCCCCTGGTGCCACCCGTACTTCCAGGTGTCACTGGGGGTCCAGTCACCCCCACATTGAAAACGTCTCAGATGAGCGAAGGCTGGGGAGGACAATCCCCCGCCTTCCGGTAACACACTAGCAGCGCCTCTGTTACGCCCAAACGAAGCTTCTGCCAGCTCCTGTGCCAACTCCTCTGCCTTTCCCACCTCCTCTGCCATCGCCACCTCCTCTGCCATCGCCAACTCCTCTGCCTTTCCCACCTCCTCTGCCTTCGCCACCTCCTCTGCCATCGCCACCTCCTCTGCCTTTCCCACCTCCTCTGCCATCGCCACCTCCTCTGCCATCGCCGCCTCCTCTGCCATCGCCACCTCCTCTGCCTTTCCCACCTCCTCTGCCTTTCCCACCTCCTCTGCCATCGCCACCTCCTCTGCCTTCGCCAACACCTCTGCCTTTCCCACCTCCTCTGCCTTCGCCAACACCTCTGCCATCGCCACCTCCTCTGCCATCGCCACCTCCTGGGCCTTTGACTGGGGCCTGACCCACATAAAACAGCCCTACGGATGCTAACAAAGCCTTTGTTTACGTTTGTTAGCATATGTATTGTGCTGTTAAGAGTGAATGCCCTGGGGGGGCGGAGCTGCTGGCATGGGGCCGTCCGGTGGCCCCTGTCTTTCCAGTGCTCCATACCGGCTAGAAATCTCCTGCAGGTTCGGGGTACCAGGGTACCGCCGTATTGGCACTCCTGCCAACAGCGCCGAGGCAGGCGGGCGGGCATGTGGAAGCCCTGGCCGTGCCGGAAGAGCTCGCCAAGCAGCGCAGCCGGCAGCTCGCTGGGCACCAGCCAACACGGGCGCAGCAACGCCCAGGGTCAGGCGGACCTTTCGAGGGGGTCCATTGACTGTTCTGCCCTGGGGCCCGGATTTGCTGTTGGCGGGTCTGAGAGCTGGGTTCACCCCACAGGCACCCTAAGCCCCATTGGCACCTGCTGCGTGAGCCCGGGGCAGAGGGGCCCAGTGCCAGGGACTCCATTGGGCGCAGAGCTGAGGGACCACAGGGTACCCAGGACAGGAGCAGGGCCCCTCGGGCTCCTCACGGGCTGAGACCCCAGAGGCGGCTGCAGGGACCTGGGGCAGGAGCTGGGGGCAATGGGGCAGAGGGCGTGGGGGGCAGTGCTGGGCACGCCCAGGGTCAGGGTCGGGGCACTTACATCCGCCGCAGCTTCTTGTAGGGTGAGAAGGCCCCAGGGGGGACGGATCTGATCCCGTTCAGTTCCAGGCGTCTGCAGGGAGACAGAAAATGAACCAAACCTGCCCGTCCCCCTGGCCACCTACTGCAGCCCGGCCTCTCCCTGCAAGGGGCGCTGTGGGGGCACAGTGGGGCGCTGGCTGTGGGGGGAGCTGCCCCAGCCCCGCCTCTCCCTGCAGGGGGCACTGTGGGGGCACAGTGGGGCGCTGGCTGTGGGGGGAGCTGCCCCAGCCCCACCTCTCCCTGCAGGGGGCGCTGTGGGGGCACAGTGGGGCGCTGGCTGTGGGGGGGAGCTGCCCCAGCCCCACCTCTCCCTGCAGGGGCGCTGTGGGGGCACAGTGGGGCGCTGGCTGTGGGGGGAGCTGCCCCAGCCCCACCTCTCCCTGCAGGGGCGCTCTCAGTGGGGCGGGCTCGCCCTGAGTTGGCTCGGCTGGAGTTCCCAACGGAGATTCGCTCTAGTTACAGTTTGGGCGAAGTCCTGGGGGAACGGGCGAGCAGGGCACAGCCCCCCGGGGGGGGGGGTCGCTGGGGATCCGGGGCAACTGGCTTGTCCAAGGGCCGGCTCCAGCCTCGAGCGGCGACATCCTCCTGCTGCCTACGGCTGCCCTACGGGAGACCGTGCGTGTGCAACCGTGTGTGCACAGACGTGTGTGACAGTGCGCGTGTGCAGGGAAGTGTGCACCACGGGGCGTTCGGCAGGCAGGGAGCCAGGCCTGTGACCCCTCAGGTCTGCCTTGTCATGCAGCCCCACGGAGCCGTTAACGGCAGAATCCAGCCCCGTGCGCCCGGGCCCCGGGACGGTGGCAGCAGGGGAGTGTTTGTCACCTCACCGCCCCCCACCAACCCCTCCTGCCCCGGCTGGGGGTGACCAGACCATTCGGGGTTGCCTGCTCGTGGGGCACAGGCTGGGGGTGGGATGCAGCGAGCAGCAGTGGGGGGGGCTGAGCAGGGAGGGGGCCGAACGGGGGTGGGGACTGGGGCGGAGCAGGGCTGGGTTGTGGACGGGGCTATGGTTGGAAGAGGCGGGACCGGGAGCCATGTGACTCACCCAGAAGGCCGGAGCCAGAGCAGCGGAAGTGCCCTAAATGGGGGAGGGGGCCCACCGTCACTCACCCTTACGGCCAGTAAAAAGTGAGGGGCCCTGGTCCCCTGGCCCCCGGTTCTGGTGCCAAGCCAGGAGGACCCCAGGGGTCTGGCTCGCGGTTCCGAAGCTGGGGCCGTAGCAGCGACCTGGGGGGGCCGTGACAGCTGTGCGCCCATGCCCCACATGCTCCCCCTCTGGGGCCAACAGCTGGGGGCCGGTACACTCCTGGGGGCGGGGCTGGGCGGGGGGCCGGCGGGGGGCGCTGGCGCACTCACATCTCCGTCATGCCCTCGGGCAGGTTGGCGGGGATGGCCGTCAGCCCCTTGCCGCGGCAGTCCACCACACTGTTGCTGCAGGTGCACATGGCGGGGCAGGAGCCGGACGAGAGGCTGCAGACCTGGGCGTGGGCGGCGTCCGTTTGTCCTGCCGGGGGAGCAAAGCAGCGGCCGAGTGAGACCGGGGCACGGCGGGGCAGGGCGGGGCGGGGGCAGGGAGCTCGAGGGCGCGGCTGGTGCTGGGCCAGGCGGAGACGTGGCATCGCCCTCCCCTCACGCCCCCGAAGAGCCTCTTCGGTTCCCAGGGCACCAGCCCCGCAGCCCAGAGCAGCTCCCTCCCCTGAGGCAGGGCCCCCCGGCAACCCAGAGCCCCCCACACATCCCAGACCCCCCCAGGCAGGGCCCCCCTGGCATCCTAGACACACCCCCACATCCCGGACCCCCTCCAAGGCAGGCCCCGCCTGCATCCCAGACCCCCCCCAGGCAGGGCCCCCCCGCAGCCCAGACCCCTCCACATCCCGGACCCCCCCACAGGCAGGGCCCCCCCGCAACCCAGACCCCCCTACATCCCGGACCCCCCCAGACAGGGCCCCCCTGGCATCCTAGACACCCCCCCACATCCCAGACCCTCCCAGGCAGGCCCCCCCGCACATCCCAGACCCCCCCAGGCAGGCCCCATCCCACATCCCAGACCCCCCCAGGCAGGGCCCCCCTGGCATCCTAGACACCCCCCCACATCCCAGACCCCCCCCAGGCAGGGCCCCCTTGGCATCCTAGACACGCCCCCACATCCCGGACCCACTCCCAGGCAGGCCCCGCCCACATCCCAGACCTCCCCCAGGCAGGCCCCCCCGCACCCGCTCACCTGAGCAGCTGAACTCGTTTTTCTGGAGCTCAGGCAGGCTGATGCCGCGGAGGGGGGGGGGCCCGGCGCACTGCGTGAAGAGCCCGATGGCGGGGCGCTGGCGCAGCCACTGCGCGAGCCAGCCCAGGTGGCAGTCGCAGAACAGCTGGTTGGAATGGAGGCGGCTGGGGAGGGGCAGAGGGTCAGTGTCGGGGTCCCCCCCATGGGGACATCCCCGCCCGCCCGTCCCCTGGGCCCCAGCTGGGCCTCCCCATCCCCCAGGGCCCACGGCCCCTCCCCCATCCTACCCCACCCATGCCCTGCCCCTCCCCCAGACCTCCCCCCCGCCCCCCCCGCACTCACAAGGTCCGCAGTCTGGGCATGTGGTTGAAGCTGGACACGGGGATGGTGCTGATGTTGTTGTTGTTCAATGTCCTGCGAGTGGTGATGGAGATGGGTCAGGGCCCCCCCACCGGGACTGACCAGCCAGAGCCCCCCCACCCATGCTCCCCTCGCCAGGATAGACTAGCCAGAGCCCCCGCCCCCGTGCTCCCCCCACCAGGATAGACCAGCCAGAGCCCCCCCCCGCGTGCCCCTCCCGCTGGGACAGACCAGCCAGAGGCCCCCCTGTGACATTATTGACATAAACTGGGACCGTATAGATCATTGTTGCAACCAAGGTCCTGTAGTGGCACCCAAATCTGGTATAAAGGGGGTCAAATGGGGTGTCTAAGACAAGGTTATGGTTTACTGGTTATGATTATGCTGTCTATATGTGTGTATCAGTTTTGTGGTCGAAGTTATGAATATTGGCTCTATACTGTCTGTATGGCAAACTTATGCTATGCTTCTGGGTGACATCCCAGACAAGCTGAGATTAGCTCTGCCTAGCCTGCTTGATGGCCCATTAAGGACCATCAGCTATACAATGGACCCATTGAGAGAAGGCAGATACGCCTTGTAACTCAGCAAAGTATGCAGGAACTGGCCCATGTGACTCCAGACTCCATTTTGCTGTAATTTTCCACAGTAAGAACAAAGAGGTGTTCTTACACCTGGAAAAGACTATATAAGGCTGATGCCTCATCTCCATCTTGTCTCCAATCCTGCTTCATACCTCTGGAGGAACTTTGCTACAAACTGAAGCTCTGAACAAAGGACTGAGGACCCATCCCAGCGGGGGATGTATTCCAGAGACTTGATTTGAACCTGCAGTTTATTCCATCGCTGCTGCAAGCCCGAACCAAGAACTGTGTCATTACTGTATGTAATTGATTCCATTTAACCAATTCTAACTCTCATCTCTATCTTTTTCCTTTTATAAATAAACCTTTAGATTTTATATTCTAAAGGATTGGCAACAGCGTGATTTGTGGGTAAGATCTGATTTGTATATTGACCTGGGTCTGGGGCTTGGTCCTTTGGGATCAGGAGAACCTTTTTCTTTTACTTGGGTACTGGTTTTCATAACCATTTGTCCCCGTACGAGTGGCACTGGTGGTTATACTGGGAAACTGGAATGTCTAAGGAGATTGCTTGAGAGACTTGCGGTTAGCCAGTGGGGTGAGACCGAAGTGCCCTTAGTCTGGCTGGTTTGGTTTGCCTTAGAGGTGGAAAATACCCCAGCCTTGGGCTGCAACTGCCCTGTTTGAGCAATTTGTCCTGAGTTGGCACTCTCAGTTGGGTTCCGCCAGAACCGCATTGTCACAGTGGCGTAGTCGTGCTTGGATCCACAGAACCAGGTCAATTAAGCTTTGGGTCAGAACCCCACGCTATCCAAATTTGAATTTTGGGATTGAGAGTTTTGTTGGTTAAAGAGCTGCTGCAATGGCTGAGCAAAGAGCATATGAGGGACTTGGCAAAAAAGCCCTGGAAAATTTGTGTTCAGAAAAGAGGATAAGCTTTAGAAAGAAAGCTACAAAGGAAGAACTGAGAAATCTGTTAATAGCCAGTGATCAGGGGGCAAGAGCACAGCCCTTACCTGAGGCTACAGATGATGAAGAAAAGATTAGGATGCAAAAGGCGACAAGTAAACTGCAATTTGAGCATGAACAGAAACTAGCAGATCTTCGATTGCTGGAGAAGCAAAAAATAGCAGAATTAGAGAAGGAAGCCGATCAAAGAAAGAAGGAGGCTGATGAGAGAGAAGAGAGAGCTCGTAAGGGGCGTCTAGAGCTGCTCGCTGCTGAGCAGGAGACTCACAAGATGGAACAGGAAACGGCCAGACTTCAGCTCCAAGTAATGGAAAAGCGGAGAAAGTCATCCCCACCGGGTACTCCACTTCCCCCTCGCCATGAGAAAAACTGGGAAAGGATGTGTCCCATTTACAATGATACTGAAGATATAGAGGAGTTTTTGTCTACCTTTGAACGCCTCTGCAATCTGTACCAGATCCCTGAGGGTCAGCGAATGCCTGTCCTGCTGACCAGACTGACTGGAAAAGCCAGGGAGGTATTCAATGACTTGGGGGAACAAGAAGCCTTAGATTATGAGCGGTTTAAGGATTCTGTGTTAAGGCGGTTCAAGGTTACTCCTGAATCTTACAGAGTTACGTTTAGAGAGTTTAAAATGTCTAAGGATTGTACTTTTGTAGAATGTGCTCATAAGCTGATGGGTTTTGTTAAAAAGTGGGTTGTGGGAGCCAAGGCGCATGGGAGTTTTGAAAAACTGCTGGATTTAATAACTTTGGAACAGTTCTTAGACATTGTGCCTGACCATGTGAGAGCAGCTGTGTGTGACAGGGACCCTGAGTCAGTCCTACGGGCAGCAGAGATTGCGGATGCCCATACCCAAAACAGGGCTCGAGAAGGGTGTAAAACCCCGGGGAAAACTGATCACCATTCTCCCCAGTTCAAGAGGAGGGAAGGATTTAAAAATAAACCTGACTCTTCTAAAGGAGTTCAAGGGGGCCCGGAGGGTAGGAACTCACATCCCAGGACGGAACAGATTACATGCTATCACTGTGGTATCCTGGGCCACATGAGACCAGACTGCCCGACACTGAAGGGCAGCCCAAAACCAGCAACCCCAAATGCCATGGCCAATGCTAACCCTGTTGTTGTAAACTCACAGACAAGCCACACAGAGCCCAGCATTGGTGCCCTGTGTGCAAATGCTGTTTCTGTGGTCTCTGAAGAATTTGACCTTAAAACTCACATTAAAGCTAAATATGGTGGAAATAACGCAGAGTTTATTAGCAGTGCAGAAGTGAATGGAGTGAGGTGTATGGCATGGAGGGACACCGCAGCAGATATTACTCTGGTTAAAGCAAGTCTTGTCAGGAAGGAAGATTATTTGCCAGGTGAAGATGTAACTGTTGTAGCCTTATCTAAGTATTTTGTCAGGGTGTCTTTGGCTAAAATCCACCTGAAATGGAAGGGTTTGGAGGGCACCATGGTTGTGGGAGTAAAAGACATAATCCCTAAGGATATTATGATTGGAAATGATATTAAAGCTATGGTCAGTCAAGTTAATACAAACCAGGCACAGGAGAGGATTGATCCTAAGGTTGTGCCTAGGGGGGGTTTCTCCAAAAGTTTGTCTTTGGAAAGTAGCTGTTCGGCTGTGAATGAAGTTTCTGAATGTCTATCTAATGTCTCAGAAGTAAATCTGGAATTAGATCAAGCGAAGGGAGAGGAAAACAAGGAGATTTTGGATGAGCCTAGGCAGTCTTGTGAGCTGATAGCTTTATCTAGTCAGCAGTTTGGGAAGGCAAGGAGAGTGGAAGATGAGTGTCCCTATACCTTACCTGTTTCCTGTGTGGAGAATAGTGACAGTGAAGGAAATGTGCCTGTGTCTGTCAGGGGTATTGACTTGCCTATGGAGGAAGCTACCCCAGTCTCCAAGCAGTTGTCTGTGAACAGCCCGGTGTGCTGGGACAAGGGAAATGAAATCCCAAACAGTATGTCTAGTAAAGGAAAATGCGTCTCCAACTCTTTTTTGTCTGTGGAGCAGACAGAAGGTGCCTTTCGGCCTGTGATGGTTGAGAGTAATTTAGTTGTCTCAGAGTTGGTTCTGGATTCAACTAAAGCCCAGGAAGGGAATGGTCCTAAGTTTGCATCTGCTGGGGAGAATGGCACCGTAACTAGGTTGCATCCAGCTAGTGTCTTAGCAAAATCCCAGAGACCAAACAATTCTGGTGCTTGTATTTTGCCTGTTGCTCATGTGTGGTTGGAGAAGGGTGTAGCAACTCTGTCTGATCAGGGTGATACCCTAGCCAGGGCACAAGAAGAGCAGAAAGGTAATTTGGTTGTGGTACCTACGGACAGTTTAACAACTTGTAGCAAAAAGAAAAAATTTCCTAAGCTTGTGTGTGGCAAAGAGAAGGGAACTATTTCTAACCTTTTATCTAGGAAGTCTATGGGTTCGCCTGAAAGGGGATTGTGTAGAAATCTGCCTGATGGGCCAAAGGTGATCCTGAATGTAAGTAAGATCCGGATAAAGTCTGTTGTTGCTCAGGAAAGTGTTCCTTTAGAGCAAGCCCTAGGTGAAGAGGGTAAGGGCAGAATTTCTGTGAGGGGTGAATTGCTGCTTAGAAAAGCTCCTGGAGAAAGGAATCCTCATGGTACTCGGTGCGAGCAGTTCCCTGCAACTGAAGGGTGTGAGAGTGATTTAATCAAGGAAGTTTCAGTTCCTAGCAGCAAACAATTGTCTGTTGTGAATGGATCCACTGACTTTCCTTTTAAAAGATCCAGTGTGGGTAGCTTTGAGAAGGTCTCAAAGGAAGTAAAAGTTGTTAAGGAATTGAGGCAGCCCTATAACCAAGTGGCTGTGTTGGGCCAACTTGTTGGGGAGACAATGGTGTTGGAACAGGAATGTCTCCTTTCTGATTCTTTAAATGAGCAGTTTGTGCTTCAGGGTTTGAGGACAGATTTGGTTACTGATGTGTCAGAGCAGAGCAGTTTTATGGCTAATGCTTGAGGATGCGGGGGAGAGCAAGCAAACTCTCACCCGCAGACTCTTTGGATTTGTGTGGTATCTCTTTAAGACAGAGTCCAGCCTTGGAAATGATAGCAGTTACAAATATGAAAACTGGTGGACTGGCTCTGGTCTGGGGTAGTGCAGATTACTTGCCTGGCTGGGAGGGGAAGGACTTGCTAATAGCTGTTAGCACAGAGGGCCCACCCCATCAGCCAGTGAATTCTGTTAAGCAAGAGAAATCAGGGTTTGATCCTGCAGGACAAGGAGGAAAGAGAAAACTGAATTTTGCAAAGGGAGGCCACAGGTTAACCCTAAAATGCCCAAACTCCGATGGTATTGAGCCAAAGGTGTGGCATGTCAAAAACGATTGTAGATGGACACTTGCAATAAACTTGTTGTTATTGCTAAATTTTGTAATGAGTGTGTTGATATTGCCACAAACTGTAAAAATGTACAATGTGCCTAATCTTTTGGAGAATCCCTTGAACATGTTAAAAGGAATACATGAGAACACACGTTCTGTTAAAAGGCCTTGTTACATTGGTGTTTCACAGTTCATGCCTATAAACAAAATGGGAACTTTTCACAGGGGAAAAGACATTCCAGACCTAATGTGCTGTATGAAAAGGAAGACTGAGGCACACTACCATATTGCTTTCATGGCTAAATGCCAAGATTCCTGGACTATGAAGAACATTAATATCTGCATTTATTCGATGTTAATTGGGTTCCGAACATTTGCCCGAGCTGGTATGGATAAAGTAGCGGTTTTCTTTAGCTCTTGGCAAGATCACATGGCACATACAGGAACCATGCTGCCAGAGCAGATCCA
Source organism: Malaclemys terrapin pileata (assembly GCF_027887155.1). Lineage (NCBI taxonomy): Eukaryota > Metazoa > Chordata > Testudines > Emydidae > Malaclemys > Malaclemys terrapin. Next base: position 126,773,513 of record NC_071511.1, read on the forward strand.
ATCCACTATTGTTCTAACCAAGTTTTACCTTGAGTTTGTAAAGAGGTTCAATCATGTGGTTGAACATGATTTTGATAAACCGTTTCTGTTATACACTGGTACGGCTTCTACCCCAATACTAGCTGTAGTGAGACAGAACCCAGGATGGGGAGCTCTTGGGATGCAGTCAGTGATGTTTGTGTCATCCCTTCCTGCATTAATTTTGCGTTGGGGGTGTGACGTTATTGACATAAACTGGGACCGTATAGATCATTGTTGCAACCAAGGTCCTGTAGTGGCACCAAATCTGGTATAAAGGGGGTCAAATGGGGTGTCTAGGACAAGGTTATGGTTTACTGGTTATGATTATGCTGTCTATATGTGTGTATCAGTTTTGTGGTCGAAGTTATGAATATTGGCTCTATACTGTCTGTATGGCAAACTTATGCTATGCTTCTGGGTGACATCCCAGACAAGCTGGGATTAGCTCTGCCTAGCCTGCTTGATGGCCCATTAAGGACCATCAGCTATACAATGGACCCATTGAGAGAAGGCAGATACGCCTTGTAACTCAGCAAAGTATGCAGGGACTGGCCCATGTGACTCCAGACTCCATTTTGCTGTAATTTTCCATGGTAAGAACAAAGAGGTGTTCTGACACCTGGAAAAGACTATATAAGGCGGATGCCTCATCTCCATCTTGTCTTCAATCCTGCTTCATACCTCTGGAGGAACTTTGCTACAAACTGAAGCTCTGAACAAAGGACTGAGGACCCATCCCAGCGGGGGATGTATTCCAGAGACTTGATTTGAACCTGCAGTTTATTCCATCGCTGCTGCAAGCCTGAACCAAGAACTTTGCCATTACTGTATGTAATTGATTCCATTTAACCAATTCTAACTCTCATCTCTATCTTTTTCCTTTTATAAATAAACCTTTAGATTTTATATTCTAAAGGATTGGCAACAGCGTGATGTGTGGGTAAGATCTGATTTGTATATTGACCTGGGTCTGGGGCTTGGTCCTTTGGGATCAGGAGAACCTTTTTCTTTTACTTGGGTACTGGTTTTCATAACCATTTGTCCCCATAACGAGTGGCACTGGTGGTTATACTGGGAAACTGGAGTGTCTAAGGAGATTGCTTGAGAGACTTGCGGTTAGCCAGTGGGGTGAGACCGAAGTCCTCTTAGTCTGGCTGGTTTGGTTTGCCTTAGAGGTGGAAAAACCCCAGCCTTGGGCTGCAACTGCCCTGTTTAAGCAATTTGTCCTGAGTTGGCGCTCTCAGTTGGGTTCCGCCAGAACCGCATTGTCACACCCCCCCACGTAACCCCCCCCGCCGGGACCGACCAGCCAGAGCCCCCCCATCGTGTGCCCCTCCCGCTGGGACCAACCAGCCAGAGCCCCCCCACCATGTGCCCCTCCCGCCGGGACAGACCAGCCAGAGGCCCCCCCACGTGACCCCCCCGCTGGGACCGACCAGCCAGAGCCACACCCCCCCATGCTCCCTCCGCCGGGACAGACCAGCCAGAGCCCCCCCCCCCCCACGTGACCCCCCGCTGGGACAGACCAGCCAGAGCTTGGGCTGAGTGTCCGAGCTCCATGCCCCCTGCGACTGCTCCCCCGCCCCCAAGCGCTGCACCCCCAGAGCCTGGGGCTGACTCCCCTGAAGATCTGATCCCCCAGTGTACCTCCGTGCCCCCCAGGGCGAGCGCCCGACTGTTTGGTGGAGCGGGCAGTTATGTGTGCTCCTGCCAGCTGATCCGCTGGGAAGAGCAAACGGGACCAATGCCCAATTTTCTCTCAATTTTTTTCAAAAGTCGGGACAGCTGGGACAGAGCTTAAAAGCGGGATGTCTGCCCCCCTGCCGGGGAGGGGAGGGGCTGCCCAAAGGGGCACCCGCTCTGCGGGACAAGGAGAGAGCGGGTCACACCCCTGGCTAGCAAGGCCCACAACACTGGCCCCGGTTTGCTCAGCGAGGCTTGGCCGGGCTGGCCACCCCAGACAGCCTGTTCCCGGAGCTGGCACCTGGAGACTCCCCACCCCAGGACAGCCGAACTCACGGCTCCGAATCCAGCCCGCGCCCCCCAGAGACGCGGAGAGCCCCGTGCCCACCCCACTTACAGAACCTCCAGGCCCCGCAGCGCGCGGAAGGCCCCGTCCTCGATACAGCCGATCTGGTTCTTATCCAGCTGTCTGCACAACAAAAGGGGAACCAGTTTTGCTGAACAGACTCTGGGCCCCAGGATAGTCTGCAGGCTGGGCCGGGCCCTGAGCTGGGCAGAGGAATGTCAGGGCCCAGGGGGCTGCGGGTCAGGAGTGAGGGGCACTGGCAGAGCTGGGGGGAAGCCCAGGGCCAGGAAAGCAGGGGTTGCGGGTCGTGAGTGAGGGGCACTACAATTATTATTTGTTATTTAGAGTGCCCCGAATGTCCCGGGCAGTCTCCAAACACAGGGTAAGCGCCAGGCCCTGTCTGGCAGAGCGACCACTGGGGACCTGGTACTGGAGGGGGTGGCCCTTGGCAGAGCTGTGTGGGGAGGCTTATGCAGTATCTGCTGCCATGGGGCCCCCTCCTGGCCTGAACTAAGCTGATATCGTCCCAGGTGTGCCCCAGGGCTGGGCCCCTGGGCACCACCATGCCTCCTGGCTGTGAGCCCAGGGGCTTTGCCCAGGGGCCGCCCCCCTGCCATGGAGACGTGGCTCTCCCGGGCTGAGCCCCTCCCCCATCGCCACGCTCGGTGGATCATCTGAGGGCCGTGCAGTGCAGGGCAGCGTCCATCCATCTGCATCCCTGGGGAGCCGCAGAGCACGGGACGCCCCAGGGACTCCAGTGCAACAAGTCCGAGCCCGTAACCGCCCCCGCTCCTCACAGCTGTCTGCACCCCGAGACCCGTCCTTCCCCAGCTGGACTCCCCACGCCCCAGCGCCCCCAGCATGCAGGAGCCTGGAGCAAAGCACCGGGGAGCCCTTGGCACAGCTCCGGGGCCCGTCCCAGAGGGGAAGGGGAGCCAGGCCGGAGGAGCGGCTGGACCATGGCGACTCACAGGTTCTTCAGGTCGGTGGCTCCGCGGAAGGCTTTCCTCGGCACGGCCTGGAGGAGGTTCTCGCTCAGGTCCCTGGGGAAACAAAACGTGGGCAGCGAAATCAGCGAAGCCCCAAAAGCGACGTCCCCTCCCTGAGAGCAGGGCAGGCGCCGGGGGAACCGGGACGTGTCGGGTCAGCTCAGTGCCCCCGGCTGCTATCGCCAAGCCGGGGGCAGGGACAGCGCCCCCCAGTGGGCAGCACGCAGCATTAGTGATCAGTGTGATAGCTGGGGCCCAGCACAGCCCCGAGTATCACCTCCTGCTTTAGGGGGTCGGACTGACGCAGGGGCTCCCCCAGGACTCTCCGGGCTGGGCTACGCTGCAGTGAGGTCGGGCAGAATTCGTCCCTCCACCTGGCTCCCGTCTCTTGCGCTACGTCTACACTGCAGCGCTCCAGGGTGGGCTCCACCTACGCTGACGGGGGGTCGCTGCAGGTGACCCTCCTGCCCGAGCGACGGCAGCTGGGGCAAGGGAAGAACTCTGTCCACCAAGCGCTGTCTGCATCGGGGGGATGTCTCAGAGAGACGGATTCATCCCGGCGATGGGAGAACCCCCCCACTCCTCCCGCTCATCCGGGCGGAGACGGCCAGACAGACAGCCCTGCCGCGCGCTGGCCCAGTAAGTCAGGAGAGAGCCAGCGCGGCTGGGCCCAGGCCCTGAGCAGCCAGTTTCCATGGAGGACTCTGTCTGCAGCCTCCCCGGGCTCGTGGCCAGGACGAGCGCTGTCAGGGATGGCTAAGGGCAGGGAGGAGCTGCATGGGGCCAGGGCAGGGCGTGTCCAAATGGTTCTGGATGGGACGCGTTAAGAAAACCGACCCGAATGGGAGCCTGATTGGCCTGCACTGTCCCTTGGCCATGTGACCCAGGATCAGCGCCCACCCCTGCTGGGACGTCGCTAATCATCCAAGCTGTGCGCTGAGGGGGAGGCGCTCTGCCTCGTTCCCTGTCAGTACAATGGGAAGAACGATGGTCCTGCCCTGAGGTTGAATTTGCAAAGGGCCTTGCCAGGCACAGCTTCCCTGGGACTAGGAGGCAGCAGGTTTCCCAAGGAGAAAAGGGCAGGAGGACTTGGTCCCCAAGCAGTGACACGGGGAAAGACTGGCCTTCAGCTCCGAGAGCCAATCCAGAGCCTCGTACCAGCCGGCCAAGGGCAAAAGGGGTTTTTTTAAGGGGCTTCTAGCTCTGTGAGCGTTGACCTGCAGTTCATGTTCTGCCCAGGGGGTGGCGCTGACAGGCTGTCCTGGAGCTGCAGAAATCCCCACGTCAAACCTGGGTAAAGTTCATTACCTCGGCCCCGCAGAGAAGAGCCCGGGGACCTGGGGGGGCTCGTCTCTCTCACCGACAGCCCTCGGTCCAATAAATGACAGAGACCCGGGGGAGACGGGATCACAGGGGTCACCTAGTCTAACCCCCTGCCGAGATGCAGGATTTATTGGGTCTAAACCATCCAAGCCAGACAGGAGCTGTCCGTCACAAGACAGCTTGTGAAGGAGCTTCCAGAAGCTCCCAGGCGTCTGTGCCACTGTCCGACTGCTCTTACCGTCGGGACAGTTTCCCTGAGATTGAATCTACATCTGCTGGGCTGTAGTTTGAACCCGTTGCCTCTTGTCATTCCCTCTGTGGCAAGAGAGAACAACTTTTCTCCATCTTTTTGATGGCAGCCTTTCAAGTCTTTGAAGGCAGATCTCATGTCCCCCCTCATTGTTTAACCAATTCTGTATGCGCTTAATGGTAGTTCCGCCAAGACTGCATTTCTCCAGCTCCTTATCACAATGTCATGGGACACTGTCAAAAGTCTTGCTGAAGTCCAGGTATATTATGTCCACTGCTTTCCCCCACCCACCTTGTCTCCCTCCCTTTGGTGTTTTCCAGACCTTCCCCACCACCCGCCCCACCCCAGGACATGTCACAGAGGGACACCCTCCCACCCCCCCTGTCCTGGCACGTGGAACAGGGTCCTGAGGGAAACTGAGTCCCCATGATTGTCAGAAGGGGAAATACCTTTGTGACCCACATATAACCCCACTTCGTGCCCCGATGCCCCCGTCCTAGGCTTTCACTCCTGGGGAATGCCAGTGCCTGGCTGGGGGAGCAGCTGGGATCTCGACTGTTAGCTCTTGGGGGGATAATCCATTAAAATCCCCTGGAAACCCCAGGAAAAACCAAGCCGGCTTTCTGAAATGACCCAAGCCAGGTGCTGCCTTCCTGAGGAGCCCCATTCCTCAGACACACAACGGCCCCATCCTGCCCCCCTCCCCCGAAAATTGGCTGTTCCACAAGGGAAACCAGTACCCAGTGCCCCCCAGCCCACAGCTCAGTGTAGTGCCCTTAGACACTGGTACGGGTCAGGGCTGTCAGCCCCTGCCAGCTAGAGACTGCACCGCCCCGACCCCGGAGGCATCGCCACTGAGCGGGGGAGGGGGGGGGGAGCAGGGGGTGCAGGTGTCAGGAAACCTGACAAAATCCCAAACCCAGGCACCTTGTCTGCCCTGCTCTGCCTGCCCCACCTCCCCGCCCTTCCCACGCAGCACCTGAGATCCCGGCCCCCCAAATGCAGCGCTGGGCCCAGACCAGTGATTTCCATGTTCAATGCCAGGAGGGAAGGAGTGACTTTGGACTCCAGACCCACGCCCCAGCCTTGGCCCTACGCCCAAGCCTCACACCCCAGCTTCAGCCCCACACCCCAGCCTCACGCCCCACACCCCAGCCTAGGCCCCACGGCCCAGCCTCACGCCCCACACCCCAGCCTCGGCGTTTGCTCAAAGACTGACACCTGAGACAGGCGTCTCACGTCTCAGCCCCCCGGCCATGTTCCCGTGCCAGAGAAATCCAAAGTACAAAACGCCAACAAATGGACTGATCCTGCCTGTAAATCCTGCCCCCACAAAACGTGCCCCCATCGGCACCTCCCTCCCCTGCCCACCCGCCTTGTGTCTCCTGCTTTAAGGCTGTAATTCCAGGGGGTCTGTGCAGCCCCCAGCACAATGGGGCCTGATCCTGAGCGGGCCCCCGGGCACTGCTGTAACATGTGTGCTAAACGACTGTTCTAGCAGAGACGCCTCTGAAGGGCACTTGGCCGGCAGCTGGCTGGGAAGGAGAGCAGCGGCCTCCCGGCTCTGGCCACCAGGGAGCTGTGACAATTCATTGCCCTGTACATCCGGCTAATCCCCCGCGCTGGCTGGGTGGGCAGCGAAACCTCCCAGCGAGACTCTGGCAGGGCGGGGCTGCAGCCTGGCCCCGGACGGCTCGTGTGCCCCTGGCTGCTTTGCCACCACCTGTGAGGCTGCACCGGCCGTGCTGCCCCCACCCGCTAGGCGCCAGGCTGGGTCACAGATCTGGGGGCAGAATTCCCTGCCCCACGGCCCGGGGCGACCCGTGCAGGGACACCGGGGGCTTCCCGTCTGCACCGTGCACACGCCCCATCCCACACTCAGCCCACGGTGGCACCGCAGCACAGCCTACCCCCCAACAGCCTCTATTCTCACTGCCGGGGGGCCCCTCGCTTTCCCTTTACCCCTCTGGCTCCCCCACCGAGCTGCTCCTGCTTCCCAGCCAAGCCTTCTCCCTTCCCCTGGATGGGTTGCTAGCCGGCCTGCCAGCGCTTCTTAACGCAGCACCCCGGCCCTGCCGAGGGCAGCCGAGACCCACGGCACAGGGGCAGGGGGTGACCAGGCAGCGTCCCTTCGGCCTCCTGATTGTCTCACCAGCACCGTCTCCCCGGCGCCAGGCACACAGAGCCTACCTGCTCTCCCTCCCCTCCAGTCCGTGGCCCCCAGAGGGGCTGCTCCAGGGGGCTCTGGGGGGTCCTGCGGGGCTCCGGTGTCTCAGAGAAGGCCGCGGACTCTGTGCATGTGAGCGTAGGCGAGGCGCGTGGGCCCAGATCCACAGGCTCCCCACTTGCATTGCCTGGGGGGATGACAGCACGTCCTGCCCTGCACTGGTACATGCAGCTCCAGGCACTGGCCCTGGCGAGAGCGGAGCTGGGCCGTATCCTGCGGCCTCCCTTTGCACCTGGCTGCCTGGCCGAGGGTGCTGCCCATCCCCTGGCTGCTGGCCTGCGGCCCCAGGATGCAGATCGTGGTCGAGGCATCGCGGGGAAGCTGCAGCCCCCAGCGCACTGCCTGGCCCGGCACTAGTGGATCACTGTTCAATAGGACATGGCTTCCCGGCAGGAAGCCCACTCCAGCAGACAAAGCAGGCAGGGTTAATCTCCGGCCCCCGCTGCGAGGCCGGCGAGGCCAGGCAGGGCTCTTACACGGTTCCGGCTCCGGGCTAATCCTGCCTTCATACTTTAACCTGATTGAGCCTGGTTTGGAGATGGGCGCTGTGCCACCGGCAGGATTACAGCTGGACGCAGCGGGGAGGTAATTGCTGCCTGGCGGCCTGGGCCCTGCCTTCTCTGACCCCGCTGGCTGCTAGCCGGGCAGCAGAGACCTGCTGCAACTGCGCGACGTCTCCTTGGGGCATGGAGCTCCCCACACCCCGTCTCCCAGCACTGGGCGGCTGGCCTGGGGGGCTCCCCTCCCTGAAATTAGGGGCCAGATCCCCAGCTTGCGGCTCCATGGAGAGCCCCTCCGGCACACGCTGAACCCAGGTCAGTGACTCACCACCTCCCTCCCCGCAGTCACGGCAGCTGTGCCAGCCCTCCAGCCAGCTCCGCGCGCTCCCCGGCAGCTGGCAGTTCCAGGGGCCACAGCCCAGCCCCGCTCCTCCCCGACTGGGAGATCCTGGTAGCGGCACCCGCAGGGGGGTGGTGACAGCTCCTGTGGGATCTCAGGGCGGTGGGGCTCCAGCGAGGTGCAGGCACCTGTGAGCCCAGCCAGCGAGTGCAATCCCGTCTGCAGGGGCAGGAGGCCGGTGTGTGACCAGGGATCACACCCACCCTTTGCAAGCCCCTAAGTCTGAAACTCAGGCTCTGACGTACCAGATCCCGGGTCCTGCCACATACACAAAGATGGCTCTATGCAGTCAGGAATTGCTGGAGCACAGGGTGCTCCCGCCGCGGCTCCTACCCCAAACGCCACAGCACAGGGGAGGATCAGGCCCTGACCGCTGAGCCAGTGAGATCCTTCCCTTCCCCTGGCATTGCCCTCCCTGCCAGCGCCCTGTGTCCCTGCGCCCGCGGCGGGTCTCCACCCCGTCCCCTGCAGACAGACCCACTCTGCTGCTCTGCCTGGCGCCAAGCAGGGAGCCGGCCAGGACTTTGCCTCCCTCACAGCCGGCGTCTGACATCGTCTGCTGCCGGCATCACATCCCGCACCCAAGCGCTCGGGGTCTCTCCTCTCCCTGCACTGGGCCCGTCACAGCCACCTGCTCCAGGCCGATACAAGCGAATGGAATGTCTACTGCTTGTTAATTCCTGCCTCGCCAGGCCTCTGTGCTGGGAACTCGTTAGCATCCAGCGGGCGCTGCGACTCCCGCTCAGCATGGGCAACACGCTGGCGAGCAGATCAAAGGCGTTAACTCTTCTGCTGCCGCCAGGCTCCAGCCCCTGGGGCTCTCTGCTCAATGCACCAGGCTGGTTCCGGCAGCTTCGGTACTTAACTCCTTCATGCCCGCCATGCCAGGGACAGGATGGCACAGCTGTGCCCCAGGAACTGCCCAGGCCCGGCTCCTCTGCCCGGCCAATGCTACCGGAGCGGGGGAGTTTCCATCCTTCCCGCCAGTGGGGCCGGTCCGGGGAGAGGGACCCAGCCCCCTGCCAGAGAGGGGGATCTGCCGGGTTTAGTTACAGAATTGGGGCCAGATCCCACCTTCCGTGGCATCAGCGTCAATCCGCAGTGACCCCCAGAGAAGCCAGTGGAGTAGCACCGGCCTCCCTGCGGTGTATGGGCCAGCAGGACCTCCCCCGGGCTGCAAGCAGCACGAACAGGACTAGCCCAAACTGAGCCAGAAACTGCCAGAACAGAGACCGGGTCAGCCCAGAGGCCATCCAGCCCCGCGTCCCCTATGCCAGAGGGCAGCACCGGCTGCTGCAGAGGACGGGCACGCACCCTGCCATGGCAGTCTAGCACCACCGACTACGGCTGGATGCAGGAGAGGTTACAGCCCCATCTAACGGGCCATCAGGTGGTCTCATTATCCACACCGGTTGCAGGGGATGTCATGCTCTCTTACCCCAGGGCTGATCTGGGCCCCACCAGCGGACCCAGCGACTGCCCCAGCGTCCCCCTCCCCCATCCCTGAGCCACGGCGAAGGCTGCAATTAGCACAGAGGCCGCACCGGCAATTGTGCGAGGCCATTTCCCAGCTGTTGGTCTCCCTCTGTATCTGGGGGGATGCAGGCAACAGCCGGCAGGCAGGACTGGGTGGGGGCGTGGCTGTCTGCAAGCCCCTTCTCGGGCAGAGGGAGGGGGCAGGGGGGCATTAGCCCCAGCCATCCCAGCGTGCTCAGCGCTGCGGGCAGCCGCGTCTGCGAGGCACGTGGAGGCAGTGCGCATCCTCGCTCCATCTGACTGGGCGGCTCTCGCCCTGCGCCTGCTCTGGAATTACCCAGCAAACGCGGGCGTCAGACCAGGCCTAGCCTGCACCTGATTCCAAACGCAGCTGGGGCTTTCCACATCTGCAGCACCCCTCGCCCCCAGCCAACGTAGGGCCCCCTCCCACAACCCTGGGGGAAGCAGCCACTCCAAATGCAGGCCGTTAAACCGCCAGCGTGTGGTCAGCCTCGGACGCCTCCCCCTCCTCCAGCGGGGCTGGACGGCTACAATGGAGCCAGCCCTCTGAGGAGAACTGAAAGCTACGGCTGACCCCTTAGATCCAGAGAGTTCAGGGGGAGAAGGGACCATTCGAGCACCAAGTCTGAGCTCGCCTCTGAACTCAGGTGTGGCCAACGCACGTCGTCCAGACAGGGTCTGAGGGCAGCCAGGGACCGAGAAACCCTGGAGCCCCAGGGCGTAATCCCCCTCCCTGGGAACAGTCTGTTCCTAGTGCTCTCACTGGACCGTGTCCGGCGTCCGCTTCTCCCTGCGAGGCCCAGCCCCACGCCCTCGGGAGCCCGAGGAAAGCGAATCAGAACAGCCCGGGAGAACTGGGCCGGGAGTTTCGGACGTTCTGCGGGACTCGTGGAGCGACTGGCCGAGGCCAAGGCCCGTGCTCTGGGGGGGCAGGGAGGACTCTGGCCCCCGGCCGGCATCCAAGCCCAGCCCAGCATAGAAGTGCTAGATACAGCACAGCTCAACAGCTCAGCCTGCCAGCCGGGAGCAGGGAGCGGGAAGGTGCAGAGGCTCCGGCGTTAATGGAAATCAATAGACTAATCAGCACGCGCATTAGGCCACGTCAAGCCCCATCAGACGAGTTGCACGCCGGCGTTTTGCGCTCGGGTTTTCTGCTGAGTCTGTGGGATGCTGCGTCCCAGATTCTCAGCATTGTGGGTGTGCAAAAAACGTGAGAGGCCACTTTGTGACAGCAAGTGCTGCAGCAGTGCTTGGCGTCCCGGTAACTGCACGTCCAACCGGCCCATCCCACATTGCAACGCACCGTTCTAGTGATCACTCTTGCACGTGCACAATTAAAGTGATTGCACAGGCACCTTCCTGGTGTCTGTACTGCAGTCACAGCAGCACTCCGTGCACGTTATGGCTGCACGCGTGTGAAAATCCAAGTCTGCACGTTTCTGTAGCTAGCTATGGGCCAACCCTCTGGTAACACTCAGCATCGGGACTGCACGGCTTAGTGCCCCTCCAGCCGAAGGTGGGGACTCGCTGTGGGGTTTCCCCTCGTGCTAACAGGCAGGGACAGGGGCTCCCCGGAGCAGCGGGTTTAACAGCAGAGCATGGGCCTGTGTCCTTGCAAGCCGAGGACAGGGCGTCAGGGAGAGCAGAGCCCAAGAGCCCTCAAGAACAAAGACCCTTTGTATGGAAACGTGCCAGGCAGTGAAGCAAGGAACAGATCACATGAGCAGCGCTGCTTCCAAACAGATCGCTGCCAGACCCCCCCCCCCCCCCCCTGATTCACTGTCCCCCGGCCTGCCGCTCACCTGCTCTCTGCTGCCCAGGGCGTGCTGGGACGTGGCTGGGGGCTCCGGGTCGCAGCGCTGCGTGCTCTGCAGACAAGCTCTGACGGTGGCCAGGCCTGGTGTCGGGGTGAGGTGGGCTCATGCGAACCTGCGGCTTACCGGAGCTGCTGCAGTCACAGCACCGAACACAGGTGGGGACTGAACCCGGGGCTGTATTAACGGGGGACTCTGGATTTGGGGCAGGGAGGCGGCGTTCCCGCTGTCCACAGCACTGGTGGGAGGGACCAGTCCTGGGGGCTGCGCAGGGTGCTGACAAACTGCCGGGAGTTCAGGAAGAGCTGGAGGAAGGGCTCAGGGTCTGGCCCACCTGCCTGGGCGCCAGAGTCTGCAGGTGCCCTGGCTGTTTGCTTCTCCCCGAGCCGGCTCCGGCGCGGGCGACGGGGAGCAGATCTCGGACAGTGGCGGGGTCTGGACTGGAGGAGACGCAGGCCGAACGGATCACAGGCTGGAAGCTGAAGTGAGATTCGAAAGAAGGTGCCAGTTTTGCCCAGGGAGGGTGGCTGGGCTGCGCGCTCTCCACCACACTCACACGGCATGTTGTCCTCTCCAGACCGCGCTGTAGTCAGCCAGGAGCCCTGGGCAGGACCTGGGAGGGGTTGGGGGCATCTCTGGCCTGGCTCTGCCCTTGACATTTCTGAGCGGCGCACGTGAGTTAAACGTGAGCTCCGCTGGGCACGGGGCTCTTTTCGTAGGGGCGATTTGGCCCTTGAGCTCAGTGGACAGGACCGGCTAGGCCCAGCTTGCAGCCCCAGGAAAACCCCCGGGAATGAAAGTGACAGACCGTGAGTTTAACCCTCCCAGAGCGCCCCACAGAGCCTAACACAAAGCAATCACTCCAGCCCGGCGCCGGGAACGGGAGGGGGCGTTCCAGCGCTGCACACGCCAGCACAGACAGAAATGCCGTGGGATGTTAGAGGCCAACGTACCGACCTCCACCATGGACCGTCAGCTGAGTTTAAACCCAGGACCTTCAGCACAGACCTCTGCCACTCCAGCTAGCGGGGAAACTCCCTTCGCTGGCAGTTCTTCTCTGGCAGCCCAGCCCCCGCACTGAGCTGGCACCGCTCTACGGACGCCACGCTCAGCCCCGCTGAAAACCAGGCCCCCGAGCTCTGCAGAGAGGAGACAGGACCAGGAGCTGGGATGTCTTAGCACAACCCTGCCTGAAACGCCAAGCCAGACGCAGTGACAGCGCAGCAGGGCTTAGCACTGACTTCGAGAGGTTGCCAGATACTTCACGCCTGGCGCCCTGACCCCTCACCACCCTCTCCGGCAACAGAGACCCCCCCTCCAGCCTGTGCACAGAGACGCCTCCTCCCCAGCAACGCTGCCCGGCAGGCTTTGTACTCTATGTGCCCCCCAAAGCTCGATGCTCTGTTGACACCCTCCTCCCCTGCCCACGAAGCAGAGCGCTCTCCAGCCTTCACGCGGGGCTGCTGCAATGGGTCGCTGCAGATACTGCCCACGCTACAGCGTGAGTCCGCACGGGCCCAGCACGCCACACGCGCTGGCTCTCCGCACAACGGTGCAGCGCAGCCGCTGTCCAAACCAGTTAGACACCCCGAGGCCGGGAACTCTGCCAGGCCCAGCTTCCCACCGTCACTGGATCATTTCATAGCCCAGCTCCTCTCCCAGATACCGGACACGGTGCCCTTTCGTCCGTCAAGTGTGGCCGGCTGGTGAGCCGCAGGCGGGAACACGGTGCTGGGAAGTAGCGGGGCCCAAGGATTAGCCCGTGAGTGTCCCAGCTGTTCTGGGGGTGGGAGCTGACCTGCGGGGGGAGCCGTGCAGGGCTGTGGCTCTGAGACCCCCCTCCCCAGCACTGTGTGCTGCCCCATTCCTCTGAGGATCAGTCCCTGGGCTCCGTGGGGCCCGATGGGATGGGTGCGCACTGGGCACTGCCCTACTGGGAGCGCCAGGAGGTGCGGCCTCAGGGAGCCCCCGAGCTCTGTCCTGTGGAGGGGGCCCGTCAGCTGAGAGGTCTCCCCGCAGCACCGCTCCTCTGAGGTGTAAATGGAAAAGCAGACAGCCCTTCCTGCCAGGCAGGCTGCAGCTCTCCTAGTGAGTCAGCCCACGGCTTTGTGTCCTGGCCTAGCTCGGAGCTAATTTACTTCTGGGCTCTGGGGCTTTTATTGCTAATAAGTGTGAAGTCGGCCCCGCTCGCCAGTCTGGATTCAAGGCAGGTGAGAATGAATCCGCGCGGAGCTGAGAAATGAGTCCCAGCTGGCCCCGGGCTCTGGCAGCCTGGCCAGCCACGGTGTGATGCTGCTGGAGGCCTTTTCTCTCCGCAGGCTCTTGCCCCACGCCCAGACCCCTGGAACAGCAAAGACTGGAGCCCTCAGCTTCCTGCAGTCACTGTATCATTTCACAACCCAGCTCCTCTCCCAGGTACAGATGGGCCCCAGCCAACTCCCAGAGCCAAACCCTGACCCAGATCCAAGTCTCTAATGGGCTGAACCAGGTCCCAGGGATGCAGGGCTTGGAAGGTTCTGAAACTCAGATCTGAACGCAGCATCTTGGCAGAAAGAGACTCATCCCGTGAGCACACTGGGCTTGGCAGAGATGAGCGGCCCCAGTGGGCATTGAAAGCACCTTCTGGGCTCCCCACACTCAGTGGGCATACGTGGAAATAGGCAAAAAAAAAAAAAGGGGGGGGGGGGACAGAAATTCTTGGCCCAGGTTCCCTGACAGGTTCCCATCCATGCAGGATCCCTATAAAGAAGGTTTTGAATGTACAGGCGAATGTTTGAACTTCCCAGGTGCCTCCTAAATTAATATAAATGAGAAGCTAGAAATTGTAGAAAAGTGATAAGGGAAACAAAGGGACACTAGGAAAGTTCTATGGCTAGCTGAGTAAAGAACAATAAGGAGTTTTTGAAAGTATATTATGAACAATAAGAATCCTAACAATAACAGAGGGTCCTGTGGCACCTTTAAGACTAACAGATGTATTGGAGCATAAGCTTTCGTGGGTGAATGCCCACTTCATCAGATGCAAGACGCTTGTCTCACTTGCGTCTGACGAAGTGGGCATTCACCCACGAAAGCTTATGCTCCAATACTTCTGTTAGTCTTAAAGGTCCCACAGGACTCTCTGTTGCTTTTTACAGATTCAGACTAACACGCCTACCCCTCTGATACTTGAATCCTAACAATGATATTGATGCATTACTAGATGGAAACAGTAGAATTATCAATAATGCAGAAAAGGCAGAAGTGTTCAATAAATATTTCTGTTCTGTGTTTGATGTAGTCATATCATATGATGATGACAATGCTCTTTCTAGTCCATTAGTATCTTGGAGAATGTTAAACAACAGCTAATAAAGTCCAAAAATTTTAAATTAGCAGCTCCAGAGAACCTGCACCCAAGAGTTTTAAAAGAGCTGGCTGAGGAGCTCACTGGTCCACCAATGTCAATAAGTCGTGGAGCACTGGGGAAGTTCCAGACGACTGGAAGAAAGCGAATGTTGTGCCAGTATTTGAAAAAGGTAAACAAATGATAGGCCTGTCAGCCTGATCTGGATCCCAGACAAGATAATGAGGAGGCTGATACAGGATTCGATTAATAAAGAATCAATGGAGGGTAATGTAATTAATGACAATCAACAGAGGTTAGTGGAAAATAGATCTTGTCAAACTAACTTGCTATCTTATTTGGATGAGATGATAGGATTGGTGGAGAAAGGTAAGCGTGTTCATGTGATCCACTCAGACTTCAGTCAGATGTTTGACTGGGCACCGCATGACACTTTAATTAAAACACTAGACTATCAAATTCAAACGACCCATTCAGTGGACTGAAAACTGGCTGACTGACATGTCTCAGCATGTCACTGTAAGTGGGGACGAGGGGTGAGAGACTTTACAGCATGAAAACGATTTAGAGTCACAGATTCCAAGGCCAGCAGCGACCACTGTGATCGTCTCATCGGACTCCTGTGTAACGCAGGCCATGGGCTGTCCCCGAAGTAATTCCTGTAACAGGTCTTGTAGGAAAACATCCCATCTGAATGTAACAATGGCCAGTGCTGGAGAATCCACCAGGACCTGGGTGAGCTGTTCCAATGGTTAATTCCTGTCCCTGATAAATGGATGCCTTATTTCCGGTCTGAGTGTGTCTAGTTCAACGTCCAGCCATTGGACCATGTGAGACCTTCCTCGGCTAGATGGAAGAGCCCAGTATTAACTATCTGCTGCCCCTGTAGGTGCTGACAGACTGGAATCAAGTCACCCCTTAACCTTCTCTTTGTGAAGCTAAATACACTGAGCTCCTTGAGTCCATCACTATCGGGCAGGTTTTCTAACCCTCTGATCCATCTCATGGCTCTTCTCCAACCCCCTCCAATGTATCAACATCAACAACTGCCAGACTGCGTGGAGCAAAATCAGGGGAGGCTGCTGGGGAGAAACAGGAAACGAAACAATGACAGAGCTAAGGTACCTCCAGAGGGAAGACCCAGGGTCCTTCGGGGAACAAGGGGGGAGCTGTTAATTGGGAAACCAACCAGGTTAGCAGGTTCGGTTTTCCGAGGCCTAGGATCCAAGGGGCACCAAACCACGAAAGACCCCAGCCTAGGGAGGAGGGGGGAAGGGGGCAGCAGTGGCTGGAGTGAGGCTGTGGCAGAGACGCAGGGAGAACACGACCGGGGCTGTCTGTCTCTCCCAGGCCAGGAGGAGGGGTCTAGGCTGAGTGGAACTGACCCAAGGGAAAGGATACAGTTTTGGCAGGACCCAGGCATACAGGCCTTTTCCTGTTTTATCTCTTTACTCTGCTGGCTGTGGGCCTTTGGGTGAATAAATACTTTGATGCTTCAAAGAAGCGGTTTCTGAGTCACTTTAATCAGCTGCTAGAGTCCGGGTGCCACAGGTAAAGGGCGGTGGGCCTGTCGTGTTATCACAGCTGGGAAACGGGGCTGCAAGCCCAGAGAGCCAGCTGGAGAGTGCGGGGACCACGTGGTTGGAGGAGGGTGAAGGTGGCAACATCTGTCACCAGACGGCTGCACTTGGGAGGGACTCACAGGGCGCAGGTTTCAGAGTAGCAGCCGTGTTAGTCTGTATCCGCAAGAAGAACAGGAGTACTTGTGGCACCTTAGAGACTAACACATTTATTAGAGCATAAGCTTTCGTGGGCTACTGCCCACTTCTTCGGCTGCATAGAATGGAACATATATTGAGGAGATATATATACACACATACAGAGAGCATAAACAGGTGGGAGTTGTCTTACCAACTCTGAGAGGCCAATTAAGTAAGAGAAAAACCTTTTGAAGTGAAATAAAAAGTGTGAGAATACTTACAAGGGGAGATAGATTCAATGTTTGTAATGGCTCAGCCATTCCCAGTCCCTATTCTAGCCTAAGTTGATTGTCTCTAGTTTGCATATCAATTGAAGTTCAGCAGTTTCTTGTTGGAGTCTGTTTTTTCTGTTGCAAAATTGCCACCCGCAGGTCTGTCATTGAATGACCAGACAGGTTAAAGTGTTCTCCCACTGGTTTTTGAGTGTTATGATTTCTGATGTCAGATTTGTGTCCATTAATTCTTTTGCGTAGAGACTGTCCGGTTTGGCCAATGTACATGGCAGAGGGGCATTGCTGGCACATGATGGCATATATCACATTGGTAGATGTGCAGGTGAACGAGCCCCTGATGGTATGGCTGATGTGATTAGGTCCTATGATGATGTCACTTGAATAGATATGTGGACAGAGTTGGCATTGGGGTTTGTTACAAGGATAGGTTCCTGGGTCAGTGTTTTTGTTCAGTGATGTGTGGTTGCTGGTGAGTATTTGCTTTAGGTTGGGGGGTTGTCTGTAAGCGAGGACAGGTCTGTCTCCCAAGATCTGTGAGAGTAAAGGATCATCTTTCAGGACAGGTTGTAGATCTCTGATGATGCGCTGGAGAGGTTTTAGTTGGGGGCTGAAGGTGACAGCTAGTGGTGTTCTGTTATTTTCTTTGTTGGGCCTGTCTTGTAGGAGGTGACTTCTGGGTAATCGTCTGGCTCTGTCAATCTGTTTTTTCACTTCAGCAGGTGGGTATTGTAGTTTTAAGAATGCTTGATAGAGATCCCTGTCACGGTGGCTCCGGGATGATTCTCAGCCTGGGTAGAACCGCTGGGGCTGCACACAGCGATCCCCTCTCGGCATCCAGCTCGCTCTGTGCCGGTGGAGCAGGGGCTCTAGGACCCAGCGGAAGGAGCCGCTCCACCCCATTACCCCGGCGGGTTTATTTGTAACAGTTCTGATTGAAGCCAGTCTCCCGCTGCCACTTACAACTCCTTCCTCATTATCAGCTCCCAGCTTCCAACAGCCAAGATGAAAGGGGGGAATCTCCCACCAGCGGGGTCCTGGCTGCAGGAACCAGAGAGGGAAAGATGCAGGGAGTCAGGCTGCAGGCAACGGATCTGGCCAGGGACGCATCTCCCAGGGGGCATCGAGCGCTGGGCAAAGCCACGTAAACGTGCCATAGGCCCAGCACGGCACAGCCCCCGCGAGACTGGCCTACGTGGCTTTTCCCTGTCCAGGCTCCGGTTCTGTGATCCTGTCAAAGGGGCGCTCTGAGAAGCCAGGCCTAGGGAGGGCCGAGCGCCTCTCAGCACAGCGGTAGGGAGCTGTTATCTCAGGCACATGGTGCCGGCTCTCAGCACCGCCCGCCCACCCGCCTGTCACAGTGCCAGCGAGAACGCAGCTCCTGATCTGAGGAGCTCTCGCTTCTGCAGTGCCCTAACGAGGGCATCTGATCCACGCCCGCCGCCCTTGACAGGGTCCGGAGGAGCCTGCCTGGTTGGTTTCAGCAGCCCCACTGTTCCAGGAGCTGTGGGTCTGGGCTGGTGTCCGGGGCTCTCTGCCCCTGGCCCCTGGTGGGCTCCGCTCCCTGGATTACCTCCGTCCCAGGGACAAGCCTGGATCAGTGTATAACAGAAATCCTTCTTCAAGCCGATCTCCTCACTCTGGGCTCTGCTGCCGGGGTCCCCAGAGGCTCCAGCTCCCTGCTGATTTAATGTCATTCCAAGACCAGCCTCCTTCGGGGGATGCTGCCTGCACTGCTGGGGTCACCCTCCTGCTCTGTTCTCTGGGGAGAGGGGTCCCTCAAAACACGCAGGCTCCCTGGGTAGGGAGGCAGATCCAACAGCCACTTCCCTGCAGAGCGTGCAAGGCAGCACAGCCCCTCACTCACCCTCGCTGTCCTTGGCTTTGTCGTGGTCAAAGACCCCCACGCAGTGATTTTAGTTCAAAGCCTCAAGCCTGAGGCCAGTTTATTGACATACATACCAGTGCACTGGGGTGCAGTCCGAAGACTGACACACCGAGGGCCGCTCGCAGGCGGGTTTTTATTTCATTAAACCGCAAGCAAAGTACAAACAACACGTCATGAGTTAAGAAATTAGGGTTGGGGTCAGTCCCTCCCTAAACCGCGAGTTAAAAAATTAGGGTCGGGGTCAGTTTCCCCTCCTCCTTCCCCCCCTGTACCTTCCTCATTAATTTCTGAGAAGTGGGTGTTTATTTGGGTAGAGGGGCGCTTGGTGGTTTTCCCCAGTGGTGGTACTTGGCACCAGTTTGGGTACATTTCTCAAGACACATGTTATTTTCCGGGGTCTTTTGGTTAAAGATTGGGGGGGGGGGGTTCCATGGGACGCCTAAAGAGGATCTAGGATTGGCTATTTTTGCAGATAGCTGGAATCACGGAGTGGGTCACAGATCACCCAAAGGCGAAGCTGCATGAGTCAAGAAATTGCATTTAGCTAAAGTTACCTATTGCGTCACACAAGTGGTTATTCTATTTCATAGTGCTGCTGCTGGGGCTTTTCTTCTAGTCTTTCCCTCCTTGCCCCCCAACCTCTGGTCATGACCCCTGCCCGAGTTTGGCAGGGAATTGTGCAGTCCAGTCTAGTTCAGGCCCTGGCCTGTAGTGCTTTGTGTAAGGGTAGTTAGCATAACAGATCTCTGTTGGAGGGTTTATTTTGGGGCCTTCAGATTCACAGCTCTGGCTATTAAAAAGAAGGCCCCCTGCTCTATTTCCCCACAGCTTCCTCTGCTGTTCCTCTTTCCCGAGGTCAACGGGGATTGTCTGGCCTGAGCCAACCCCCGTCTAGACAGGGGCTCCTACGGCCGTCCTCTCCAGAGCACCTGAGTGCTGCCCCCATCCCCATCCTCCGACACTCAGCCGACCCTTCGCACCGCTGCTCCCTGGCACAGCCGAAGCCTTCGCACCGCCGCTCCCTGGCACAGCCAAACCCTTCGCACCGCCGCTTCCCGGCACAGCCGAACCCTTTGCACCACTGCTCCCTAGGCTGATTGACACACAGCCGAACCCTTCACACCGTCTCTCCCTGGCACAGCCAAACCCTTCGCACCCCTGCTCCCTGGCACAGCCGAACCCTTCACACCACCGCTCCCTGGCACAGACAAACCCTTTGCACCGCCGCTCCCTGGGCTGACCATCTCCATGCCGGCCCGACAGCAAGAGTCCCACAAGGAGCCATGCAGACAGGGAACCGGGGGGCTCACAGGCACATCATTACTGGCATCTGCAGACCCACAGGCTGAACCCCAGAGTGCAGCCCTCACCCCCAGGCCGGGTTGTCGGCAGCGCAGACGCTCTGACAGCGTGTGAACAAACAGAACCAGGGAGAACAACGACCTGCCAGTCGCCTTGGGGGCTGCATGCGGGCAGCTCAGGTCCCGCCCAAGGACGAGGCGGCGTTGGAGAGAAAGGGGAGCTGGATTTGGCTGGGAAGGTTCCTCCTAGGCCAGGCCAGCAGGGACGGCTGTCGGGAAGGCCCCAGGGGCCCAGCCAGACTGTTTCCTGCCTCGTCCATCCAGAATCCACATCTGAGCTTTCCCCGGAGGGACTGTGTGTCAGCACGTCTCCTCTGGGGCACCTGGACTTCTGCCTTCCCCTTGCACAGCCCAGCACCGCCCCACAGCTCCGTGGCAACTCTCCCTCTCTCGCTGGCAGGACAGCCTTGCCTTTCCTTGCCTTGCCGGCGGTGGAGTAGCGACAGTTCCTGGCCGTATCCCAGGAGATCTGTGCTGGCTGGGCATCATGGTAAACACAAGGAGCTGGCGCTGCAGCCTATGCCCACAGTGATAGCTTGGCAGGGCCAGCGCTCCGTCTCTGAGCCTGGGATCATGCTCTCCGACTGCGGGGTTTGTGACGAACTGGGCCTGTTCTCACGGTGGTCTGTGAATGCTGACAGGGGAGTGTTCTGGGATAGTCTGCATTGCAGGATGGGATCTGCCCGAGGGCGCATACCTGAGTGTGTAACATGAGAACCCAGGAAGGGGTTGAAGGGGAGGCGACTCCTTAGCCCGGGAAACTGAACAAAGGCGGTGGGAGGGGTCGCTGAAGGCAGAGTGCTGGAAGCAGGCAGGGAGAGAGGGCTGGGGGGCAGAGATGGCTCTGACCTCCCAAGGGGGGCTGGGCTGGCATGCCCTGGGACCCCAAGCTGGACCTAACTGGGGGGGCCCTGTTGTCTGTGCCTGCAAGACCTGTCTTGGATTGTATTCCTGTCATCCAAATAAACCTTCTGCTTTACTGGCTGGCTGAGAGTCATGGTGAATCGCAGGAAGTCGGGGGTGCAGGGCCCTGAGTCCCCCAATACTCCGTGACAGGGTTCTGGCACCAGCTCTGCCCATGGCATTAGCATGCCAAGCCTGTGCCCAGGTATCAATCTCGCAGCCGGCCCAATGCCAGCGGGCAGCTGCTCTTGCCTACGTTCCACCAGCTGGGGTTGTAAACGTTCGTGCCGAACCCTGCACTCCTCCACACAAAGCTGGAAGCAGCAGGCTCAGCGCCAGCGGAGCAACACTGGGGCCCCCCCAGAGCGAGGGAGCCGGGGGCCTAAGGAACCACCTGGGACAGGACTGCTCTCCCAGCTGCTGGGCTCTGTGCTGTAGGCCAGCCAGCGCTGCACGGAGTCCAGGCGCCTGGGGCCTCCTCTCTCCCTAGGCACCCCTGCGCTGGCTGGCCTCAGGTGAGAGCCCCTACTCGAGGCGTGGAGACAGGCTGCTCACGAGAGTTGCTCCCTGTGGCAGGTCTGTCCCCCTAGAGCCCCACATTTCCTGGGCGCCAAGCCTGGCATCTCCTGTAGCAATGGATCACGCGGCGGGCGCATGCCAGCAGGGGCGGCACCCAGCGCGGCTCTGGTTTGCCATGTGGCCAGAAGGGGGCAGCTCAGCCAGAAAAACACCATGCGCTGAGCAATGCTTGCCCCAGCGCATGTGGGGGCCCTGCAGGGACACCCCTCTCTGACCCCTCCATGGGGCAAGCAGCCGTCACGTGTGCGCAGGGCAGGCAGAAAGTGGGCTTGTAGAACTGATGAATGAAATTGTTTTTAATTGTTCACTTTATTAATGTAACTTCATAAGTAAAGTTTTATGAATGAAACAATATTCATTCATAAAACCGGTTACCCCAATAACTGGCTAATTAACAGTTAAGATGCTTGTTAAGAGCCATAGTTGTTCAGTCCGCTGCCTTTGTAAGTTTCACTATCAATCCAATTCCTGCTTAAATCACTGAGACTTGCCCTGTTTCAGTATTGGAACTTCTGTTCACCATTTATTACACTTGCCTACAGTGTAACTTCTGTTCACTGTTTGCCATCCATTATACTTGTCTATAATGTAACTTCTGTTCACTGTTTGCCATATTGTAATTCAAACCCCATTTTAAAACGCTTACTCCATTTTGTAAGGGCTTGCTGCAACCTTCATTTTTGCAAACCCTGCTGTAATCTTATTAGTTTAGTTTAGATGTGTGAATGAGGTATGTATGGATGATAGAATCAACCTCCAGCCCCAGCCTGTCCTGATTAAATAGAGTTCAAACACCAAGGGCTGAAGATGCAGACAAGATCCCTAACAAAGTAAGAAGAATCCACCCTAAAAAGAAAAGGTGCAATAGAAGGAAGATCAAAGCCTGATCCCAGGCTGAAAGTCATGTCTGCAATTGACGGGTGATCAATCACCAAACCCAGAGGCAGCGTGACACAGCAAGACCTATAGACTCTGGATTCAAACAAGCCTACAAAAAGGATGGGTGAGATGGAAAACTTTGGAGGAGGGTAACATTCTGCTGCCAACATGGAAGGGCATCGGTGCATGCCCAACAGAGACCCAGCTCATCCTTGTGCCCGGCTTTCCTGGCCAGTTACCGCCACAAGCTACGAACCCAAGCTGCAAACTCAAGCCACAGACTCAAGCAGGACTGGTAACTATGCAGCAGCTGCAGAACATCTGATGGGTGTGTGTGTGTGTGTATGTGTGTGTGTGTTTATAGGTATTAGGTATAATGTGTGTGTATAAGGATTAAGATATTAGTTATTGGTCATAAATCAAATTATCATCATAATAAATGTGGCATCTTTATCTTGTCCCCTTTAATAAGATCCTGCTAGTTTTTATTGGTATAACAGGCTCCCTCCCAGTGGCTCCTGCAGGGCTCACTGCCCTGAGGGGGCATGTCTGGGCAGGGTGAGGGCACTGCCCCCAGGAGACACCGTGTCCCCCGCCTGCCCCAGCACTGCTCTGCCTTGCCACATGCAGAATTTCCCCTGAGCGCACAATGGGGCCGGGGCCAGCCACGGTATCAGCCCGGAGCAGGCGCTAACCCCGCTGAGATGCACAGAGAAATGTGGATCCCACCGTGTTCATGACTATGACATTACCGAGGCCTCATGAGACAGCCCCACGGCTGCCAACTGCTCCGAAAGCCGCCTCCTCACTCAGCAGTATTTCCAAGCATTTCGATCAGAGCTGTCACGCACTGCCGCTCAGCTGGCAGTGCCATGGGACGCCGGCTCTGCCTGGCTGCGAATCACCCGGTACACAGGTGGGGAGCAGGACCCCATTCTCCATTCTGGGCTGGGGGGAGCTCCCAGCTACTCCAGGCCCAGCCTGACCCAGCAGGGGGCGCTGTGTGTGGGGGAAGCTCTGACGCTGTTTTTGGAGCCCTTCGGAGTCACATTTATAGGGTTCTCTCTGCAATCTGGAGGGCTAGAAACTGACATTATCGTAAAACGAACGCAGAGATGATCACCTGATCACCTGGCTCCCAGAGCTGGGGCTTGAAGAAAGACCTCAGATACTGCGAGACTCCAGAGAGCTGGTGACACTGGGAGTGATGGTGCCATGCTCCGTGGCCGCGCTCCTTTGACCACTCCCATTTCTCGTGTGTGGCAGGAGGACTGGAGCCTGGCTCAGACCCATCCCCTGCACTGCTGGGTAGCCGAACTCCTGCCCAGCAGCCCCAGGGATCCCAGCAGGAAGACAATGAGGGAATAAGGCTGCTGGGCTGCCCCCAGACAAAGCTGGGAGCCTTTGCTAGCAGGCGCTGCAGGGGAGCAGAGCCCCCCAACCACGCCCACCTTCACGTGGGTCTGGCCAGCAGCAAGAATCGCTTTGCCCGCTGTGCCATACGGCTGCCGCGGAGGTGGGACGCAGCAGCTGCTTGACAGCCTGTGGCAACGCCGCCCAATATCCTAGGACAGGGACAGCAGGGGGTTCTGCACCCGGGTCAAGCTGCGGAGGCAGAAGAGAATGATGAGCAGTGGAACCTGCCCAGGCCATGGGGGTTCACGCTCCTGCCCTCCGGGGAGTGCTGGAGAACCTCTAACAACCACAGAGCCAGGACTTCACTTTCCACACCGCTTGTGAGAGCCAGCGCCTGCGGCAGCATGGCACCCCATGGCACCACAGCACGTCCAGCAGAACAGCACGGTGCCCCCCGGCAGCATGGCACCCCATGGCAGCACGGCGCATCCGGCAGAACAGCACGGTGCCCCCCGGCAGCATGGCACCCCCTGGCACCACAGCATGTCCAGCAGAACAGCACGGTGCCCCCCGGTAGCACGGCACCCCCTGGCACCACAGCATGTCCAGCAGAACAGCACGGTGCCCCCCGGCAGCATGGCACCCCCTGGCACCACAGCACGTCCAGCAGAACAGCATGGTGCCCCCCGGCAGCATGGCACCCCATGGCAGCACAGCGCATCCGGCAGAACAGCATGGTGCCCCCTGGCAGCACGGCGCATCTGGCAGAACAGCATGGTGCCTCCTGGCAGCACGGCACCCCTTGGCAGCATGGCGCATCCGGCAGAACAGTGCCCCCTGGCACCACAGCGATTCCGGCAGAACAACAGCACGGTGCCCCCTGGCACCACGGCGCATCCGGCAGAACGGTGCCCCCTGGCAGCACAGCACCCCCTGGCACCACGGCGTCCCCTGGCAGCATGGCGCATCCGGCAGAACGGCACAGCACCCCCTGGCACCACAGCGTCCCCTAGCGGCATGGCACCCCCTGGCAGCACACTGGGGCATTGGTTCTGTACAGACAGCAGGAGAAGTGATTCTCCAGCCCCAGCCCCTGCAGCCTCCTGCGTCACGCAGAGGTCTCCCTTCCGGGCACTGACCGGGGGTGACCCGGCTTAGCCTGTGTGATCACAGCTGAAGGGGGAGTTGCCGTATAAAAAACATCCTCAGGAGCCAACTACAAAGCCAGTCGAGTTGGGGGGGACCCAGGTGGGGGATCACAGCCGTGCATCGCCCCGGCTACAACGGCATGACGATGCGCTGTGCAGGGCAGACGGGCCCCTGGGACTGGCTCACGCCTGGCTCTGCAGTCAGGTGCCTTGGCTTCAGTCCGGTGACATGACCCCCGGTGTCTCGCTGCCCATCCTGCAGGAATCCCAGTCAGAGCTGCAGGGAAGGCCGCCAGGCCAGGCCATGCCAGGCAGGCGGAAGATGGAGGTGACGACGCGGCCGTGTCAGTATGCTGGGGTGGGCTCACCTCTGCACTCCAGCTCTAATTCGCACTGGCAATTTGGGCTTTGCTCTCCTCTCCCCGCTGGCAGATTGGGCACCACGCGGGTAAACCCCCGGCCCAGGATGTAGCTAAGGCCAAGAGGCCAAGATTTTGTCAGGGATATTTTTAGTAAAAGTCACAGACAAGTCACGGCAAGAAAGAAAAATTCCCGGAAGCCCGTGGCCTGTCCGCGACTTTTACTAAAAATGTCCCTGACAAACCGGGGAGTTCCACTGCGGGGTCCCCACACCCCCTGCAGAGGTTGGGCAGCTGCGGGGGCCGCTTGAATCTCTGGGGTGTCCCCCCCCCACAGCCCATGGGGGCTCAGAGCTCTGGGGGTCCCCCCGCCGCCTGCAGTGGCCAGAAGCTGCAGGCTGAAGTATCCAGGGGTTGCTTGAAGTCAGGGATTCTGTGACTTCCGCAACCTCTGTGAAAAAATCGTAGCCTTAATGATAGTTAAGAATAAGACTTTGCACCGACTTGCTGCTTTACGCCGGGGATCTGCAGCGTTAGCTCCATTTTACCGAGGGGGGAAAGGAAGCCCCAGGAGGGGACACAGCGACAGAGCCAGGAGTCAAGTATCAGGGGGTAGCTCTTGTGTGGACTGGTCCAGGCTGAGGTTGATGGTGGGGTGGAAATTGTTGAAGTCCAGGTGGAAATCTTCAAGGGCCTCCTTTCCGTGGGTCCATATGATGAAGATGTCATCAATGTAGCGCAAGTAGAGGAGGGGCACTAGGGGACGAGAGCTGAGGAAGCGTTGTTCTAAGTCAGCCATAAAAATGTTGGCATACTGTGGGGCCGTGCGGGTACCCATAGCAGTGCCACTGACTTGAAGGTATAAGTTGTCCCCAAATCTGAAGTGGTTGTGGGTGAGGACAAAGTCACAAAGCTCAGCCACCAGGCTTGCTGTGGCCTCATCAGGGATACTGTTCCTGACAGCTTGTAGTCCATCCTCATGTGGAATATTGGTATAAAGTGCTTCTACATCCATGGTGGCCAGGATGGTGTTTTCAGGAAGAACGTCAATGCACTGTAGTTTCCTCAGGAAGTCAGTGGTGTCTCGAAGATAGCTGGGAGTGCTGGTAGCGTAGGGTCTGAGGAGAGAGTCCAAATAGCCAGATAATCCTGCTGTCAGAGTGCCAATGCCTGAGATGATGGGGCGTCCAGGGTTTCCGGGTTTATGGATCTTGCGTAGCAGTTAGAATACCCCTGGTCGGGATTCTGGGGGTGTGTCCATGTAGATTTGTTCCCGTACTGTAGCCGGGAATTTCTTGAGCAGATGGTGTAGTTTCTTTTGGTATTCCTCAGTGGGATCAGAGGATAGTGGCCTGTAGAATGTGGTGTTGGACAGTTGCCTGGCAGCCTCCTGTTCATAATCTGACCTGTTCATTATGACTACAGCACCTCCTTTGTCAGCCCCTTTGATGATAATGTCAGAGTTGTTTCTGAGGCTGTGGATGGCATTGCGTTCTGTACGGCTGAGGTTATGGGACAAGTGATGTTGTTTGTCCACAATTTCAGCCTGTGCACGTCTGCGGAAACACTCTATGTAGAGGTCCAGTCTGTCATTTCGACCGTCAGGAGGAGTCCACGCAGAGTTCTTCTTCTTGTAGTGTTGGTAGGAGGGTTCCTGTGGGTCAGTGCACTGTTCAGTGGTGCGTTGAAAATATTCCTTGAGTCGGAGACGACGAAAGTAGGCTTCCAGATCACCGCAGAACTGTATCGTGTTCGTGGGGATGGTGGGACAGAAAGAGAGTCCCCGAGATAGGACAGACTCTTCTGCTGGGCTAAGTGTGTGGTTGGAAAGATTGACAATGTTGTTAGATGAGTTGAGGGTACCACTGTTGTAGCCCCCTGTGGCAGGTAGGAGTTTAGATAGCTTACTGTCCTTTTTCCTCTGTAGAGAAGTGAAGTGTGCGTTGTAAATGGCTTGTCTCATTTTTGTAAAGTCCAGCCACGTGGAAGTTTGTGTGGAAGGTTGGTTTTGTATGAGAGTCTCCAGTTCTGAGAGCTCATTCTTGATCTTCTCCTGTCTGCTGTACAGGATGCTGATCAGGTGGTTCCTCAGTTTCTTTGAGAGTGTGTGGCACAATCTCTCACCATAGTCAGTGTAGTATGTCGATTGCAATGGAGTTTTTACCTTCAGTCCATTTGGTATGATGCAACAGAGGGTCCTGTAGCACCTTTGAGACTAAGAGAAGTATTGGGAGCATAAGCTTTCGTGGGTAAGAACCTCACTTCTTCAGATGCAAGTAATTTCCATTACTTGCATCTGAAGAAGTGAGGTTCTTACCCACGAAAGCTTATGCTCCCAATACTTCTCTTAGTCTCAAAGGTGCCACAGGACCCTCTGTTGCTTTTTACAGATTCAGACTAACACGGCTACCCCTCTGATATTTGGTATGATGTCCATCTGTTTGCACTTGGAGGGGAAGATGATGTCTGTCTGTATCTGTGCAAGTTTTTTGTTGAGGTTGATGGATTTCCACTCCATACGGCTAAATTTAGTGCCTTGCATGGTGTCAAGTATCAGGGGGCAGCCGTGTTAGTCTGTATCTACAAAAACAACAAGGAGTCTGGTGGCACCTTAAAGACTAACAGATTTATTTAGGCATAAGCTTTCGTGGGTAAAAACCTCACTTCTTCGGATGCATAGAGTGAAAGTTACAGATGCAGGCATTATATACTGACACATGGAGAGCAGGGAGTTACTTCGCAAGTGGAGAACCAGTTTTGACAGGGCAAATTCAATCAGGGTGGATGTAGTCCACTCCCAATAATAGATGAGGAGGTGTCAATTCCAGGAGAGGAAAAGCTGCTTCTGTAGTGAGCCAGCCACTCCCAATCCCTATTCAAACCCAGATGAATGGTGTTAAATTTGCAAATGAATTTTAGTTCTGCTGTTTCTCTTTGAAGTCTGTTTCTGAAGTTTTTTTGTTCAATGATAGTGACTTTTAGATCTGTAATAGAATGACCAGGGAGATTGAAGTGTTCACTTACTGGCTTTTGTATGTTACCATTCCTGATGTCCGATTTGTGTCCATTTATTCTTTTGCGGAGGGACTGTCCGGTTTGGCCAATGTACATGGCAGAGGGCTCCTGTCTCCCCGCCTAGTGCTCTAGCCACTGGGCCACGCTGCCCCCTCCCCAGGCTCATGTTCTTAGCAGCTCGGCTTTTCAAAGCAAAGCTTCCCCACGGCGGGTCGGCTGTTGGAAGTCGAGGAAAGTCTGGCTGAGGACACCTGCTAGCAGGAGTGTGGCACCTGGGCAGCCAGGGGCGTCCCACGGAGCTGGAAGGAGCGGCTGCCCGGAGCACAGCTGTGGGGTCAGGGAGCAGCTCGCCAGGCTCCGGGGCAGCCCCGCTCCTCGCAGAGCTCTGGGAGGAAGGTTCAGCTCCAGTTGACGCTAGGTGGGCGGCTGGGCTCCAGGGCGAGAGCTGGGGGAAGGGGGAGGCAGAGAAGGCAGCCCAGCCGGCCCAGAAAGGGGGCTGTGGGCAAGGCAAGAGGCTGGCTCTCCGGTGGCTCAGTCAGCAGAGCTCTGCTGAGCAGAGAGGGGAAGTCAGCGGAGCCAAGGATCGGGCCCAGCACATTGTACAACCGGTAGAAAGCCCCTGGCGCCAGCTCTCCAGCCAGGCTTATTCCAGGGCCTTTGACAGAGCCTGCGCGGGGCAGGGCAGGACCTGTCTGGCTCTGATCCCGCCCGACGCGGCCGGCCTGGAGATCTGACGGAGCCGGGAACGGACCCTAGGCCTGCACTCAGGATGCGACGCCAAACGGAGTGGCGAGCAGGAGCCAAACCCGGAGGGAGGTTGAGAAGGGCTGGGGAGGCTGGCAGCACCGTCCAGGACACAGTCCTGCCTGCCCAAGGCCTGAATGCACACAGGACAGCCCAGCCTGGCCCTGCACTGCTGTGCTCATCAGCCACCCGGCCAGCTGACGTGGGCTTTAAAGCCACAAATGGGACGGAGGCGCTGCCTGTTCCAGCCCCGTCCTCGGCGGAGGTGCAGCCCAAGCCTGCGCCGTGCAAACAGCTCTTGCCTTCTCCTTGTTATTGCAAAGCTCATCAAGAATTCACCGGGACAAACGATAATGGAGCTGTCACGGGCGGGGGCGGGGGATCTCCATTGTGCTGGGAGCAGGGGAGAGAGGATAAATATTTAACAACGTGCTCTGAGCCCGTGTCCATGACCGAGGGCTGAACGCGGGTTTGACAGAGCTGCTGTGGCCCTGCGAGACCCATTAGCGTGGTCTAGGCCAGCCGATCCGGCTGCAGGAATATCCCCCCAGCCCTGCACAGGCAGCTCCGGCTCATGGATGCATTTTATTCCTGATGCAGGAACGCAGCCAGCCAAACGCCCCTGGCCTGAGCACAAAGGGCCGCGCTACGCCAGGGACAATTCAGAGGAATTGCGCCGACTCCGCGCTATGCTCATGGGACTGGAGCAGGATCGGCCTGAGCAGAGGCCTTGCTGTGCACACAGGGCTCTAGGCCGGGGCAGCTTCTCTGGTCCCCAGGAGGGCACCTCAGGGTCCCTTCGTTCGGTGGGTGGCCGGGGCAGGTCATTGTGCTGCAGGATTAACCCACGGCCTGTAATGGGAGCTGCCCCACCCAGCCAGCGGGGTTTATTCTCCTGGGTGAGCTCTGTGCAAATCCCCAGTGTGGTACGGGGAGAATAGGTGCCTTTGTTAACTGGGGCTGGAAACCATGTACCCGTCCCAGAATCCGCGGAGGAGAATGTAACAATTCCTAGAGCCTGGGATCAAATCCCTCCCACGCGGGGCTGAGGGGTCAGGGTGCACATCCACTGCATCTGCGCCGCGCTCGGGGAATTCGACGCACACCTGGGAAGTTACTGTAGGTTCCCCACATCCTCCATGGCAATGCCGGCACAGGCTCTGGCCACATCTGAGACGCTCAAGGGGGGGTGGGTGGGATCAGGGCTGCTTGTTCAGAGCCACGTTCCGACTGCTCACCTGGGCCACTCTGGCCATGTCCCAGCCACTGCTGCGGGGACTTGAGCAGGGCAAGGTACGTAAACAAAACAGAAATGACTGCAGAAGCAGGCACTGCCCTGGAGAAACCTGGGCTCCATCCTGCACCCATGACAGCCACTGGGCGTCCTGCTATTGACTTCAAGGGGGACAGGGTCAAACAACAACAAATGCAGAGAAGCCCCGTGTTTCGTGGCAAGGCTGCTGCCGGTGAGGGTATACTGCACATCTCCTGCAGAGCTTCCCCTGGAAAGAGCCAGGAGAGTCATAGATTTAAAGGACCCGTGGGAGCATCGGGACCCTCTAGTCCGGTGGTCTCCAACCTTTTTACGCCCACTTTATATTTATATTTGATTACAAATATTTGCACTGTAAAAAACAAAAGAAATAGTATTTTTCAATTCACCTCGCAATTAAATTTTTTTTAATTGTGATTCTTTGAGTTAATTGCATGAGTTAACTGCGATTAACCAACAGCCCTAATAAACTTGTTTGACTTTGGGTAGAAGCCAGTTTTCAAACAGAGTATTTGTTAGCCCCAGTTAAGGGAATACGCTGCCGGACACTTTCTCTTTAAGGGAGCAGTGAACTTCCTCACTTTGGTGACTGTCCCAGGAGAGGGCTGGACACCGCAGGGCAGACAGTTAGGGGGAGACTTGGGACTGGGGGGTGTTGGGATCACCCTGCCAACAGTAACTGGGCGGTGACAGCCAGGGTGTGACCACATGCTTGTAGGCTGGCTATTAGTGTCAGGGCTGTGACCCTGGCAGCATTTCAGGCACCCAAGGTTGATGACACAACCTCTTACTGATCTGGGTTGAAGCCCAACGTTTCACAGACCCCACTAGAAACACCCCCACGGGACGACAATTCCCATCCACGGTGACTTTTTTGAGTCTATCAGTTTTTTGATTTGGCTCCATAGACTGTGAATCGTGCTAATGTTTAATGAGATTGTCCGCAGGACTCAGCCCCGTGCCGCACGATGTTGATTACGTCACTACAGACAGAGCTACCAACCAGACTGTGATCTGATCAAAAACATGATACCAGGTATGTCTGACAAGATCAACTGTCCATGAAACTGTTTGGACTGGTGTTAATTCTCGTTTAATTCGTCACTGAGCACATCCCATATCAGTCTTCCCAGGACTTTGCCCAGGGTTGGCGTCAGACTAATGGGGCTATTGTTACTGGGTCAATAAACCTCGCTGAGAATCCAGCAGACTCCATAGCATTTCACATCTCCCCAAGAGCCCAGCTCGCTCTGCAACAGGGCAAGCCAGGCCCGCAGGAGTTAACACCTTCCTGGAGGCTCTCCAGCGGCAGTGAGAGCGATGTGCAGAAAGTGTCACGCAGCAGAGGCAAGCCCCAGGTGCCGGCCAGAGGCGGTTGCTAAGAGACAGAGGATGCCCAGCAGGAGAAGAGACTAAGGTCTGTGCACGAGCGAGCGAGAACAGGCGAGGAGCGTTCATGGTGCTGGCTGTGATGGAGCCCAGCTCCGGTCAGAGCCTCCCAGAGGGAGCAGAGGTTTCGCTCAGCACTATCTCTGAAGTGCATCTCAGGCAGGCTCACTCCTCCAGCACAAATCATCCGCTTCATGGAGCAGCTCCTCCCTGGTTCTGCCACAGATACACGCAAGGCCAAGCAGGCAGAGAGAGGAGCCGCCAGAGATGTCCGCGGGAAGTCGTCCAGTCTGGGAATCAGCTGCAGGACGCGCCAGGGGCCCCGGCCAGGCCATGTGCTCACCACCACTGTCACTCTGACCGGGCGTCGTGCCCCAGGAGTCCTCGGGGAGCGGGGCATCAGCAGAGTGCTCGCCCCTTGGGAAGTGAGACCCAGCGCACGCCATGCAGCAAGGTGCCGCACTAAGACGGAGCCCAGCGATGCGACCCCCTGAGTCCAGAGACAGGCCCAACCCGGACCCACACAAGCGACTGACCCCCCTGAAGCCCAAATACTGGCATCCAGCCCCACCTCCCTGGCTTTGGGTCGGCTCAGACGCAAACCAGAAGGGCCTGCCCAGAACAACCTAGCTCGTGCTATTGCCACCATCTGAGCCACAGCCCCCCGGGAACATCCTGCAACGACGGGTCGGCCCTGAGCCCAACCTCAGCCCCCCTCAGAACCGCGTCCCAGTCCCGGGGCCGTCACCAGTCTGTGGGGAGAGAGGCACAAGCCCCGGGAGTATGTCGGGAACCTGAGGGTTTACTGCCAAATTTGTGGTTGGCGTAACCCCACTGACTCCGGTACGGCTGCCCCAGTAGGCCTGGCTTGGGCCCACGCTTATCCGCTCAGAGAGCTGGACCCCAGCTTGCCCCAGGCGGCCAGTCCCACCCAACAGGGCCTGCAGATGGGCTCAGGGCAATGGGCTCGTCTGCGGCCCCCCAGCCACAGGGGACCCCGCGTCCTAGCCATGTGCTGGGGGGGGGAATGCTGGCAAGGGGTAGGCCCAAGCTGGGGGCTCCAGCGAGAGAGAAGCTAATATTTGCTTTCTCTCAGGTTAAGCCTTGGAGCAGTGGGATGTCGGGGGTCACCACCTGCTCGACTCCCGGGAGGGGGGGCCTGCGTGCGGAGAGAGCCTCCTCCACCCTTTTCACGCTGCTCTGTTTTCTCAATATTTGTAGAAGGAAATGAGAGCTGGAGGCTGGGAGGCCGGGGCCCAGGCAGGTCGCAGACAGAAAGTCTGCGGGAGGTCGACAGGCCGGGCCCCATCGCCCCCCGGGAACTATGGGTGAGGAAGGCCCCCCCAATCCCCTTTCACTGCAGACGCCAGCCCTCCCGGCTCACAAAACCCTCCACATCTGTGCCTCATTCAGAGCCCCCCGAGTCCCTCTGCTGCTCCAGTGCCCGGTCCCAGGCTGCCCCTTCTCATCATCCGGGCGCAAGCACCTCCTGCTCCGCAGCCCCTGCAGCTGGGAACGGCCGCCCTGCGTCTCCATCGCACCGACTCTCCATCTGGCTTCCACAGCCGAAAACGCACCTTCTCCCCAGCCTTTGCTGCTCCCACTCAGTGTGTCCCCAGAGCCGGTATCTTGGCAGGGTGTCTGGAGACACAGCGTGCGTGGAAACAGCTGTGCCAGGTCAACCCGACATGCATGCTCACGACTGAGGGGGGCTCCAGGCCAGCCTGCCCAGCTGCAGGGCTCTCAGAGCCCCTGGCGTGGGATCCCGCTCTTCGAAACAACTAGGCATTTCCAAAAAAGGGGGGCTCGCCCTGGGAAGAAAAGTCCAGGTCCTTTCAAGGGACACGGCCTGCCTTGAAAGGGATACAGGAGGGTTCTTGTCTGGCGTCTATGCTGCTCCTACAATGCGGGAGAGACCAAGGGACTAGCAACAAAGAAAGTGTCCTGTGAAAACCAGTGCAGAAGAGAGGCAGCGAGCGTGGTGCAAGCAATGCAGGTCCCCCCGGGGACAGGGGAAAGGCCAGGCATGTCGCAAACCCTAACAGCTGTTACAATGTAAGAGGAGAATCGAAACGCTGCAGAGCTTTTGCGTCAGGTGCCGGGTTGGGGGAAAGGGTGTGTGGGATCTAGCCCCCTGCAATCTGTACCCAGCAACGGGCCTTCCACCTTAGGACTTCTCGGTGGAAAATGAATCGCTGGACCTTCGTTCACATGGAAACCGACCGGCTGCTTTACAACCCCCTCCTGGGAACGCTCTTCCCAGCACCAGGGGCCTTGCTAGACGATGTCCCAAGCCTGCTCTAGGCTATTCATGAAACCGCAGAGCGACAGTGCCACCAGCGCACCTGGGGATACTCCCCAGGCCCAGCCACATCGCTCCCCTGCAGCCCACGGCCATTAGCAGCACTGGGGCTCCTGCGCGTTTTAGCCCATGTGCAGTGGACATGCAAAGGAGACACCCTAACAGCCTGCAGAGGGCCTCTCACAGACACGCGTCGTTCGAAATCATGACCAGGTGCATGGGGAATGGAAGAACCCCGCGCTCCCAGGGCTGTGGGGCAGCGAGCTCAGGCCTTGTGCTTCTTTTCTGCTCCCTTCTGACACAGCCAGGAGCTGGCTTCAGCCTGGCACTCTGGGTGGACTAGCCCAGCAGGAGGTGATGAGCTCACAGGCTGGACTCGAGATTTAACGCGGGGCAGGGAAGTCAGACAAGCTGGGGCACCGGGCAGGTCACCTCACCTCCCTGGGCCTCCGTTTCCTGTCTAAGGACACTGAGCTGCCGCCGAGGGCAGGAACGCGTGTCCACAGAGCGCCTTGCAAGCCAGAGGTGGAAGGCACCGAGGAGGGCTCAGTATTGCTGTGGTACTGGGAATGGAGGCCCCGATCCCACATGCTCCCCAGTCCCTGTGCAGCTGCCATGGGCCTGTCCATTGTCACAGACCATGTCCGCTGGCATAGTGTCGGGTCATGAATGTCATGGCCTAGAAGGGGTGCCAGAGGGGCAGGCAGCCTTCCCACGGGGAGACGGAACAGAGGGGGAACCTGGCAGCCAGGAGGTGGGGTCACTGCACGGCTCTTCTCTGGGCTTTCTTCAGTTTGTTCACATCTTTCCTGAAATGTGGCTCCCAGAACTGGACACAATACTCCAGCTGAACTCTATCAGCGTGGGGTAGAGCAGAAGAATGACTTCTCGTGTCTTGCTTACAACACTCCTGTTAATACAGCCCAGAATGATGGTGGGTTTTTTGCAACAGCGTTACACGGATGACTCATATTTAGCTTGTGCTTTCAGCAGGACTCCTTCCCAGGCAGTCATTTCCCATTTCCCATTTCCCAATGGTGTCAAATTTGCAAATGAACTTCAACCTCCCTGGCCACACAATAGGAGATGTAAAGGTAGCCATCTTACAGCAAAAAACCTTCAGGACCAGACTCCAAAGAGAAACTGCTGAGCTCCAGTTCATTTGCAAATTTGACACCATCAGATCAGGATTAAACAAAGACTGTGAATGGCTATCCAACTACAGAAGCAGTTTCTCCTCCCTTGGTGCTCACACCTCAACTGCTAGCAGAGCACCTCACCCTCCCTGATTGAACTAACCTCGTTATCTCCAGACTGATTTATACCTGCCTCTGGAAATTTCCATTACTTGCATCTGAAGAAGTGAGGTTCTTACCCACGAAAGCTTATGCTCCCAATACTTCTGTTAGTCTTAAAGGTGCCACAGGACCCTCTGTTGCTTTTTACAGATTCAGACTAACACGGCTCCCCCTCTGAAGCTTTATCAGTGCACTCTCTATGCCATTATCCAAGTCATTGAATAGAACCGGACACAGGACAGATCCCTGCAGGTCCTCACAGCTTGACTGTGAACCATTGATGATTACTAGTTGGGCACCACCTTACAGGTTTGTTTAGGCTGTATTTCTCTCGTTTGTTTATGAGCAGGTCATGTGGGACAGGATCAAAAAGCCCTACTAAAGTCGAGCTATACCACATCTACTGCATCCCCCATCCATGAAGCTTGTAAACTCTTTGAGGCAGGGCCTGTCATTAATGGTGTGTGCATCACCCCTGGCCTTCTCCCCCTCCCCCCGGGTCTCAGGTAGGGCAT
Source organism: Malaclemys terrapin pileata (assembly GCF_027887155.1). Lineage (NCBI taxonomy): Eukaryota > Metazoa > Chordata > Testudines > Emydidae > Malaclemys > Malaclemys terrapin. The sequence continues at coordinate 126,808,908 of NC_071511.1, forward strand.
CTAGATGATATAGACATGCAAACAGTAATTAACAGGGCTAGTCACAATTGCTGTCTGGCTAGTCTAGATAATGTATTTATATGCCCCCCATCACTACAATATCTGGCGCCACACACTCATTAATGTATTTTTCCTCACAACAGGGCAGAGCTGTTATCCCTATTTAACAGAGGGGAAACTGAGGCCCAGAGAGACTAAGGCCAAGTTCCTCAAAGGTCTCTGTTGTTCTAAGTGACTTGCCCAAAGTCATACAGGCAGTCTGTGGCAGAGGCAGGACTTGGATCCAGGCTCCCAAACCCTAGGCTAGTGCTCGAACCACTGGACCAACTCCCCTCTCCTTGGGCAGCTATGGGCCAAGAAGAAGGCGAAGCCAGGGCTGCTCTTAGCAGAGGGCCTGCCTCTTCCACCCTTCTCCTTCATGTCTCTTCACATGTGGCTGTGTCACCCCTGGTCTGTGTGCGTTACGCAGCCCTCTCCCGGCCTAATCCACAGAACACTGGAGCCTGTCTCTATAGGCAAGGTGCAGAGACACGGGTATGCAGTGTTGGCTGAGATGGTGGCTGTCACATCTGCACAGCACTTCCTGTGTTCTGGGCACCAGGGTGTGAACAGGACTGGAGTCTGAGCAGCCAGGAGTCACACCCACCCAGTGACGCTGAGCGCGCTGCGGGCCAGCACGGATGGAACAATTCTTATGATAACTAAGGGCTGAACTGACGCCAGTGGGAATCGCGAGGGCTCAGGATCAGGCCCTTTGCCCCGTCTCTCTCTTCCGACAGGGTTTTGCATTGTCGCGGGCTGGCAGGTGGCCTGTCCCTCTCCTGGCACATCACACATCAATAGCTGCACTTTAAAAATGACCTGCATGGGAGAAAGAAACTGGGCTCGGCCCTGTTTACACGAGGGAGGCATGAAAGGGATTTTATCAAAAACCAGTTTTCTCCCTTTCAGCTTCTTTTCCCGTTAGAAATCCAGGCTGGGCCTGCCCTGGGGCAGAGCAGGGGACTACTGAACTGAGCACACAGCAAGAGCCCAGAGTGAAGCTGATGCAGCTGAGAGGGGAAAAGAATTTTAACCCCTTGCTGTTCGTTTAACACCATTTAACTCTAAGGCCCAAGAACTCACAGGGGAAAGGACATCTCTGTTCAAATCTCAACCCATCCCCCCAATTACGCTTTGCGAGCAGGCAATTCACAGCTGAGTCCCTCCCGGAGTCCTGCAGCAAACTCAGGGCAGTGCAGGACTTCACATTCCAGAGAATCCTTTATGGTCAGAAAAAGCAGATTATATCATTTTAAAAACTTAAAAAAATACAATATAGCAAAGCAACCTTTCTGGCCTCTTTTATCCATCAAAACAAAGCAACTCAGGACACAAATCCAACTTTAAAATGCCCCTGAAGGTCACCTTTAACTAATGAATCCCTACAGCAGGGGTCGGCCACCTTTCCGAAGTGGGGCGCCGAGTCTTCACTTATTCACTCTAATGTAAGGCTTCGCGTGCCAGTCAGACATTTGAATGTTTTTAGAAGGTCTCTTTCTAGAAGTCTATAATATAGAACTATTGTTGTATGTAAAGTAAATAAGGTTTTTAAAATGTTTAAGAAGCTTCATTTAAAATTAAATTAAAAAGCAGAGCCCCCCGGTCCGGTGGCCAGGACCTGGGCAGTGTGAGTGCCACTGAAAATTAGCTCGCGTGCCGCCTTCGGCACGGGTGCCATAGGTTGCCTACCCCTGCCCTACAGCCTTCTGAGGGTAGGTCAGGACTCTCCCACCATTGCACAGCTGGGGAAACTGAGGCACAGAGAGCAGAAGGATCTCTCCCCAGGTCACACAGCAAGTTGGTGGCTGAGCCAGGATCAGGAAACAGCAGGTCCTGGTTCCTAGGCCTGTGGTCAATCCACTAGACCAAGATCTGTTCAAGGAAACAAAGAGACACCGGATCCCGCTGGGGTCCCACCCGGACCGGTAGGGCAGGACTGTTCCCCAGGCCTTTGCTCCTGCAGTTCTGCCCATGGCTGCAGAGCCAGGTGGGCTAGTGAGCTGGCACAAGCACTGTGCTGCCAGGTGGTCTGCTCCATCCCCTCCCCTCCTTCCTGCCCATCGCCAGCACCAGCGCCAGGCCCAGGCTCCGCGGCAGACAGCGGGAGCTGGGAGAGCCTGACAAACGACTGAGGAGGGCCCGGGACGCCCAGCCCATCGCGAGGCCTTTATTGTGCCTGACCTACAACCAAATACCCAGGCCCTTGTTTCCCTGGCGACACCTGAAGGCCTACGTCTCCTAGCAACTGGGAACAATGGCTCCTGGGAAAGGCACATGCAGCATTTCCTCGGTGAACTGCTGGGTCCCGCGATGGCTCGGGGCTCCTGCCCGCGAAGCCCAGGGAGGGATCCAAGCCACCACCGCGGTCCCTGCCTGGGCCACTGGGGGCTTGGCGCTGCACGGGCCAGGACGGGCGGAGGAAGCGCTCACCCACCTGTGCAGGTGTTAGCTGGCTCTAAACAAAAGTGTCTTTGAGAACGTTCCCTGCCGCTTCCCCCTCCCTGGGCTGCGCTGAGACGCCCAGCCCCCGTGCTCCCCTTCCCCGGCCTGGCTGCAAATCCACCCCTTCGTGCCGGTTTTTGGGCACTGATTTATCTCTGTTTCCAGCGCCGCGCACCTGGATCACACACTGATAAGTTCAGCTGCCGCGGAGTGTGTGCTGGGAAGGGGATTGTCCCCGAGAGCCCTTCATAACCTCAATAACACGAGCGCTGCTAGCCTCAGAGCATCTCTGCTACTTAGGAAATGAAACACTAGTCTCTAGTAGTTAGAGCACAGGGCTGGGAGCCAGGATGCCTGAGTTCTCTTCCCAGCTCTGGGAGCGGAGTGGGCTCCGCTGGTTAGAGCAACTGGGAGTCAGGACTCCTGGGTTCTGTTCCTTGCCCTTTCTCGAGAATGTGGGGTTGGGCAAGTCACTTGGCAGTGTAGTGCCTCAGTTTCCCCAGCTATATAATGGCTGTACTATTTCCCACCATCCCAGGCAGCTGGGAAGACGTTTGCCACCAGGCATTCTGAGAGGCATAGGTGGGAGGGAGCATATTAGCAAAAGTCATTCTTGCCGTGGCCTTCCCTCCAGAACCTCTCTGCTCCAATGCTGGTAACCTGGAGAGCTCCAAGCACCTGGACTCCCTCCAGGTAACCCCTCCCCCACACTGTCCCTCTCCCACCCCAGCCCCCGCTGGAGAGGAAGCTGGGCAGTGAGGAAGAGACGGGGATGGGGGGAGAGTGCTGAGGACACCCCTTCGGAAAACCACCCGTGATTCCTGCCTCCCAGTTTACAGAAAACACGTCTCCAGTAACCAACGGCTCTGTCAGGGGAGTAACAATTCATCCAGCTTTTCCTGCCTTTAAGAAAAACACACACAAAGTGGGACTGAAGCCTGGGGGCAGGGGGTGCTGATGAGACACAGTAATCTACAGGCTGTTTAATAGCACAGACGCTCCAGCAGACTCCAGCCAAGGGGGAATTAACGCCAGACATCTATGTCTAGGTGTCTAAGTGGGGATAAGCACGGATGATCATTAATTTAACCCAGCCAAGAATCTGGGGAACAAATTCCCTTCTTCCTAAACCAAGCCCGCTCCACGACAGGTTTTTAGCACACATGCACGGACACTGCCAGAGACACACACTCCCTTACACACACTACTAGTGCATTTCGCTCCGGCTTAGGCTGAGCACGCCGCAGGTGAGCTCTCTCAGCCTGGCACAAAGAATCAGAATCCCAGACGTGCAGGACTGGAAGGACCTCAGTAGGTCGCCTGTCCAGGCCCCAGCACTCGCGGCAGGGCTACGGAATAACTAGCCCATCCCTGGCAGGTGTGTGTCCAACCTGCTCTTAAACACCTCCAGCGACCGAGATTCCACAACCTCCCTGGGCAATTTATCCCAGTGCTTAACCACCCTATCAGTCCCCCCTCCCCCTCCAGACTAATGGTTTTGTTTCACCATAACCAGCTGCAATGCTATCGAGTCACCCGAGTGTGAAACAGGCACATTTTCCTCACATTAAAAAAAAACAAAAGTATTCCTTCGTTATTGCACTGGATTCATTCTAGCTCAGCCACACGATGTGAGCGATGCAGGTCTCTGGCCTGTGCTCTGCACGTCAGAATGGAGGGTCAGGCTGGTCCCTTCCGGCCTCATCATCTAGGAATCCATTAAATGGATCCACTTCCTCCACAGCTTGTCTGTCTAGCTACCGGCTTAGAAGCAGTCTGGCCCCAACCGATGTAGGGACTGGACAGCACAACATGGGCCCACATCTGTGTCTGGGTGGTAACAACATCCCTTACTTCCCTGTGTCGCTGCCGGCCCCACCTCCCCGCGGTGCTGCCCAGGAGGCTCTGCCCACAGACGGGTAAGGGAGCCAGCAGCATGTCTGCTGCTGGTGTGGGCAGACGGAGTTTTGCAGAAGAGGGAGCCGTGGTTCAGCTAATGGGGGAAAACGCGACGGCACCTGGCGGATTCTGCGCAAGGCCCCACGTGGCAGCACAGACAGGCACCCAAACCATGTAAGTGGTCGGCACGGAGGGAGAACAGCCGGTTAGCGGTGCCAAGGGAGGAGGGCCAGGGATGGAGCTGGGCTGGAGCCGACAGACAGCAGGGGAGGGGAGAACAGAGAGCCAACAGAGGAGGTCAGCGAGGTAGGAGGGGGGCCGGTGAGCGCAGTCCCTAAGGCCAAGGGAAGGAGAGCATCTGCAGCAAAGGGAGCAATCAGTCACAGGAACGTGTGAGAGTAACACCGTACCAAGAGAGCCCAGCTACTGGCCTGGGTTGAGGCAGAAGGCTGTTCCCGTGATTAAAGGCACCCAGGGAGACTCAGTTCCCAGCTCTGTCACAGCCGCCCTCTATAACCTAGGGCAAGTCCCTGCATCTCTCTGGCCTCAGCTCCCACATGCGAACTAGGGATAATAATTCATCCTTTCAGTGGCGCGTCTCTCCAGCCCGTACGCTCTGCCGGGCAGGACTCTGTGGAATAGACAGCACCCACTGGGACGCAGCCCTGTCCTCAGCTGGGATCTCCAGGCACCACTGTCCTACAAAGGATTAATACTCCCAGCAAGTGTGGCGTGGCTGCAGAGTTCCTGAGCAAGTCCCACTGGCCTCCACATCATGCCGCACTCAGCCCGCGCCACGCATGGCAGGAAAGCCAGTCTGAAAGAAGGGTTCAGAGGGACTTTTTAAAAATTGCACTGGGTTTATTTCTTGCATCCCTCCGCACAGGGCTTCATGCTCACTTAGCACCAGGATTCGGAACGGCCCAGGTCTGCCTAGGGATGGGAGGAAAATTATCACGGCAGTTTTATTTGTGAGGTCTGATAGTTCATAATATCCAGAGCCACAGAGAAGTGGGATTTTGGATGGGATAGAGAGCACAGTTCTAGCCCCAATGGCTGTGATGTACTGGAGATTATTATGTATATTACGGTCATGCCCTAAAGCCTGAATCAGGACTGCCCCCCCCCACGCCCCCGGCACAGGACACTGCAACAAACCCATTGTCAGACCCAGTCCCAACTCTGAAGAGCTCCACACGGCACAGGGGCAAGCCTGAATCCTCCTCATCCTGGTGGAATTTATGGAGACAAATTTGTCATCTGGAGGACACGGGGGGAGGAGACATTTCCTCGGAGAGGCTGTTTCAAAAGGGGGCTGCTTGAAGCACTGCTGGGTTTGGCTTGTTAGAAGTATTCTCGCTGGTGAGAGATCAGTGGGCAGGTGAGGCAGTACAAAGTGCATCGTAAATGAAGTTTAATCAGAAGGCTCTGCAAATTCCCCTGTCTGCTGGCTGCCTGGGCATACGTAATGAGTTGGCAGGCGACTGCCTTGCCTCTCCATTTCCTATACTCCAATTACTGAAGGACAGGAATCCTTCCTTTTTTTTTACTATCTGAACTGAAAAAAAACCAAAGAGAAGGTGTTTTTATTCTGCTACCGACATCGATAAACAAAGGATTAGCTCTTTGTTTAACTCTTTTGGTGGAATAGCGCCTAGGTGGGCAAACATTCTGTAATGTATGGGAGGAACTGAAAGGGGATTTGGGGAGACAAAAGAGTTCCTTCATGTTTTAACAGCTCAGTGTTCAGTAGCGCTGCCCCAGCGTTAGGAAAATTAAGCTTCTACTTGCTGTTGATTGTCTTGTGAGCTGCAAATATCCATTTGTTGGAATGAAAAGGGAACCCAGGGGCGAGTAGGTGCCATTTAAACGGTGCAAATGATGGTACAAAATACGAGGGGTAGTGGATGCTTGTTGGACGTGCAGCTGAACTGAAAACTGAAGCCAACTTTTTTTCTTTTCTTTTTTTGCCTCAGAGCTCGATCCAAATCCAAACGTTCTGACTAGCGCTAGAACCATCATAATCACACATTCCTGATTATTAACCGTTTGTTTTCAGCAGTGCCCACAACATGCTGGGTACTTTCCAGACATGAACAAACGCAAGTCCCTGCCCCAAATCACTTACCAATTACAGAAAGACAAACAGAGAGAGCACAAGGAAAGCGTGTGGGATCTCTGAAGCTATGTCTACACTACAGCTTAGAATCACAGAATCGTAGGACTGGGAGGGACCTCGAGAGGTCGGCTAGTCCAGCCCCTGCACTCACAGCAGGACAAAGTATTATCTAGACCATCCCTGACAGGGGTTTGTCCAACCTGCTCTTAAACACCTCCAGTGACGGAGATTCCACAGCCTCCCTGGGCAATTTATCCCAGTGCTTAACCATCCTGACAGTTAGGAAGTTTTTCCCCATGTCCAACTTAAACCTCCCTTGCTGCAATTTAAGCCCATTGCTTCTTGTCCTATCCTCAGAGGTTAACGAGAACAATTTACCTCCCTCCTCCTTGTCACAACCTTGTGTGCACTTGTTCTTACGTCGGCGTAACGTCTGGTGCTCAGGGGGTGAATAAACCCCTCCCCTCAGCGACACAAGTGACCCGGGCGAGCTCTCTCCCGGCGGCTTAGAGCAGCCTAGTGCACCCACGCGGCGTAATCTCTCCAGTGTAGCCGCCCCAAGTAAAGCAAGCACGGGGGCAGTTGGCCACGGTAGGGGATATAGGGCCCAAGCCTGCCCATTGCTGAGGAAACGCTGGAGGCTAATGAACACCTAAGGGCTCAAGCCTGTGCCGTATTAATTACACCATTGTGTGAGAGGGCGGGGGAGGGGTATCTCCAAGCCGACTCAGCCACAGTCTCTCTTTTCTGACACCCAAAATGCACCAAATGGACAATGGACCAAAACAAACCCCCAGAGCCAAATGCCCCCGACTCAGGGAGGGTTCAGATTTGGACCCCAGATCTGTGGGGTGGGCCCATCTCAGACTCTAACCAGGGACAGGGCCGGGGCTGGTGGGCACTACAGTGGGAAAAACTGTTCATACAAGACTTTGGAGAGTCCCCTAGCGTTTACCTTGTGCGCCGGTTTGTTCGGTGAGCCGCACAGGCATTAAGTGGCATTAAGGTCCAGGCATTCAAAAGTCATGAGATCAAGTATCAGGGGGTAGCCGTGTTAGTCTGTATCTACAAAAACAACAAGGAGTCTGGTGGCACCTTAAAGTCATGAGACTGGCTTAAAAAAGTCACGAGACTTTTAAAAAAAGAAGGGGGTGGGGGATGGGTCTTTTGCTATTTGCCTTCTGGCTTCTGCGCCTGTAGAATCCCATTTCAGACTTTTCTCCACAACCATGAGAACTAGAAACGTTTTCTGAGTGAAAGCGGAGCTCCCCGTGGAACCACCTGACTCAGGAGTTGGGGCTTTACAACCAACCTGTGAGCACTGGCGACCCTGGTTTGCTCCTCTACGATGAGCCTGGGTAAGACGCGGCCTCTGGGAACTGCAGCCAGGCCCCACGGCCCAGGCCCAGGCCCCACGGCCCAGGCTTTAGTCCCAGAGCAGCACATGCCAGCTCCAGCCTAGGGGTTCAGGACAGTGTCAGACTGCGGAGATCTCTGGTTAGCAGGGAGGGGGCCTGGCCCTGCTCCAGTGACCTCTGGGACCGGCCCCGGCTCCAGGGAACAGCGGTCCCAAAGCCACCTCTTCTTCCCTACAGTTCCCCAGTAGCTGGCTGGGCCATGGGGCAGGGGCTAACTCTAGCTGAGTGCCCCACACCTCGTACAGGGACAGGGGAGGTGGCCCGGGGAAGGAGCAAGCAGTTGACGACTCTGAACCGCAGGCCTGACTCCAGGACAGCGGGCGGCTGCCAATCTCTGGGGCCCACGTCTCCAGAGCCAGCCCCATTGCGGCCAGGCTGTAGCCCTGGGGCTCCTCCCTGGGGTCTCTGCTTCCCCTTGGATCAGCCCTTTCTCCTCCAGGCCTGGCCGCAATGCTCCCACCCGTCTGCGTGGCACTCCTCCCTCCGGCGCTGCTCGGCCTGGCTCCCGGCCTGCCCGACGCTCTGCCACTCGGCTGCCCCCTCTTTTCCTAGGTAACCTCCCCACCTATCAGTGCCTCATTTGTCTCCCTGCAGTTCCTTGGAGCTGTCACCAGCCACAGTGACTCTTTGTTCCTCTGGGCTTGTGCAGAGCCTCCCCTCTAGAGGCAGACACCCGGGGGGGCGGGGGGGGTTACATTCTCAGAGCGTAACGCCACCGCCCCCCCGCCCAGCAGAGCAGGCAGAGGGGGACTCAAACGCCCCCTCCCCCTGATTGGTATTCGGTGAACACCTTCCGGCCAGGCTCTCTCTGCCACTGACAGAGGGGCCTTTGTCGGGGTGCAGCACCTGGCACCCCCTGCAAAGGGCAAGCGCAGCCCGGCTGCCGAGGAGCCCCCTTGCCCTGGCGGGGAAGAGGGAGAGACTGACGGTGGGGGCACACCGCGGCAGACAATCTGTGCCAGGCACACTGCTCCAGAGCGAACATCACGGGCACACAAGCCAGGCTGAGGAGAGCCTGGCCTAGACAGCCACCTGCATCCCCCTCCACAGCTCAGCCAACGGACCCCAGAACAGGGGCCAGTGACCCGTCTCCCAGAACCCGAGGGCTTTCCGGTCCCAGAGCAGGGCTCAGGTGGTGAGCTCCTCAGGGCAGGGCCCGTGACTCAGACTGGTCCACGCACCTCCCCAGCCCTCAGCAAACAATGAATAGGAACCCTTGGCCTGGCACTGCCCTGCCTCCTTCAGAGAGGTTCAGAAACCCGGCACAGCCCCAGCCCTGTGATTCCTTCCTCCAGCCCGTGTGGAGTCCGGCGCACCTGCGCAAAGGGAGTGTCCCCCGCTACCAGCAGCGCGAGCGCATGGAGAACCCCAATTCCTGCCTCACACAGCTGAGAGCGGAGAACCCAGCCCCCCGCCAGGCCCAGGCTACGGGCGTTCGAGGGACCTGGTGTGCCTACAGACCTGGGCGTCAGAGCAGGCGTCTGTGAGGCTTGGTGGGGAAACGGACACAGGAAGAGAAGAACTCCAGGCTCCCCCGTAAGGGTTCTAGGGCCTCCGGCCATGCAGCATGCACCCAGCGAGGGCTGCGGCTCCACTGGGAATCTATTTGGGGGAATCCCTCACCCCCCTCGGGGGGCAGCGATGGTGGGAGCACTAATGGAGAAAGGACTCGGGCATCCTGACCAGTCCCTGGTTTACCACCGCACTCCCAGCATTGCTCCCACTGGTGCAGCCGCAGCAGGGACGAGGCCAGCAGCGAGTCCTGGGCAATTGCCCCAGTCACTGGCAGACGAAACTCTAGCTAACCTTTCCCAGCGCTTGACACACTTGTCTCGGGGGGGGGGGGGGGGCTCAAGTCAATGATTTCCATTGGGAAATCCACTCACTGCTCAGCCTATGTGCGAAGACTGGGGCGGAGGGCAGGCTACCGGAGGGGAGGGCAGTGGAGAATCAGGCCAGAGGAAACCAAAGCGTAGCCAGATGCCAAGTCTGGCTCATAGGCTGGCAGCCAGGTGTCAACGACTTCGTTTTACAAGCCTCACTGTGTATGTGTTGTGGGCGGTGCAGGGGAGGGGGCCTGGTACAGGAGCCAGGCCCTGGGGCCGAACAAACCAAACCCAGTGGCAGAGATTCCAGGCAGCCAACAAAGGCTGAAGATCATCAGCTGGATTTTAACGAGCTGTCACCTTGGGCGAGTTCCGCAGCCTCCTGCCGAGGCTGTAATGAGATCAGCGGGGCAGGGGGACATGTGTAAGTGTGCACCATGCCTCTGGGTTGCAGGAGGGTGTCTGGGTGCACGTGGAGCTGGCAGTGTGTGCGTGTACTGACCCAGGTGTAAATCAGATGGCGCCCCGCTGATGTCAGCGATGCTAACGCTGGGATAGGACAGGCGGCAGACCCGAGGCAAGCTCTCCAAGTCCGCGCTGCGGCCGAACAGGCAGGGAACAATTCGATGACAGGCTGCTCGGGGCGAGTCTCAGAGACAAGACAGGGTTTATGCTGGTCACGGCTAGTCCCTGGACTCCCCTTCAAAGGGAAGGAGAGACACAGGCTCTCCCAGGCAGGGGGGAACGGTGCCGGGGCTCCCAGCGGAGGTGCTGGAAGAAGGGTGCGGGAACCCAGGCGAGGTGAGCACTTCACACAGCAGCTCTTCTGGTCCCTGCTACAGACAGATGCAGAGTCCAAACAGGCCCTGCTCCCAGTCACCACCTCTGGCTCTGCCAATGCCCCTCCGCCCTGACCTGCAGCATCCCTCCTATTCACCGCCTCGGTTCCAGGCCTTCCTTCTGGCTGGCCAAGGCTGGCAGCTGGCTGTCACGGAGTATTGGGGGACTCAGGGCCCTGCACCTCCGGCTTCCTGCGATTCACCATGACTCTCAGCCAGCCAGTAAAGCAGAAGGTTTATTTGGATGACAGGAATACAGTCCAAGACAGGTCTTGCAGGCACAGACAACAGGGCCCCCCTCAGTTAGGTCCAGCTTGGGGTCCCAGGGCATTCCAGCCCACCCCCCTTTGGGGGGTCAGAGCCATCTCTGCCTTCCAGCCATCTCTCCAGCCTGCTTCCAGCACTCTGCTTTCAGCGACCCCTCCCACAGCCTTTGTTCAGTTTCCCAGGCCCCGGAGTCACCTGGCCTTCAACCCCTTCCTGGGTTCTCATGTTACAAGCTCAGGTATGTTCCCTGGGGCAGACTCCCATCCCCCGATGCAGACCATCCTAGTCACACTTCCCTGTCAGCATTCACACACCCCAGCAAGAACAGGCCCAGTTCGTCACATCTCTCCCCCCTTCGAGACCGAACTGAGCGGGGTCACTTTAGCCAGTGACCCGGGGAAGTTCGAACCTACCCCCGTTCCCATGGATGCCCCCGCATCCCTCCCATTCCTTGGTGAGAATTACACCAGGCCCCTCCAGTTTCACGCCCCCCCTTAGGTCGGGGGTGCTTGATGGCACTCGCAGTTCGCATGTGGGAAGGTTTATGCGGCCTGTGCCCTTTTCCCACCCCCATACCTCCGGGGCTCCAACTGGGCTGTGGTCTTCTCCCAGCGCTCCAGTCTGGAGGTCTGTGCTTTGGGCTCTCTTGGTTCAGAGCCGCCCTTTTAACCTTGGCCACCCTCCGGAAAGGCTCCTCTATGCTGGGCAAGGGTCCTAAAGCTGTTTTCCCCTTGTCCCAGGCCTTCCTCCCCCTCTGACAGGGGTCACAGGATCCGCAGTACTGTCGGACAGTAACAAAGACCCCAGGCTAGTAAACGCTCCGTAGCAGCCTCTGCTGGGTACGCCAGGTTCCCTGGTGCCCTGAGAGGGGAATGTCATGGGCCCGGCACAGCAGCTGGCGGCGATACTTCTGGGGTACCACCAGCTGCCTCCTGATCCCCCCTGACTCCATTTTCCCTGGGGGAGCCTATTCTCGGTACAGGAACCCCTTCTCCCACAGGAACCTTTTCCGGCCACCTCGTCCCATGGTCTGTACCGCATTGAGGTCGGCTAGGTCCCTTATCTTCCGCAAGGAGGGGTCTCTCTGTAACTCGGCCTGGAACTCAGCAGCTGGGACAGGGATGGCCACCTGCTCTTCCTTGCCCGCTGGGCCTGAAGCTGCAGCCTCCCTGAGCCGTGTCCCTGGGCGTTCCCTCCCCACCAGGTTAGGGTCCTGCGCCTCAGGCAAGGCACCCCCACCAAGGCCAGGGCGCAGTGCCCCTCGCCGGCTCTGACTGCGGGTCACAACCAGTGCCTTTTGGGGGTTGCTTGGCCAGTTCTCCAGGTCCCCCCCCCTCAATACCTCAGTGGGCAAATACGGGTGTACCCCCACATCCTTGGGGCCCTCCTTGGCCCCCCACTTCAGGTGTACCCTTGCCAGGGGCACTTTGACTGGTGTTCCGCCCACTCCCGTCAGGGTCAGGTAGGTGTTGGGCACCACCTGTTCTGGGGCCACCACCTCGGGCCGGGCCAGCGTCACCTCTGCGCCCGTATCCCAGTATCCATTGACCTTCCTCCCATCCACCTCCAGGGGAACAAGGTACTCTCTCCGGAGGGACAGCCCCGCGCCCACCGTATAAACCAAAAACCCTGAGTCTGGGGCATCCAGCCCCCTAGAGGAGCTGGCCTGGAGCTCTCCTCCCTCCTTAGCAGGTGGTACTCTGCCAGCCCCCCTTCCCTGGGAATGCTGCCTTTCGCCGGGCTGGGTCTCTACCCAGTCAACCCTCTGTGGGTTCGGTCTGCTCAGTCTGTCCCTGAGCCTAGGGCACTGGGCCCGTATGTGGCCCTTTTGGCCACAGTGGTAGCAGCCCATGTCCCATGGGTCCCCTTGAGTAGGTCGGATGGTCCTGATGCCGGATGCTCCCCTCTGATGGGTTTTTTCTGTATTTTCCCATGGGGAGGTCCCATGGTGACTCTCTCTCTGCGTTGTGGTGGGACTGTTCCTTTGGGACTCCTCCCTTTTATCTCCTGACCGGCTCTTTACAAACTCATCGGCCAGCCGGCCTGCCTGTCGCGGGTTCTCTGGCTTTCTGTCCACCAACCACAGCCTCAGGTCGGATGGGCACCGCTCATACAGTTGCTCCAGTACCAGCAGTTTAATCAGGTCCTCCTTCGTCTGGGCCCCACCAGCCCACTTGCTGGCGTATCTTTCCATGCGGGCGGCTAGTTGCAGATATGAGATCTCAGGGGGTTTATCCTGACTCCGGAACCTTTCCCGGTACATCTCAGGAGTCAGCCCAAACTCTCGTAGCAGGGCCTTTTTGAATAGTTCGTAGTCCCCTTTCTCTGCCTCTCCCAGTTAGCGGTACAATGCCACGGCTTTGGGGTCCAGTAAGGGGGTAAGGACCCGGAGTCTGTCCGCGGGATCAACCCGGTGCAGCTCGCAGGCCGTCTCAAAGGCCTCCAGGAAGTCATCCATGTCCTCCCCCTCCTTGTATGGGGCCATGATGCACTTATCAAAGCTCCGTGCAGTCCTGGGTCCCCCCTCACTCACCGCAGCCAGGGGTTCGCTGCCCTTCAATCTCGCCAGTTCCAGGTCATGCTGACGCTGTCTCTCATTCTCCTCCCGTTCATGCTGTCTCTGTCTCTCTTCACGCTGATGCTGTCTCTCTTTCTCCTCCCGTTCACGCTGATGCTGTCTCTCTTTCTCCTCCCGTTCATGCTGTCTCTGTCGTTCACGATCCTCCAGCTCTCTCAGTTTTAGCTCTTTCTCCCATTCCAGCCAATTCCGCTCCACGGATGCCGAACGTCGCCGGGAGGATCCTCTGCTGGCCGGCGAGCTTCGCCGGGAGGGTCCCCTGCTGGCCGGGGGGGTCACGGCGCCCTCGGTATTTGCTGGGCTCCTCCCCACCCTTCCCCTAGGCATAGGAAGGAGGGGTCTCGGGAAGCCCTCAGCAGCCGGCTGACCACTCCCAGCTGGGACAGACACTGGTGCCTGCGCTGCATTTGCCAGGCTGCTTCCCTGAGACACAGGGATCAGTTCATTCGCGCGATCTTCCGCCTCCAGCTGGGCAATGAGCTGTTCTTTGGTGAGCCTCCCAATGCGCAGCCGCCTCTGCTTGCACAGCTCCACCAGGTCGCTCTTAAGCCGCTTGGCATACATCTTCCTGCTGGCCACTCACCGGCCTGTGTGCTCACAGCTCCCCACAGTTCCCAGGGGGACCCCTAGTGTGCCAGCCCTCCTCGAGGTCACCGCCTCTCTGCCAGGGTCGAGCTGCAGACTCCTCCGCCCCTGGGACCACTCGCTGCGATCCCCCCGGGGGACCCTGTTACTGCAAAAGTCCTTCTCGCTGGTCACACACTCCCAGGGGTAATAACCGTCTCTCTCCCACTCTTCAGCACGCCTGGTCCCTGTCAATCCCCCTTCGTTTTACTGCTCCCCAGTCACTTACTGCAGGAAGCGCCGTCCCCGGGGTGCAGTAGATCCCGCCGCTGCCACCAGTTGTCACGGAGTATTGGGGGACTCAGGGCCCTGCACCTCCGGCTTCCTGCGATTCACCATGACTCTCAGCCAGCCAGTAAAGCAGAAGGTTTATTTGGATGACAGGAATACAGTCCAAGACAGGTCTTGCAGGCACAGACAACAGGGCCCCCCTCAGTTAGGTCCAGCTTGGGGTCCCAGGGCATGCCAGCCCACCCCCCTTTGGGGTGTCAGAGCCATCTCTGCCTTCCAGCCATCTCTCCAGCCTGCTTCCAGCACTCTGCTTTCAGCGACCCCTCCCACAGCCTTTGTTCAGTTTCCCGGGCCCCCGGAGTCACCTGGCCTTCAACCCCTTCCTGGGTTCTCATGTTACAAGCTCAGGTATGTTCCCTGGGGCAGACTCCCATCCCCCGATGCAGACCATCCTAGTCACACTTCCCTTTCAGCATTCACACACCCCAGCAAGAACAGGCCCAGTTCGTCACACTGGCCATTCTCAGTCCCCTTGGATAGCACTGACCACGGGCTGTTGCCTCTCTAGGAGCTATGGAGTTGCCCTTCTCCATGCAGGCCTCCTCCAGATGGGCAACAGCCACCAGTGCCAACCGTGGGAGGAGGCAGAGACCTCTGCCCCTCCCTGAATGGCCTGGATTCACGGGGAAGCACTGCCACGCTGCTGGGAGACACGCCACGTCGCTCATATCCAGACCTCCAAGAAAGGTGGGGAGAGGCTGTTTCAGGTGTCCACTTGCTTTCCAACTGCCAAACAGTCCCAGGTGCTTCTGATCACAGCTGCCCCCAGCCCCTCTGGCACCCAGGAAATGCCCCGCCGGCAGCTGAGTGCAGACATGGCATTCCTGTCCCAATCAGCACTTCCGCGGCACAGGGGTCATGCACGAGCCGTAAGGCAGGGGCTGGGGCCACTGGGTGGAGGGATGGGGGGGGTATCAGAGCCCACCATACCCAACCAGAGACACGGAAACCTCTAGCGGGGTCCACCCCGCACGCCCAAGCTGCCCGCCGACACGCCGCGGCAGCTCAGGGACCGGAGGAGGGAGCAATCCGGCAGCTAAGGGGCCCTGACGCCAGAGGGGACGGCTCTGGAATAGAAACCCTTTCACGGACGGTAAATGATAGAGCTGGAAATGGGAAAGGTATCTCAAGTCCCATCATGTTAATTTCCCCAGGGGTCAGTGCAGGCTTGTGTCCAGCAGTCTGTTCTCCTGGGGGAGGCGTTGTCTCATCTCGTGTTAAATTACCCAAGCGACAGGCTTTCCCTCATTTCTTCTGGGAGACGAACCCACAGGCAGGGCAGCCGAGCGCTAGGGTTACTGGAGAACAGGCTATTTCACTGTAAAGCACAAATCTAACCGTTTGGACGCTAACACAAAGTGGGGTCCGGGGGGAGAGAAAGGGGCTATGACTCCGGGGGGAACCCAACCCTTGGATTTCCCGACTGGGCTGCGTTTAAAGTCTGGACCCCAGCACTGCGCTGACACGTGTTTGCTCTTGGCTCTTTGCTCAATCACCTCCGTTTTGTAGAACTGGTCCCCCCAGGGAATTGGGGAGAGGAGCCCTCGCTGCTCGGGACTCCCAAGCTGCCCCTGGCATGGACACAGCCCACCTGAGTGGCAGACTCAGGCAGCGACGGCCACCTTGCTTTGTTACTAATCAATGAGCAGCCTCCCACTGCGCCGTCCCATCAGAGCGTTGTTCTGCGGGGAGGGATCCTTTGCACTTGTCCCATCACTTGCCATCACTGAGTGAGTCTTTGCCTGCTCGTCTAAACACAACTGGGTCCCATTCAGTCCTGGTGTAAGAGTTAAACCCGCAATGAATCTCGCTCTAGTCTCAATGTATGACTCCACTAGCCTCCCGTGGCCACAAGACATCCGGCTGCAGGCCGTCTGCAGCTCGATTCCATCAAATAACCCGAGCCCAGCAGCGACCCCTGCAGGGCACCGCTGGTACTGCACCACTCACCACGCTACCATTCCCGATCCGCATAATCTGGAAGCACCGCTACTGTTCTCTGGTGACAGGGCGCGGCTGGCTTGCCTGGCCCCCGAACCGCCTGGGAGTTTTGTATTGACTCACTGGTAGCAGGAGCAGATCCCTAGGCTGGCACAGAGCGTCAGCGAACTGACGGGCCATGTCTTCTTTTTGAAGAATGGTCCATATTTCCTCACTCTCAGCTGTCTGCTCTCAGACCTGTGCCGGACCGGGCCGGCAAGTGGTGGCTAACTGAGCCGCCCACTCTCGGCAGACTGACGGCGGCTTTTACTTGCTCCTGCTGACCCGTACGTGGAGGCCGACATTTTGACAGTGCCCGGGGAGGCTGGCGGCCCCACTTCAGACACCGGGAAGGGCCCCTGTTCCTGGGCGCTGGGCTCCAACACCCCCAAGATGTCTCAGGTTCACCCCCAAACTCAGGAACCACTTTGGAACATGCCCTCCCTAAGCCGTCTGTCCCCATCCTACATGTGTTCTCACACTGACCTTGAGTTCACAGCTCCCTGCGGTAGCGTCCTCTGACAGAGCGGTTCTGTCTCCCAGCCATTGCAAGACCATCTGCTGCTGGATTGCTAGCGGCATCTGATCATATTGCTTTCCTCCTCCCCCGGCCCTTTGCTTGCTTTTCCTTTTAACATCCCCTTATTTATAGTATTTCTTAACACCTCTGGCTACCAGTTTTCCATCCCACGCGCCTGCCTCCCTGACACTGTTCCTGCCATATTTAGCCGCCACCATACGTTCTCGCTCTGCTGTTGTGGCCTTTTCCCCATCTCTCTCTATCACAGTGCCTGGTGGCAGCTGCTAGAGGGAAGCAATTTCTGGAGAGAGGTTTAAAGGCAGGGTGGGGAAGCAGAGAAAGAAGAAATCCAGGGCAGTTCTAAGAAATATCCCACAACCCCTTCCCAGTGCAGGATTCTGGGAGCCACTGGAAAAACACTCACAGGCCTGGGATCAGGCGCTCTCAGAAAAGCTGGGGAAAAGCCTCCAGCCCCCCTCTCCCTTCTTGCCTTTCAGCCTGAGAGCCAGGGTCACCTTCCTGCCTTGGTAATTTTCCTTGATGGAAAGAAAGATCCATTTTTAACAGCTCTGCATTTCGCGGGAGACCCCGTCCTCCCGACTGCATTAGGAGGGGAAACCGCAGGGTCTTTGTTCTTCCGTCCAGCGCTGACAGTTTAATTAAACCCAGTTTGTGAAGGGGTCGGCGAGGTCGCGCGTTCTCCAGTGAAATCTCAGATCGCCCCATTTCCAGCCACCAGGGCCGATTAATGAGTTAGCCCCTGGTTCCGGCGGAGATGTAAACAAGGGAGCACAACGCACTGACTTGCCTGCCTGGCTCTTTCTGCCAGCTATTCTGGGGCCCTTCTGCCCCCGGATCCTTCCCTGCCTCACACCTTGGCACGGACACAAAGGATTTGGGCCACCCCGTTAGCAGCGGCTTTGTCCCCACATGCAGCTGGGGCTGGCCAGAAAGAAGGCAGGGGACAAGGGCAGAGTACAGTGCCGTGGGCAGGGGGCAGACCAGAGCAGCGAGGCACTCATCGGCCTCCGTTCATGTCAATTCAGGAAACGAGCCGCTGGATATCCAACCTCTCCCTGCGCTTGCCCTGCCCCAGACCTGATCGTTGTCTGCCCCACCCCAGCCTGACAAGGCAGGCCCTCGTGGGACCCTGTCCGAGGGAGGGTCCTGTAGCGTCAGACAGGTGCCCCCACCTTCTCAGCTGAGGCCTGAGCAGAGCACATGGCCAGGCCCAGGGCACCAGGCAACCACCCCACGGGAGTCTGGGAGAGAATCCTTAGTCTTAATTCCAAGAAATGGCTCATCAGAGAACACGGCTAAACCCAGGCCGGGGCTGGCGTTGGCCCTGACCAGTATCCAGCAGGGAGCCATCAGCCTGGGCTGTCCCCAGCAGTACAGGGGGAAGGGCTGGGAAAGCCAATGGCCCTGGCCATTCCCAGCAGTTCAGGGGAGCTGGGAGTGGGGCTTGGGGAGCCGACAGTCCTGCCTGTTCCGAGAGGTCGGGGTGAGCGAGGCCCCTGCGTCCGCATTCTGGGATCGTCTCCGCTGGTTCTTGCCTGTCGTTCCCAGAGTTCAGGTCAGGTCAGAGGCTCCGAGCCAATTCCAATCCCCTCCATGACGGGGACGGAGAAACGCTCTTTGCAGCACGGAGCCGAGTCACTAATGGGCTTTCAGACGATAACATGCCACAAGAGTGGATTGTGATTGGATACTCCGGCCTGGGAGTCAGCAGAGCTGGGCTCTGTCAGGCTCCGACCCTCGCCAGCGTGTGCCCCCACTGCGTGCCTCAGGTTCCCAGCTGTTCCTCCCGCTCACTCTCCCGAGGCTCTGGGGGGCGGTTTGGGAAGGGTTTCGAGACCCACCGTACAGTGGGGAGCGCTGCACGACCAGCATCTCCCTGCCTCGTTGCTTTACTAACATGGCAATGAAGAGTCACAGATGTCCAGGCCAGAGGGGACCGTACGGAGCCTTCGGCCTGGCCCTGCAGGGCACAAGCCACAGCACCTTCCCCAGCCCACAGCTGTTGGCTGAGCTAGCGCGGATGCCTTACCCACGATTTAACACTGCCACATGACACAGAATCCACCTGGCCCCAGGTATGTCATTTCTATGGCTCGTGCCTCTCACCCTTAAAAACGTGTGCTGCATTTTAAGTCTGAATTTGTCTAGCTTCAGCTTCCAAGCCCTGGATCTCGAAGTGCCCTCTGCTCTCAGCGATCCTTCCCCAGTAGGGCCGGCTCCAGGCACCAGTTTGCCAAGCAGGTGCTTGGGGCAGCCACTCCGGAGAGGGGTGGCACATCCAGCTATTCGGCGGCAATTCGGCGGATGGTCCCTCACTCCCGCTCGGAGCGAAGGACCTCCCGCCGAATTGCTGCCGCAGATTGCGATTGCGGCTTTTTTTTTTTTTTTTTTTTGCGCCGGTTGGGGCGGCAGAAACCCTGGAGCCGGCTCTGTTCCCCGGGCAGGGGTTTGTGGGCCAGGAGGAAGTCACCTCTTAACAGACAAAGCAAGTTTCATAATAATTCCTGCAGCACTAGGGAGCCGGAGAGCCAATGTCCGAGACTGGCTCAGCCTGCAGCAAGCCAGAGAGAACACCCGGCAGGTGAATCACCCAGCAGCAGTGTCAGGGGAGCAAGTCCAGCTCAGCGAATGTAGCTTCCGGCTTACCCGGAGGAGCTGCCCTGGAGCACGCCTGGGGAGCTGCAGCCGGCCCGCCAGGAGGACGAAGCCTTGCCCGAGCAGGTTGTTCAGGAGGCAGAGACGGAGGGCCAGACTCCACTCCGTGAATGGCATTACTCTGCAGTGGAACTGAGGGCTGAGCCAGCCATGGGAGAGGAAACCCCCCGGGCAGCACAAAAGCAGGTTTAGTCCCTTGCTCAGGTTTTGGGAATTTCCAGCGATCCAAGAGCATTATGTTCCCTCTCTCGGCAGCTCTCATGCCAAGCCGCATCTCTCCTGAGCAGCTACCCTCAGCCTCCTCCCCTCTCTCCTAGCTGAGCCCCACTACCTGGCCCTCCCACGCGCCTATCGTTCATTGCAGGCAATACATTTGCGCAGTGGTCCCTGCTGACACACGAGCCAGAACCCATTTCTGCACTCAGACCGGCCTCTCTCTCCACAGCTCCAGCGAGGTGCTGGGGATTGCAGGGCTCAGGTGAGAAGCAATCGGAGCCGGACACCTCTAGGGCAGCAAGCGGCACCCCCCAGGTGAGACTGACCTTGCTGCAGTCTGAGAGCTGGGCAGTGCCCTAGGAGTTCTGGTGAAAGCAGCCACGCCATGACTGGCTCTTGCTGGCCCTTGCCTGCCCGGAGGTCTCTGCAGGGCGGGCCGAGGCTCACTGGTAGGGCAGCGTGGGGAACGTGGACGGGTTCTGTAGCACTATCGCCCAAGCCCAGCAGAGCTGGCTCAGCTCCCTTCATTTATCAAAGGCGCCAGTCCCAACGAAACAGCCATAACCCGATGCACAAGGCTCCCCACAGGAGATCTCCCTGCCCAGCCACCACTTGCCCTGCCGGGCAGCCTGAGACAACACAACCCCGCGCCTGCTCTGCAGGGCAGACAGGTCGGGGAGAGGAGGGGCCGTACCACCTTGTCCGCACACTCAGCTGCACCAGTTTCTAGTTACATTGGTGCAAAGTCCCCTGCTGACACTCTAGATTCGGTTCAAGATGGGCTTATTTCAGTTTAACTTAAACCTGTTCCTAGCTAAGCTATAGCCGCATCGCCCGAGACACATATACAGGGAGCTAAGCGCATCCGCGTGGCCCTTGGCACTGGCTGGACTAAATCCATTTTAAATCTCCCCTCCAGGTAAACCAGTGCGACTCTGCACATAGACCAGCTCTGCTCTGGGACCCGCTCCCCTCTCAGCCCCTCTCATTGAAACCCAGAGTCTCCTGCTTGGGAGCAGTGCGGATCCGGGAGCGCCAGGGCAAGGCGGCACCCTACGGGAAATGGCTGACAGGAGCCCCGGGCAGTCTCCCACTCAGTCAGCCGCTGCCTTCCTGACTGTGCTCAGGTCTCTAGCCCGTTCTGCTGCCCGGGTGGGAATCCCAGCAAAGGGAATCTCCAGTTCCCTCTGGAGCTCCAGGCTGCACAGACACTGGAGCACTGAGTGCGCCCCATGCGCTCAGCCCTGCAGGGACCAGTCACACCCCGCACCCACCTGGGCTTGCACTTCACACTGCAGGGCACGGGACAGGCTCGGCTGGCAGCCACGGCAGAGTAAATCCGGAGTAATTTAACAGACAGAGAGTGCAGTTTCTCTGGACTGACACCAGTGTAGAGAAGCAGAATCTGGCCCGGTGTCTCTGGATTCAGGATTACAGCACTGCAGACACGTCCCAGACCCTTCCTGGAATACCCTCCAATCCTCGGAGCTCCACGGTTACTGCTGGAACGTACCAGCTCCTAACGAGGACAGCAATTGTTATGAAATACACCCTACAGCAAGGGAGTGTTTGGTTTCACACACACCTTCCTCCTTCACGGACCCCGCAGCACTTCACTCGGCGAAGGATTAGACACAGGACAAGCAACAGCGCTCTGCTCAGCTCGCCTGAGCTCACGCCCCGCTTGGGATACAAACGCCAGCACAGAGACAGTGGAGTTAGCGCCGTTCGGACCATCAAAGAGCAGCCGGGATAGCTGAAAAATCAGGATCCAGGCATAGTCACAGTTCCAAAAAACAACATTTCAGAGAGTCCTGGCAACTGTCATTTCCCCACCAGGAAAGGGCTAAAACACACTCAGAAAGGAAATGGTTGGAACAAACAACAAAATAAGAACAGGGAGGCCAGAGCAGAAACAGGCCAAGGGCTAAGAGCTGCCACACCACACAAAGCAAGGTCAGAAAGGATTTCAAGCTGTCCCTGCCGCCCATTTGCATCCCTCCTGCATCCCCCTTTGTCCGGACACTTGCACATTAGGCCAGGAGCTGTTCAAGGCAGGGATGGTCCCTTCTCAGCTGTCTGCACAGCTCCGTGCACACCAGCATGGACTATAAATAATCACACCGTGAAAAGAGACAGAGAGGGAGCCGTGACAGCTCTCGCCATCCCAGACCCCGCGGGGGCCACCCCACATCTGTATCCCGCTGATGGGATTTTATTTCAGAGCCTGGTATTAAAACCCAGCACAGGTTAAAATGAAAATGTTCACGGTTTACACTCGTTACCCTAATTGTTTTTTCTTTTTATGTAATAGGAGCCTTTGAAGCAGGACGGCCCTTCCTCATGCTCCACCACCGCAGAGCTGAGACCAAGGGAAATGCCAATCCATAATTAATTGGAAGGGTGCATTATCAGCTGCCATTACATATGCCAATTTTGGGCACTGATCCACCGTTTCACACACTCCAAGCTGGCAGCCCCAGGCTGGTTTTAACCCTTTACAATACATTTGTGAACGGACTCTTGGGACCAGCTCTCTGACGGGCAAAAGAGCTTATTCCAAACCTGCTGGCTGTGCCAACAAAACCTGCCCTGCAGCGCTGCCGAGCCGTCAGTCTAGGTGCTTTCCTGGCCCTCAGCCCCCTAGTGTGACAGCTCCTCATGCTCATTCATGGGCTCTATCCTCGCACACCCCTGTGAGGCAGGAACTATTATCACGACCTTACAGCTGAGAACTGAGACATAGGCTAGAGGAAGTGACTCGCCTGAGGCCTCTCAGGGAGCCTGGGCCCCAGCCCAGTGCCCCGTCCACTAGCCCACTCTTCCCACTCACGCAAAGTCCAAAGCGGTCCAGCTGCTGAAGGAGATCACTGGGTCAGCAGCACAAAAGGAAACTGCTCTAAGCTACGGGGTGCACCTAGAAAGAGTCTAGGTCCGTACTGTGTGACTCTCCGCCCTCGAACCCCCGTCTCTAGAGACAGCCAACTTACATTCCAGCCAGGCTGTTGCCCAGAATCCTACTAGCATCTGGTGTTTACATTTGCCGTGGAAGTTGGATGGAGACAAGGGGATGATTATTATTTAGAATTTGTAATAGCGTTGTTAAAAGACTTTCCCCCCACAAGAATGGTACCGAGAACCCAGCCACCCACAACGGCCAAACCGCCCCGACAACCACAGCCCGGGGACAAACCAACCCGCCACAAGAAAATTCACAACAGTTTAAAAAGCACAAACTCTTCCTCAAGCAGAGTTTTTACCCTCAAAAATGAGACGTGGCAGACGCTCCGTGGAGCCCCCAGGGCTATTGACTTTACACAGGAGGTGCCCAGATACCACGGTGCTGGACACAGGCTGGACGGACAGATAGAAGATCTGTAAAAAGAGAGAGGCAAGGCACGTATACAAGCTCCCTTGTAATGTACGGCCATACTCCTCTCCCTCCTCCTAGCCGCTAGAACTCCGGCTCCTGACTCCCGTCTAACCTTCTGCTCATCTTGGCTGCAATACAAATCAAATTGGGGAAAAACACTAACTAGGCCTCATCGAAGCTCCGGTTCTCCAGCATTCCCCACAGCCCCGGCCTGGCTTGATTCTATTAGCAGCATTACGGGGACTCGCTGTCCCTCTGGGCACTTACACAGCGCTCAGGGCCGGGTGTCTGAGCAGCGCTGCCTCTGTTTTGTTGCACCAAGTCTGTATCAGCCCCTGGGGCATGGGGGTTATTCCAGCCAGAGCAGGGGTAAGAATCAGCGTGTTCTCAGGCTGGGGAGACGGGGGGTTGAACTCTGCACGGGGTGGGGACCAGCATGGACTGACCCCCGGGACATCCGCAGGCCTGAAACTCGCCTGGGAAGAGAATCCGGCTGGGGGATCAAACCCTCCGCCAACCGCTCATGGCGTTTCCGAGGTAAAGGAGCTAATGGGAGCTCAGTCGCTGACCAATGGCAAAGCGCCAGATCAAGTCATCTGGTGCCATAGTAACGGCTGCCTCAGAAACGGGCCCTTTTCAGGGTGCTTGGCACAGGCCACCCCGTCTCTTGTCCTTTTCTCTCACACACAAAGCGGAGGAAACAATCTTCCAGACACTTCCCCTCGCCCCCTCCCCCCAGCCTCCGCACCTGGAGGGGAGCAGGGCCCGGCCTGTGCTGAGAAATGGCCTGACGCATTTTCTCCCCGTCCCCGGGGGAGCCCCTAACAACAGGGGCCAGCGCTGGGCTCGGAGCGAGCCAGGCTGCTCCTTCGCAGGCCCCTCTGGAGATGCCCCTTGTCAGGACCCGCTGCCCAGCATGCCCCCTCCAACGCAGGCCAGAGCAGCCATGGGACCCGCTGGGCACCGAGTGGCAGGAATCCGCCTGCCCAGGGCCCGTTCAGACACTTCGGGGAACGCTCGCCAGGGCGCGGTGCCGAGGGAAACCCAGCTCCCCCCGCCCCCAGCATCCCACCACCACCACGGGAGCCATACAAATAACACGGGTCTGCCCTGGCACCTCTCCTGCGCCAGGCGCAGCGCCCCCAGAGCCCCAGCCCCTTCGGTGGCTCCCGTCCCGTCTCCCCCACCCCACACACTTCCATCAGACAAGGGCCTTTTTCCTTCTCCTGAAAGGCTGTGCAGTCCCTGCCTCAGATCCAGATGCATCCCGACGCGCTAATTAGTGACTGAAGGTTCCTGCTGCCTTTGCATTCATTATTGTTTTATTAGCAGCTGCCTCCTTGCTTTCACCTTCCCTCCAGCATCGCCCGCCTCCCCTTGGGCCAGGCACACTTCACAAGCCAACAAAGCAAGAAATGCCGGTCTGGGGACGGGAAGGGTGAAGAGAGAATTAAGGAGACACCAAACAAGGGAACTCAGCTCTCTCGGGGCCAGCACGCCCCCCCAGGCTGCAGGTCGCCCGCATGGAGAGGACAGCAGTGCGGCTGCATCCCCCAGTCCTTCAGCACCCCTGGAACGAGGCTGAATGTGCAGGCGGAGGGGTTAGACAGTGGCCCAGCCCAGCACCCAGAAAGCACTTGGCACCTCTCACTTCCCCTCTCTGTGCACACACAGAACAGAAGTGGAAAAAGGAAGCACGGCAGATGTCGGTCACACCCCGGCCACCCAAAAGGGGCCCTGAGAACATCCCCCCCAAGAGAGAGAGAGAGAGAGGTTCCAGCTCTGTCCTGCCCTGGCTCTTGGCAAGCGCTGAACGCACAGACTGCTGTCTCCGTAGAGCACATGCTGCCTTCTCAGCCGGTCCCTGCCCAGCAAGAACCAAGGGGCAAAGGCACTCCAGAAAGATTCACGCAACGACACGTGCTAGAAATTCCAGTCTTAATCCTCGGAGCTCAGGCCCAGCCTGCGCGGGCTCCCGACGATACCAGCCACGCACAAGTCGTGCAACCCAGAGACACGCTGCACCAACAAACCACCATCCTGGGAAACACGGCGCACAATGGAGACTTTGGACTCCAAGACAAGCGTGCCGCTGAGCCGGAGAAAGCGTTTCCAGCACTGCCAGCCCGCAGCATCTAGCAGTAGCGTCTCCTCCAGCTCGCACCCCAGGCAAAAGGGCTCCACCCTACACACCAGGATATACACACGCAAGGAAATGCTCTCCAGGCACAACAGAGCTCCCGGCACTACTGGGGAAAGTTCCCCTACCAAACTGCTCCATGACAGCCAGGAGAAACCCATGTCTGACACTTGGCTTTGCACCCCAATACCTCAGCCCTCTCCTCCCAGTTCCTCCACCGCCACGCTTCTCTAAGGCCCAAAGAAACACCGGTTTCCAACCCAGCTGCCTTGCTAGCCAGCCAGAACATGGCACGCCCAGAAACCAGCTCCTAGAATGCCAGCTGGAGTTCAGCATGGCGGCACAAATTGAAAACCAGCAACCCCACCTTCGGGAGCAAGTCTAGCTCGGCTGCAATCAACACAGCAGCTCAGATATCCCATCCGCACAGCCTGACGCTTCACACAGCACACGCCGCTCTACCGGAATCAGCAAGGTGTTTCACACAAAGATGGGCTTTGCTGCTGGCCTCCACCCCCTGCTTAGGGCTCACCATGATAGTTCATCTCTCACAGACAGCAGGGTAAATCCGACGCAGCTCTGTCCAAGTCGATGGGGTTACACCAGTATAAGTGAGTTTAGAATCAGGGCCACAAGGGGAGCCAAAGGAAAGACATAGGAAAGGTATGGGAGAAACCAGAGCTCACAGCCTCGCTTCATGTGTAAAAGGGTCACATTTCAAGGTCTCTGGGACTCCAGCTGGACAGGGCCCTGGGGTGTTTGTGTTCCTTTAAATTTCACATTAGCACAGACAAACCTGCATGTCACAATACTAACACTGCTCAGCCAGCCAGTTTGTTAGGCAGTGCTCATTTCTTTAATAACATTTAACAGCCTTTAAAGATGCTGATCCTTCAGCTCTTCCACGGCTGATTTCTTTTCATACTGCAGACGTCGGGTAATGAATTTACGTCACTCCAATTAAACAGGTTTCCTCGCATCCCAGTTAATTCCCCTTCGGATAAAACCCCAGTTAACCCCAGTGCAGCGCCGAGAACGCTGGATCTAACCCTAGAACTGTGCTGCATTCCCACCGGGAGAGGTCGCCGCGCCGACATGCCCGGCTCTGTGTGGCGAGCCGGGGCCCCCTCGCTGTCTGAGCCGTCCAAAGGCAGAGGACGGAACCTCACGCGATAAGAAAGGTACTCACAGTCGCGACAGGGCCTGGTTGTTCTGGAACAGAAGCTCCGGCAGTGTGTGCAGCTGGTTCCGATTCAGCCGTCTGGGGAAAGGGAGAGAAAGGGTTACAGGGAGTCACCTTTTCAAGGAGGAAGGCAATGATCCCAGCCCAACAAGGATCCGCAGTGCCCGGCTCCGAACCCCTGGGACTGGATGCAGGGATGGCTCCAGTGAGAGAGGAATGCTGGGGGGCCCATACAGGGTAACTTCAGTGTTACTGGGCCAAAATCAGGGCGTTCCTCACATTCTCTCCACTGAGAACCACCCGTCTCCTTAACGGTTAGTCTTCTTAGTCCATAGCTAGCCGAGGGGTGTGTGGGACACCCTGCCCAGGAGTCTCTAGGCACTAAGAGATTTTTGACAATGGGCCCCGGAAGTTGAACTCCTAAGTCCACCTTTAGGTACCTAAGTATGTGGCCTG
The DNA here is from genome assembly GCF_027887155.1 of Malaclemys terrapin pileata. Classification (NCBI taxonomy): domain Eukaryota; kingdom Metazoa; phylum Chordata; order Testudines; family Emydidae; genus Malaclemys; species Malaclemys terrapin. The sequence goes on from NC_071511.1 coordinate 126,835,797, forward strand.
ATTTTCAGCAGCTCGCACTGAAATCGTGGTCAGCACAGTCAGGCCCGAGCTTTGGTGCAGCGCAGCCCAAGGCCAGGCGGTCTCCTGCCAGCTCTAGCGGACTCCAGCAAAGGGCAGTTAAATTCAGCCTGTCGCTCAACCTCTGCTCGGCTCCTTCTTCACCAAAGCCCCAGACCTCCACGCTCTGTACTTCCTACCCACCAGCGCTCACCCCTACTCTTTGCTGCGGCTTTCCTCTGAGTCGACAGCACAAAGCCTTACTCCCTGCTGCGGGAGTTACACGCCCCCCCACCCCTTTGCTGAGACGTCCTGGCGGCGCACGACGGCTGAGCGGGGGCCTTGTCTATGCACAAAAGTCGCCCTGGTTTAACGGAACTGGTTTAGAAACTGACTTTGTTTCCTTGCCTGGACGCTGGTTTCAGTGTGAGAGCAGCGGCCACACAGGAGCATTGCAGTGATGTGTCTAAAGCAGACCCTGGTGATCGGTCCATTGGTTCTCAACCCACGGCCCAATCAGCACAGAGCTGCAGCCCATGTGACATCTGCAGGGCCATACAGGCAGGATATCTATTGTGTGGATGCGGCCCATGTAACACAGAGCGCTCCACAGGCGGCTCGCAATGGCCAACAGGTTGAGAACCACTGACCTAGTCTGACCCCTGGATAGCACCAACAATAGAACGTCCACACTAACTCCTAACACAGGTGCTGGGTCTAGGGGTACAGGGGCTGCTGCACCCCCTGGCTGGAAGTGGTTTCCACTATATCCAGGCGTTCCAGTCTGGTTCAATGGCTCTCAGCCCCCCACTGTACACCCTGCTCCAGCCCACTGACTCCTGACCAAAAGCATATTGTTCAGCAAAACATCCCAGCTTGATTTTAAAATGGCCAGTGCTGGAGAATCCACCACAGCTCTTGGTAAACTGCTCCGATGGTTAATTACTCTCCCTGTGCGGCCCAGGCTCAGAGCTGGGGCCACTTACAGAGGATTGCACAGACAGTATCAGCTGCGGCTTTGCCTGGTAACCCGCTGCCCCATCGGCTTGGCGAGGCAGGTTCTCAGTTTGCAGAGTCTCTTCATTTAGCAATGACTGAACTAGAACGGGTATCGCCCTCGTTCGCAGTACTTTACATACACAATATTAGTATTGGTTGTATCGGATTTCCTCCACCGTTAAATGCAGCCACCTCTGGGCAAGACAAGCAGCTGTTTAAAAAGCCCACAGCAACATTGCAGTTTAGGACAGAAAGTGAAGGAGACCACTCCACTGTGACACTGGGTTCAGCCCTCAGTTAGGTCTGCACCGCGAAGTCTCAGAGCCCAGATCAGCTGACTTAGGTTCACACTACGGGGCTAAAAATATCAGTGCGGACGTTCCCACTCGGGCTGGGGCCAGGGCTCTGGGACCCGAAAGCGGGAGGCCTCAGAGCCCAAGGTTCAGTCCAAGCAGGAAGGTCCACACTGTTATTTTTAGCCCTGTAGTGAGTCGACCCAGGCTCTGAGGCTGAGCCATGCTGCCGCGGGGTTTTCTTTCTGTGCAGGCGGACGCCACGAGGGGACAGCGCCCCCACTGAGCCGCAGGCCCCACTCTGCAGCCCGGCACCCTGCGGGAACATGAGTCAGTTCTGATTCGAGATGAACGTCCGCTCCTGAGTCATCAGCACGCGTGTGTGTGCCTTGGAGGCTGCCCAGTCCAGCCCTGAGCAGGCCTGACTCTGCTTCCCGGAAGAGAGCGGCTGGGTCCCAACCCAAAGCGGTGTGTGCGGTGTCTGCTGACCTACCTGCTGGTGCAGGGTTTGCAGTGCACTGAAGGAGCTGCTAGGCGAGGTCCCAGCTGCGCTCGTGGCTGATTGGCACGCAGACGCGTTAAGCACATCGCTGAGGAGTTATTTGGATCCCCGAGGGAAAAGGAGCAGATTGGGACGCGTCTGAGTGCAAACGGTGGGCAGCTCCGCGGCTGGGGTATAAAACGGTTTGTCCTCCAGCCATCTGTCTGTGTTAGCGAGAGAGCAGGGCCCGTCCCCCGGCACCACACCCCGCCGAGACACTGCCATGCCCTGCTCTCAAACGGGGTCTGACTTCAACCACTCCCACAGGAGTCCTGCCCCACAGATTATCCTGCTGGCACCTGAACTGTACTGGAGAGCAGGGATGGACCAGGGTCTGCTCCAGACCCCCACCCCATTCTCTTTAGCCCCTCCCATCCCCACAAGGGTCTTTGCTCAGGCTGTTCAGAGCAGTCAAGTGCTCTCTCTTCTCCAGGGCATGAGTGCAGTTCCAGGCCCTGCCAGCACAGGGAAAGCAGTGGGCTGCACCCAAATCCACCCCACGCGATAGCACAGCCACTGGCCCCCCAGCAGCTCGCGGGACCACCGACCCTTCTGCGGTCTGCAGCAATAGCGGCCATTCCCCTCTCCCCCTTCCTGTCCCGCAGCGCCCAGGCACTCACAGCCGCTCCAGCTCCTTCATGTCGTCAAATGCTCCCCGCTCCACCACGTTGATCTGGTTTTCCATCAGCTGCCTGGAAAAGGGAGGCAGAGAGAACAGGTCAGAGCCGAGACGCACGGGGGCAGCGCGCTCACTCGCCGGGAATCCACGGGAAGCCCCCGCACCAGAGCCTGGGGACTGGCTGGGCAAGGCATGCTCATTCCAGGGGTGCAATGGCCCATGTCAGGGGGGGCCGAGGCCCTGCCATGCTCCCTTGGAGCAGGGGCCACTGTCATAGGGACCCCGGCCACCTCCCGTCAGCGTCACTGGGAGCTAGCCAGGGAAAGGGCTGCTTTGTTCAGACGTCCCAGCTAGGCCACTCGCAGCCACCCTCCAGCACCCGCCATGGTGCCGGGCTCCCAGGTCACTGAGCCGGGAGCCCCCTAGCCCACGGGTGTCACACGTCTCCTCCTCGGCACCGCGTTGGTGTTCAGCGCCGTCGGAGCAGCTCCCGGCTAAGAGCTCGGGCCTGGCTCCCAGCAGCATCCATTTCCATCACTTGGTTTCCACGCCCGTGGAGGGCACGCAGGCCTTGCCGGCAGTGAGCCAGACGGAGGGCGAGGGCCCAAGTCCCTCTGGGATACTGGGGTCCAGGCAGCAGACCCCGGGGCGTGGCCCGGTCAGTCATGTGGAGCAGGACCCTCAGGCACACGCTCACTGTTCCTTTCATCCCAGCCCCCTTTACCGTCAGAGGAGTCGCCCGCCTCCCAGCCCAAGTCACCAAGGAGGCCAATGACCTCTGACCCCCCCCTTTAAACCGTGTTTCCGACAGCAGGGGCCCTATGGTGAGCCCGGGTTCCCCTCCCCCGCTTGCCCCAGTGCTCTCTTAGCCTGGGATTTAGCAGCACCAGCCTCCCAAGGCAGAGTCCCATCTGGGTCAGCCCCGGCCCGGGCAGGCCTCTCCCCCCCAGGCAGCGCCCCCACCCCCGGCACAGACACTGCTAGCACTCGGGCCAGGGGACTCACAGGACACGCAGCTGCTTCAACCCCGAGAAGTCGTTCCTGTTGATCCGGGTGATGTTGTTCCCGTTCAGCTCCCTGAGGAGAGAAGAAGGGACGGTCAGCGAACCGGGGCGGATGTACGGCAGGGTTGGAGCCCTGGGCTCCCGCAGCCAGCGCCCGGGGAGGGCTGAGCTCCCCCAGAGGCAGGCAGGTGCCAGACGACAGCTAGATTGAACCGGGCTTCTCCATGGACCTGGAAACAGGCAGCACTCCTGGCTCTGACACCAGCCAGCACCAGCTGCTGGCCAGGAAGGGGCGAGGACCCTGCAAATGGCCAGTTGTTAATGGTCAGCTCATGCCCCAAAGCAGGGGGGTTTACAGCCCTTCTCAACACCCCAGCTGTTAGTCTGTCTTTGGCTGTTCCCACTGTGACGCGTTGGACCCCTGGGGAAGCTGCCTGATGTGCTGAGATACCCCTGAGTCTACCTGTTCTGCCAGCCTGGGCCCCCTTAACCTGTCTGGCTGAGCCAGGCTCTAAAAACCTCCTCTAACCCACACACAGGCTGGGCCACCCCCAGCCGCATATCAGCTTTGGGCACACTCAGCTTCAGGGACTTGCTCCAGCACTCAGATGTCCAGCTCCCTTGGAGTGCAGACCCAAAGAGATACTATGAAATTCACCCCCTCCCTCAAGGTGGAGAGAGGTGTGCACACTTCTTGCCCCTCCCCCCAGTTAGAAATTACAGAAACTGGGTTTAATAATAAATAAAACAAATGTTATTTACTATAAAAGGCAGATTTTAAGTGATAAAAGGGGTAACAAACAGAACAAAGCCGATTACTAAGCAAATGAAACGAAACAGGCAAACTAAGCTAGTTTCACTAAAGAAATCGGTTACAAATAGTATTTCTCACCCTAGACCAGGGGTTCTCAAACTGGGGGTTGGGACCCCTCAGGGGGCTGTGAGGTTATTACATGGGGGGTCATGAGCTGTCAGCCCCCACCCCACACCCCGCTTTGCCTCCAGCATTTATAATGGTGTTAAATATATGTGTTTTTAATTTATGGGGGGGGTCACACTCAGAGGCTCGCTATGTGAAAGGGGTCACCAGGACAAAAGTCTGATAACCCCTGCCCTAGATATTGTTGTGGGCAGGTTGCAAAGTTTCTGTGGTTCACAGTTCCAGTTCTATTCCTTTTCAGACTAGACCCCGTCTCAGGCTGGACTCTCCCTTGCCTTCAGTTTTTCTTCTTGGGCAGACAGGCCATGGAGAGGAGGAGCATTCAGTAAATCAGAACCTTTCCAAGGACATCTCACCTGAGCCACCTGGCATAAAAGTCTCTCTCAGTTATGTCATGTTCATATCATCAGCATATGTCCGTAAGGAATGTGGGAGGTCACGTCACACCCATTATCCAGGCCAATGGCCGGCGCTTGGCTCTTGGCCTCAGTGAGATCTTGTAGCAGCAAGTTCCACAGGCTCCTTGTGGGCCGTGTGCAAAAGCATTGCCATGTATTAGTTTTTAATCTGTCCCCTTCAATGGCATTGAATGCAGGGTGGGTGTGACGAACTGGGACTGTTCTTGCTGGGGTGTGGGAATGCTGACAGGGGAGTGTGACTAGGATGGTCTGCATCGGAGGATGGGAGTCGGCCCGAGGGAACATACCTGAGCTTGTAACATGAGAACCCAGGAGGGGGTTGGAGGTCAGGTGACTCCGGGGCCCGGGAAACTGAACAAAGGCTGTGGGAGGGGGTCGCTGAAAGCAGAGTGCTGGAAGCAGGCTGGAGAGATGGCTGGGAGGCAGAGATGGCTCTGACCCCCCCAAGGGGGGTGGGCTGGCATGCCCTGGGACCCCAAGCTGGACCTAACTGAGGGGGGCCCCGTTGTCTGTGCCTGCAAGACCTGTCTTGGACTGTATTCCTGTCATCCAAATAAACCTTCTGCTTTACTGGCTGGCTGAGAGTCATGGTGAATCGCAGGAAGCCGGGGGTGCAGGGCCCTGAGTCCCCCAATACTCCGTGACAACTGGTGGCAGAGGTGGGATCTACTGCACCCCATGGACGGCGCTTCCTGCAGTAAGTGACTGGGGAGCAGTAAAACGAAGGGGGATTGACAGGGACCAGGCCTGCTGAAGAGTGGGAGAGAGACGGTTATTACCCCTGGGAGTGTGTGACCAGCGAGAAGGACTTTTGCAGTAACAGGGTCCCCCAGGGGGATCGCAGCGAGTGGTCCCAGGGGCGGAGGAGTCTGCAGCTCGACCCTGGCAGAGAGGCGGTGACCTCGAGAAGGGCTGGCACACTAGGGGTCCCCCTGGGAACTGTGGGGAGCTGTGAGCACACAGGCCGGTGAGTGGCCAGCAGAAAGATGTATGCCAAGCGGCTTAAGAGCGACCTGGTGGAGCTGTGCAAGCAGAGGGGGCTGTGCATTGGGAGGCTCACCAAAGAACAGCTCATTGCCCAGCTGGAGACGGAAGATCGCGCGAATGAACTGATCCCTGTGTCTCAGGGAAGCAGCCTGGCAAATGCAGCGCAGGCACCAGTGTCTGTCCCAGCTGGGAGTGGTCAGCCGGCTGCTGAGGGCTTCCCGAGACCCCTCCTTCCTATGCCTAGGGGAAGGGTGGGGAGGAGCCCAGCAAATACCGAAGGCGCCGTGACCCCCCCGGCCAGCAGGGGATCCCCCCGGCGAAGCTCGCCGGCCAGCAGAGGATCCTCCCGGCGACGTTCGGCATCCGTGGAGCGGAATTGGCTGGAATGGGAGAGAGCTAAAACTGAGAGAGCTGGAGGATCGTGAATGACAGAGACAGCATGAACGGGAGGAGAAAGAGAGACAGCATCAGCGTGAAGAGAGACAGAGACAGCATGAACGGGAGGAGAATGAGAGACAGAGACAGCATGAAGAGAGACAGAGACAGGAGAATGAGAGACAGCGTCAGCATGACCTGGAACTGGCGAGATTGAAGGGCAGCGAACCCCCGGCTGCGGTGAGTGAGGGGGGACCCAGGACTGCACGGAGCTTTGATAAGTGCATCATGGCCCCATACAAGGAGGGGGAGGACATGGATGACTTCCTGGAGGCCTTTGAGACGGCCTGCGAGCTGCACCGGGTTGATCCCGCGGACAGACTCCGGGTCCTTACCCCCTTACTGGACCCCAAAGCCGTGGCATTGTACCGCCAACTGAGAGAGGCAGAGAAAGGGGACTACGAACTATTCAAAAAGGCCCTGCTACGTGAGTTTGGGCTGACTCCTGAGATGTACCGGGAAAGGTTCCGGAGTCAAGATAAAACCCCTGAGATCTCATATCTGCAACTAGCCGTCCGCATGGAAAGATACGCCAGCAAGTGGGCTGGTGGGGCCCAGACGAAGGAGGACCTGATTAAACTGCTGGTACTGGAGCAACTGTATGAGCGGTGCCCATCTGACCTGAGGCTGTGGTTGGTGGACAGAAAGCCAGAGAACCCGCGACACGCCGGGCAGCTGGCTGATGAGTTTGTAAAGAGCCGGTCAGGGGGTGGCAGGGAGGAGCCCCAAAGGAACAGGCCCGCCGCGATGCAGAGAGAGAGTCACCCTGGGACCTCCCAAAGGGGGAATATGGGGAATCCCCTCCCACGGGGAATGCCCAGCATCAGGGACAACCGACCGGCTCGAGGGGACCCACGGGACCTGAGCTGCTATTACTGCGGCCGAAGAGGCCACGTTCGGGCCCAGTGCCCCAAGCTCAAGGACAGACTGAGCAGACCGAACCCGCACCGGGTTAACTTGGTAGAGGCCCAGACGGACGAGGGGCAGGCTTCCCACGCAAGAGGGGCTGGCAGCTTATCAACTGCTCAAGAGAGAGAAGGGCCCCCGGCCAGCTTCTCTGGGGGGCCAGATGCTCCGGATTCAAAGTTCTCCGTTTACAGGGTTGGCGCGGGGCTGTCCCTGCGGAGCGAGTGCCTTGTTCCCCTGGAGGTGGATGGGAAGAAAGTTTATGGATACTGGGACACGGGCGCAGAGGTGACACTGGCCCGGCCCGAGGTGGTGGCCCCAGATCGGGTGGTGCCCAACACCTTCCTGACCCTGACCGGGGTGGGCGGGACCCCATTCAAGGTTCCCGTAGCGAGGGTACACCTGAAATGGGGGGCCAAGGAGGGCCCCAAGGACGTGGGAGTGCACCACCATTTGCCCACTGAGGTGTTGATGGAGGGGGACCTAGAGGACTGGCCAAGCAACCCCCAAAAGGCACTGGTTGTGACCCGCAGTCAGAGCCGGCGAGGGGCCCTGCGCCCTGGCCTTGGGGGGGGTGCCTTGCCTGAGGCGCAGGACCCTAACCTGGTGGGGAGGGAACGCCCAGGGACACGGCTCAGGGAGGCTGCAGCTTCAGACCCAGCGGGCGAGAAAGAGCAGGTGGCCATCCCTGTCCCAGCTGCTGAGTTCCAGGCCGAGTTGCAGAGAGATCCCTCCTTGCGGAAGATAAGGGACCTGGCCGACCTCAATGCGGTACAGACCATGGGACGAGGTGGCCGGAAAAGGTTCCTGTGGGAGAAGGGGTTCCTGTACCGAGAATGGGCTCCCCCAGGGAAAATGGAGTCAGGGGGGGATCAGGAGGCAGCTGGTGGTACCCCAGAAGTATCGCCGCCAGCTGCTGTGCCGGGCCCATGACATTCCCCTCTCAGGGCACCAGGGAACCTGGCGTACCCAGCAGAGGCTGCTACGGAGCTTTTACTGGCCTGGGGTCTTTGTTACTGTCCGACAGTACTGCGGATCCTGTGACCCCTGTCAGAGGGGGAGGAAGGCCTGGGACAAGGGGAAAACAGCTTTAGGACCCTTGCCCAGCAATAAGGATCCTTTCCAGAGGGTGGCCAAGGTTAAAAGGGCGGCTCTAAACCAAGAGAGCCCAAAGCACAGACCTCCAGACTGGAGCGCTGGGAGAAGACCACAGCCCAGTTGGAACCCCAGAGGTATGGGGGTGGGAAAAGGGCACAGGCCGCATAAACCTTCCCACATGCGAACTGCGAGTGCCATCAAGCACCCCGACCTAAGGGGGGGCGTGAAACTGAAGGGGCCTGGTGTAATTCCCACCAACGAACTGGAGGGATGCAGGGGCATCCATGGGAACGGGGGTAGGTTCGAACTTCCCCAGGTCACTGGCTAAAGTGACCCCGCTCAGTTCGGTCTCGAAGGGGGGGAGAGATGTGACGAACTGGGACTGTTCTTGCTGGGGTGTGGGAATGCTGACAGGGGAGTGTGACTAGGATGGTCTGCATCGGAGGATGGGAGTCGGCCCGAGGGAACATACCTGAGCTTGTAACATGAGAACCCAGGAGGGGGTTGGAGGTCAGGTGACTCCGGGGCCCGGGAAACTGAACAAAGGCGGTGGGAGGGGTGGCTGAAGGAGAGTGCTGGAAGCAGGCTGGAGAGATGGCTGGGAGGCAGAGATGGCTCTGACCCCCCAAGGGGGGTGGGCTGGCATGCCCTGGGACCCCAAGCTGGACCTAACTGAGGGGGGCCCTGTTGTCTGTGCCTGCAAGACCTGTCTTGGACTGTATTCCTGTCATCCAAATAAACCTTCTGCTTTACTGGCTGGCTGAGAGTCATGGTGAATCGCAGGAAGCCGGGGGTGCAGGGCCCTGAGTCCCCCAATACTCCGTGACAGTGGGCAGGAGCAGGGCAGCCCCCCCCTCCCCCCCCCCCGCGCAGACACACACGCTGCTCTCTGGGTGGGAGGGATGACGTCGCTGCCACCAAAGCAATGAACGGCTCAGGACCAGCGACAGCTGCCCAGTGCCCACTGTATGTGTGCAAAGCCCTGGAACGCCGTCCCAGCAAAGATCCAGCGTCTGCAGAGACCCAAACGCACGGAGCCACGGAGGTTTCTGAACCCCCCGACGTGCCCATCTGCAGCCGAGAGCCAGGTTTACACCACGGCACAAAACCCGAGTCACGTCGCACCTTGCTCTCAGCCTCACCTGGAACGAGAGCCGCCTGGACCCCTGGAACGTCTGCGCCTGAGGCTGGCAGCCAGTCAATGGAAGCCTTTCCCTTCCCCCACACACACTGTGGTCTTTTGGAGCCCTGCGCTCCCCCCCTGCACCCCCACAGACCCAGCCCACTGCCCTAGGTTTGTTTTCAGTGGTATCAAAGCAGCTCCCAGAAACGTCGGTTTGGAAAATAAACCGCGTTTCAAGTTTCCCACGCAGGAGACACTAACACAAACCCCATTGTTTCTTCCGGAGTCAGGTTTCACCCACAAAAGCCGTGGGGCTCAGAGCCAGCCAGAACTCCCAGGGGAGCTGCAAGCCTGAAGTCCGGAGGCTGCGCTGATTCATTCCCAGGTGTCAGGAGGGTGTGGGAATGAGGGGCAGCGACAGACAAACACCCACCCAGCCTGGCTCGGGCTGAGACACACACAATGCAGAGAAGGGGGGTGTCCGTTCTCAGCACCGCCCGGAGAACCAGGGGGCTACACAGACAAAATCATCTTTGCTAGGCCCAAACTCGGACCCCCAGTGAGCTGCTACAGTCTGGCGGGAAAGGCCTTCTGCATGCAAATTATTTGTCATTAGCCACTGCATCAATTAATACGGCCACCATTTTGGTGTGACTGACACACACACACACACACACACCCTGGAGAAGGAAGCGCCAGACAGGTCCTGCTGAGCTAGAACTGTGGGTAGAGAGGAGCGACCCTACCCTAAGAGCCCAGTCCCACCGGCAGGAGCGGTAGGTAGGCACCTAAGCCAGGACTGGGCCCTTTGTCTCGGGAGCCCTTTAAACACCCCACTGGGGATTAGGGGGACAGGGAAGGCTGGCTGGCTCCTGGTGCAGAGATGGCCGCTGTGTGTCTGCCTGCGGAGAAGCCCGCACCCAATGCCAGGAAACCTCCCACGATCCCTGAGGGTCAGTGTCTCCCCGGCAGTGAGGGCACTCCTGGGTAACACTACACGAACTCCAGCTCCCCTGGCTACTCTCACCTCCCTGCCAAGCAAGATGGCATCTAATGAGTCACATCTGCCCCACTGCAATCACTGCAGCTCCCGCTAGCAAGCAGGGCACAGCCCGCCCCAGTTACAGGTCCCCCCTCGTGCACTATAACCAGCTTGGGGGCTACGTCATCCCCGGCCCGCTACTCCCGACCCTCGCATGGCCCCATCCCCCAGGCTATCAAAGGGGGTCAAGGTGCATCGTATCCCAGCTATTCCTGGCCTTTGGGGCCTCACCCAGAGCAAAGGAGCAAACCGGGGCCCCAGGCTCCGATCTCCCTGCCTCCCCCTGGGGGGCAGCACCCTGCGACACCTGCACTCAATGGCTCTGCCCCACCTGGCTGGTAGAACAGCTGCAGGGCGCCCCAAACTGGCCACATCAAGCATATGAGGACGCACAGAACTTGGCTGCGCAGGGAGCCAATGGACTCGGGAATTCCTGATCGGCAAGCGCCCAGGTGTACTGGGGTGATGGAGCCATGGTGGGGGGGGGGGGGGGGGACAGCCCTTAGAAATCAGCCCCCCGCCCTGCCAGTCTGCAGCAGGCTCTCTCGGGGGACGTCTCCACAGCCCCGGCAGTGAGCACTGAGCCAGGCTAGCAAACGCGCTGGGCTGGTGCTGCCGCGCTTAGACACAGCCGTGTCGATGCTGCGGCTCAGGCCGGCACTCGGGCTCTGAAGCCTGGGGAGGGGGGAGCTTAGAGCCCGAGTGCCAGCCCGAGCCGCAGCTCAAAAGCGCCGGCAGCATGGCCATGCCCTGAATGTACCAGGAGCCGTGCGTGCGTAGGGCAGCGAGCAAAGCGCCTCCTTCCCAACTCAGACACGAAGAACCACTCTGCTCAGCCCCCACTTGCTGAGTGCTGAGAGCTGGGGTCGGGGCAGGGGGTCCCTGAGAGCTGGGGGGCCTGGGGCCAGGGTTGGGGCAAAGGGGCCCCAAGAGCCGGGGTCAGGGCAGGGGGGCCTGGGGCCAGATCCTTCAGCACAGGGTTTGGGCAGCCAAGTCTGTGCACTAACACTGGGTGCAGCACATCAGGCACTTTCAATATACCGCGGGGCCTGCACTCTCGGACCGGCCAGTGCAGTAGGGTCCGTACTGGGGCCTGCACCCTGGGACCGGCCAGCGCAGTGGGGTCCCTGCTGCGGGGCCTGTGCCCTCAGACCGGGCCTGCGATCTCAGACCGGGCCCGTACTGCAGGGCCTGCGCTCTCGGACCGGGCCAGCACCACGGAGTCCATACCACGGGGCCTGCGCTCTCAGACCGGGCCTGCACCACGGAGTCCATACCACGGGGCCTGCGCTCTCAGACCGGGCCTGCACCACGGAGTCCATACCACGGGGCCTGCGATCTCAGACCGGGCCCGTACTGCGGGGCCTGCGCTCTCGGACCGGGCCAGCACCACGGAGTCCATACCACGGGGCCTGCGCTCTCGGACCGGGCCTGCACCACGGAGTCCATACCACGGGGCCTGCGATCTCAGACCGGGCCCGTACTGCGGGGCCTGCGCTCTCGGACCGGGCCAGCACCACGGAGTCCATACCACGGGGCCTGCGCTCTCGGACCGGGCCTGCACCACGGAGTCCATACCACGGGGCCTGCGATCTCAGACCGGGCCCGTACTGCGGGGCCTGCGCTCTCGGACCGGGCCAGCACCACGGAGTCCATACCACGGGGCCTGCGCTCTCAGACCGGGCCTGCGATCTCAGACCGGGCCCGTACTGCGGGGCCTGCGCTCTCGGACCGGGCCAGCACCACGGAGTCCATACCACGGGGCCTGCGATCTCAGACCGGGCCCATACTGCGGGGCCTGCGCTCTCGGACCGGGCCAGCACCACGGAGTCCATACCACGGGGCCTGCGCTCTCGGACCGGGCCTGCACCACGGAGTCCATACCACGGGGCCTGCGATCTCAGACCGGGCCCGTACTGCGGGGCCTGCGCTCTCGGACCGGGCCAGCACCACGGAGTCCATACCACGGGGCCTGCGCTCTCGGACCGGGCCTGCACCACGGAGTCCATACCACGGGGCCTGCGATCTCAGACCGGGCCCGTACTGCGGGGCCTGCGCTCTCGGACCGGGCCAGCACCACGGAGTCCATACCACGGGGCCTGCGCTCTCAGACCGGGCCTGCGATCTCAGACCGGGCCCGTACTGCGGGGCCTGCGCTCTCGGACCGGGCCAGCACCACGGAGTCCATACCACGGGGCCTGCGATCTCAGACCGGGCCCATACTGCGGGGCCTGCGCTCTCGGACCGGGCCAGCACCACGGAGTCCATACCACGGGGCCTGCGCTCTCGGACCGGGCCAGCACCACGGAGTCCATACCACGGGGCCTGCGCTCTCGGACCGGGCCTGCGATCTCAGACCGGGCCCGTACTGCGGGGCCTGCGCTCTCAGACCAGCGCAGCGTGGGATCTGGCCTCTCCCATACAGAGGGGAATGGAGACTAGATTCATTGCCTGTTGCTCCCCACACCAGGAGCCGGCTGAGGCTCCTTTGCAGCCATTTCGAGGGAACGCACCCCTGGCAGCGCCAGGCCCTGCCCTTGGGGTCCCTACGCAGCGTGGGGCCCGAGGGAGGGCCGAGGTCAGAGGCAGGACGGCCTCCAGCACCTCGGCAGCGTGTCCAGACACTGAAGCCGCGCAGCCTGGGGTGGTGGCATTGTGCTGCTGAAATGGCTGATAATGGCTAATGAGTTCCAACTCGACCGGCATAGTCTCATAATTACACAGCTCAAAATCCCATTCAGCTGCTGAGATTGCCTGGCTCCTTCCATTATGGAGCCGTGTGCGCCCGAGTGCGAGGGGGCTGGGGGGCAGGTTACTAGGACACTGATGAATGCCTCGGTGGGAATGAATAGACGCTCCCGGCCCTGCTGATTAAACTGAAACCCAGCAGCACAGCCAGCTCCAGCAGGCCAAGCCTAGGCACCAGGCGGGCAGAGACATTTGGATTCCCCTGCTCTCTCCTCCCCCCTGCCCCGGGGACAAGGGCCCGATCCTGCCAGGAGGGGAGGAACTCCAGAGGCGCTGAGCACTCCGAGGCTGCTCATCCCCTGGCACGACAGGGCCCCAGCGGCAATCCAGCAAGGCTGTGAGCCCAGGGCATGGTGCACAGAGATGGGCAAACAGAGTTCAGAGATACCTGATCGACTGCCCCAAGCTGACTCGGGGCTGAAAGGAAGGAAACACGCACACACACGCACACGCACACGCACGCACTATAGGCAGAGCTTTATGTCTGAGTGCCGATTTTCCAAAGTGCTCTAAGATGCACCCACGGATGCAGATTGTGCCACATCAGAAGCGGTGGTAGAGTTAATGGTGCAAATGTGGGGTTCCTGGGTTAGAGGTTTCTCGGGGTTCAGACTCCCACCTATCAGGACCTCATTTTAAACGGCTGTAGCATTGATATGGCTGGAATACATAAGCCAACAGGGCCCCACTGTCCCAGGCGCTGCACGCACATGCACCAAGCAAGTGGCAGGCTCCCACTCTGAAAGACAAGAGTCCCAGTCCTCTCCCACTCCCTGGGCTCCAGGCCCCCGCGTCACACCCAGCTCGGCCCCTGCTCAGCCCACTCACCAAGGATGTAGGACGTTGGTGGTGTCCCACCCCAGGTTTTTCAATACTGTGTAATTTGCAACTATGCGGCATTGACAGATCCTCTTAGATCGTTAGCACCTTTAGAGTGATTTGTCTGATCCAACGGGCTCGTTCTGCCCCACACTCTTAGGCCAGGGGACTGTACATCAAAAATTACGTCACCTGTTCCGAGTCACTGATATCTTGGAAGAAAATTATCCTGCCTGCTTATGGATCAATGTCCTAACAGACAGAGACCAGAGACGGTCCTAGTTGGTGTCTGCTCCTTCCACACCTACCTACAGTGTGTAGGAAGAAGAGCTGTGCGATCGGTCAGAGTGACATATGCTGGAGGTATCATGCAGCCAGGACTAAAATATCCATGGAGTTTCTAAACTTTCTAACTGACAATCTCCTAACTCAGAAAGAGTTGCAGCCAACGTAGGTGAATTCTGTGGTAGACCTTGTCCTAACAGATAAAGACGCACGGATCCCAGACCTAAAAATGAATGGTAGCCTAGGCACAAGTGATCATGACGGTCACATTTATAATGTGTAAGCCGAATAAAGTCTAGACAAGTAACATAGATACATTTGGTTCTTTAATGGGGCCCATTTCACAAAGCTGAAAACGATTGTGAGCCAAATCAGCTGGGAGGAAGAATTTAATCCGAAAAATGTGAATAACCGGAAATCGTTTAAGAACACTTGACTAGATGACCAAAAAGCCACAATCGAGGAAGAAGGCTGTGCTGGTTAAAAAGACAACCTAGGTTAGAGGGGAAGTGAAGGCAGACGTAAAAGAATAAAAATAATATATAACAAATGGAAGAAAGGCGAAGTTGATAGTAATGAATATAAATCAGAAGTTAGGCATTGTAGAAAATTGATAAGGGAAACCAAGAGACACAAGGCGACATCTACGGCCAGCAGACTTGAGGACAACAAGAAGGAGTTTTTTGAATATATTAGGAACAAAAAGAATCCTGACAATGGTACTGGTCCATTACTAGATGGAAATGGTAGAATTATCAATAATGCAGAAAAGGCAGAAGTGTTCAGTAAGTATTTCTGTTCTGTATTTGGGGGTAAAGCCAGATGAAGCAGTGTCTTCATATAGTGATAACAACACTCTTTCCATTCCATTAGTATCTCTGGAGGATGTTAAACAGAAGCTACTAAAGTCAGACATTCTTCAATCAGCAGGTCCAGACAACTTGCATCCAAGAGCTTTGAAGAGCTCACTGGTCCGTTAATGTTGATTTTCAATAAGTCGTGGAGCACTGGGGAAGTTCCAGACGACTGGAAGAAAGCTAATGTTGTGCCAATTTCTAAAAGGGTAAATGGGATGCCTTGGGTAATTATAGGCCTGTCAGCCTGACATCGATCCCAGGCAAGATAAATGGAGTGGCCAATATGGGACTCAATTAATAAAGAACTAAAGGAGGGTGATGTAATTAATGCAAATCAACATGGGTTTATGGCAAATAGATCCTGTCAAACTAACTTGATAATGTTTTCTAATGAGTTTACAACTTTTGTTGATAAAGGTGATCGTTTTGCCGAAATAGACTTAGATTTCTGTAAGGTGTTTGACTTGGTGCCATAGGACATTTTGATTAAAAAACGAGAACACTATAAAATGAACCTGGCGCATATTAAACAGGTTAAAAACTGGTTAACTGATCGGTCTCCAAATGGGGACTCATCGAGCGGGCGTGTTTCCAGTGAGGTCCCGCGGGGATCGGTTCTTGGCCCTCGGCTCTTTAACATTTTTACCTGGAAGAAAATGCACGTCATCACTGACGTTTGCAGATGGCCCAAAGACTAGGGGATTGGTAAATAATGAAGAGGGCACGTCACTGATTCAGAGCAATCCGGATCACTCGGTAAGCTGGGTGCAAGCAAACAATATGCGTTTTACTACGGCTAATACGGTACACATCTAGGAACGAAGAGCGTCAGCCACACTTACAGGATGGAGGACTCTACCCTGGGGAGCAGTGACTCTGGAAAACACTTGGGGGTCATGGTGGATAATCAGCTGAACACAAGCTCCCAGTGTGATGCTGTGGCCAAAAGAACTCATGTGATCCCAGGAGCATAAACAGGAGACTTGAGTAGGAGCAGAGAGGTTATTTTACCTCTAGATTTGGCACTGGTGTGACTGCTGCTGGAATCCTGTGCCCAATTCTGGTGTCCACAGTTCAAGGAGGATGTGAGTAAATTGGAGAGGGGTCAGAGAAGAGCCACAGGAATGATTAAAGGATTAGGAAACCTGCCTGATAGTGACAGACTCAGGAGCTCAATGTAATTAGCTTAACAAGGAGATGGTTAAGAGCTGACTTGCTCGCAGTCTATAAGCACCTACACGGGGAACGAATATTTACTGTCGGGCTCTGGAGTCTAGCTGAGAAAGGTCGAGCATGGTCCAATGGCTGGACACTGAAGCCAGACACACTAAGACTAGAAACCAGGTGTACATTTGTAATGGTGACAGTAATTAACCACTGGAACAATTTACGCAGGGCCAGGTAGATTCTCCATCACCGGCCGTTGTTAAATCCAGACGGGATGTTTTTCGAAGCTCTGCACTGGAATTATTGCGGGGCAGGTCTCTGGCCCGTGTTTCACAGCAGG
Source organism: Malaclemys terrapin pileata (assembly GCF_027887155.1). Taxonomy (NCBI): domain Eukaryota; kingdom Metazoa; phylum Chordata; order Testudines; family Emydidae; genus Malaclemys; species Malaclemys terrapin. The sequence goes on from NC_071511.1 coordinate 126,852,416, forward strand.
TCAGAGGAGAGGATCACAATGGGCCCTTCGGCCTCGGAATCTCTGATAACAACAACGCGAGGCTAGCAAAGCACTTCACTGAGCCCCGGCCTGCGGGGAGGGAGGCTGGAGCCATTACCTCCAGACGGGAAGGCAGAGGCTCTGACGGGAGACGTACCTGGACCAAAGGCAAGCAGCTGGTCAGTGCCACACGGAGGAACTGGGTGCACTGGAGGCCTAGCCCCAACTGCCTCCAGAGCAGCGGTTCTCAAGCAGGGTACGCGCACCCCTGGGCTACGGAGAGGTCTGCCGCGGGTACAGCAACTCGTCTAGAGATTTGCCTAGTCTTAACGCAGGCGACATAAAAAGCACTAGGGAAGTCAGTACAAACTAAAAGTTCATCCAGACCCTGACTTGTTCATACTGCTCCATATACTAGACACTGAAATGTCCGTGCAGTATTTCTAGTCCAATCGATGTATGTAGAATTAGATGGTAATAATGAGAAAGTCGGCAATGTTTCAGGAACAGTGCGCTGGACACTTGTATTTGTCGGTCTGATTTTGTAAGCAGGTCACTTTGTGAGGTGAAACTTGGGGAGAAGTCAGATTCCTGAAGGGGGGGGACCATAGTCTGGAGAGGCTGAGAGCCCCCGCTCCAGAGTGTGAAACAGAAAGCTTCAGCCTCAGTCACCGCGGACACTGCAGGGCATTTGGGGTAATTTAGGAGATATTTCAGGTCTAGATTTTGAGCAGGGGGCGAGAGAAACCAGGCAGCACGGCGTGTGCAGTGAGTCAGGGGCAGCACGGCCGTCTCCAGCGCCAGGAACCATGAGGCATTCATGGTGCTCAATCGTCCCTCCGACAGCCAGCGATTGAAGTAAGAGTGTGTGTGTGTGTGTGTGTGTGTGTGTGTTGGGGGGGGGGAGGGGTGATCTGCAAGGGGTCGCAGGCCCAGCCACAGACCCCATATTTTCCTCGAGCCGCGGCACTGAGGGGCGTGCTGTCAGCGCTGTCTTCCCAGACCTGTAGCTCCCACATGATGACAGATCCCCCCATTTCTTCCAGACCACTTTAAGCATCTCCAGCCTCGTGCAGCAGCTACCACCCCGTCTGCAGCGTGTTCGGGGGCTGGGCCGTGCTCACAGCTGCACACTGACCTGACCATCATCCCACTGAACCGTCAGACTCCCCTCACCTCTTTGTTCAGGGGAACGGCAGCCTTCGAGCCCAGAGGGGAATCAGCAGCAGGTGAAAGCGTGTTTCGAATGCTGCCAAGACAACAACGCTGTGATTTCACTTCACGCCACTTTCTCCCCCCCAGTGCCTCAGATACTAAATTACAGCCTGTCAGGCCCAGGCCTCTGAAATTCTTGCTGCTCAGTAGCTAACCCTTTGCCTTGATGCCCTATTCCAGCAGAGTAAAAAATACCTCCTTGGCCGCGTACCATGCAGCTACCAGAGCTCACCGGCGCATCCCGAGGCCTGTGTGGGCACCTGCTCGTATCTCCTTGGCTGGGAAATACCACCAATAACTTGCTCTTCCTTGTCGTTCCTAGAGGTAAAGGCCAGAGGCAACCATTACGGGCCTCTTGCCTGACCTCCCATATAACACAGCCCCAGCGCTTCCTGCCTTCAGCCCAGAACTGGCAGCTGAGCGAGGACACGGCTGAGACAGAAATGCCCAAGCTCCAAGTGAAGACGTCAGGTGATGGCAAATCCCCCACATCCCTTGGTAAAATCAGTTCAAATGAATGAGCCCTTTGTTACCACGGTAGCAGGTCACACCCTGCGGTTTATTGGCTTACAGTTCCTTGTGGGTTTGCTGGATTTTGCCCCAGCCGCTTGGAGGGTTTGGGGGCTGGCTCACCCTGTAGCAACTGAATGGAATGGAAACGGTGAAGGATAATTAGACACGGTCACAATCAAATCTATTCCCTAGGGACTTGATGGATGGGGAAAGCGGCGCAAGGCAGGCACGGCGATCCGATCGTCCGTAATTCCTGGCAGTGCATGCCCGAAGCCCAGGAATGCCGAGTGTGCCCACCACGACAGGGACTGGCACACACTTAATAATAATAATAATGGAGATATCCCATCTCCTAGAACTGGAAGGGACCTTGAAAGGTCATCAAGTCCAGCCCCCTGCCTTCACTAGCAGGACCAAGTACTGATTTTGCCCCAGATCCCCAAGTGGCCCCCTCAAGGATTGAACTCACAACCCTGGGTTTAGCAGGCCAATGCTCAAACCACTGAGCTATCCCTCCCCCCCAGGGTACGCTCTTGCCACCGTGTTGACCCATTTAGTTTCACTTTCTTGCAGCAATGCCCGATCGATTTGGGGCTCTCGGGGCTCTCACTTACCTCTGGGGGGCTCGTGCCCCAGCTCTTAGCCCTTCCTCCCCCTGGGTGGGCTTTGCACAGACACAGAGGAGTTCTTTGTCATCCTCTGATTTCAAAGTCCTTGATTTAATACAATAATGGCTGAATGTCATTATCCCCATTCGAAAGATGGGGAAACTGAGGCACGGAGCAGGGAAATGACTTTGTCCAGCTGCACAATGACTGGCAGATAGGAACAGAACCCATGTGTCCTGACGACCAGCCCTGTGCTCCGTCCACTAGTCCAGCTGGACACACTAAAGATTTTAGTTCTGCAGTTACTGCCTTTGCCACGCCTGTTTCCCAGATACAGGGGAAGGATGGCCCAGTAGTTAGAGCACTACCATGGCACTCAGAGCTGGCGTCTGTTCTCAGCTCTGCCACAGACTGCCCGTGTGACCTTGGGCACATCACTTAGTCTCTCTGTCCCACCCCCCGTCGGCAAGGCGAGAGCAGCAGCACGTCCCTGCCTCGCAGGGGGTGTCCGGAGAGCACACGGAAGATTAGGAGGTACTCAGTTGCTATGGCAATGGGGCGAAGCAGGACTCCTGCACCCCCGGTTTAGGGGCGGCAGGGATCTGCGGCCCCAAAGGCTGCTGGGACTGACTCCTGCGGGAAGCCTCGGCACCCAGATATGGGGGTTCTTGAATGATCCACATCCCTTTGCTCTCCTGAATCCCCACATCTCCCAGCTTTGCCCCCTCCTCCCTGCCCCGGTTAGGGAACCAAGAGACCCCGTTTCTACTCCAGTCCCCAGCCTGGTGACTCATCCTCGCTTTGCCAAGCTCCAGCTCCATCGCTGCTCTTGCCGTCGGCGCGGTGAGCTTGTATTCCTCCGCTTTCAGAGCCCAGTGGCCTGAAAAATTCATTTATCTTTTTCTGATCTACCCATTCCTAGCAGCGCCTCTGTCCCCAGGGGCACTGCCTCTGCTGTCTGGAGCTGCGTTTGCATCCAGAATTCACGCCGTGAAAGAGATTCTCAGCAAAGCCTCAGGAAGCCTGAAATGGCCCCGGCCACAGGCCAGGGTCTGGGCCAGATCCTCAGGGGGTGCAAGAGAACTACCCTGATTTACACCACGAGGGGTCTCTGTCTCACACGATTTATCTTCTCATTTAAAGCAACACCGTGAACTGAACAGCCACGTTCTCGTCAAACCCCTGCCCCTGCCTGTGTTACCAATGGGCCCTCGACGTTAACGCTGGGAGAAATCCAATGCGTCACTTACAGCGTCTCTCCCGGCTGGGACAGAGGGATCCAGGGAGCCCGTCGGCCCTTGCTTTAGAGTCAGTCGCACTTTCAGCTTCTTAGCAACAATCTGGGTTTCAGACCCTGCAGGAGAAGAGCCGCTTGCTGGCACTCAACCAGCTCTATTCCTTGTTCTTTGAATCCTTGGGAATGTTTCTATGGCCCCTTGGCTTTAGGAAAGCTCGTTTACAGAGAGTTAAAAAGGCAGGGCCCCATTTAAGCTGGCGGTGCTGAGCACCCCTCGGAAGGGCACAGAACCAGGCAGGATTGGGCCCCACTCGGGGTTGCAGACTCTGTTCCAGCCTTTCCATCTCGCCGTTCTCCCCCAGCCACGCACATCCCCTTCCCCCTCGCTTGACGCTCCTCTGCTCCTAGCGACGAGCCTGGCCCTGGCCAGACTAAACCCCTCCCAAAGGTGGGCTTCTCTTCCTTCGGGGCAGTCCCTATGCACTGCCCGCTCACCCAGGAACCGGCGCAGAGCTCTGTGATTTCCCACATGGCATCGCGCTCGCCGAACACTCGCCTGCTCCATCCTGCGTGAGACGCTCCAGCCCTGACACTTCATTACACACCAGGCAGAGACTGCCTCGCCCCCCGCTGCTTCCCAGCTTCGCGGGAAACAGAAACGGAGAAAACGCTGAAGGAAAGGGAGCATGAAATTAGAAGTAAATGCAAATACTGTAATGAGCTGGCTGGAGTGTGTGTGTGTGTACATGCATGAACCCCCTTGTCACATCGTCAAACAAGCACCTTTGTGTTTCCTCCCCGGCTGCCCCTCACACCTGGGAGAAGCTCCCTGTAAACATCGGCAAAGCTACCTCATTGTCCTCCTTCGAATCCCTCCTCAAAACTCTCCTTTGCCGCAATGTCTGCACAAAACTCAGCAACGGCTCGGCCGCCCGCACCGAGCCCCCTGCCCGCCCACCTGCGCCGAGCTCCCTGTCCACGCCGAGCCTCCTGCCTGCCCCGAGCCCGCTGCCCACCCGCCTGCACCGAGCCCTCTGCCCGCCCACCTGCGCCGAGCTCCCTGTCCACGCCGAGCCTCCTGCCCGCCCCGAGCCCGCCGCCCACCCGCCCGCGCCGAGCCCCCTGCCCGCCCCGAGCCCGCCGCCCACCCGCCCGCGCCGAGCCCCCTGCCCGCCCCGAGCCCGCCGCCCACCCGCCCGCGCCGAGCCCCCTGCCCGCCCCGAGCCCGCCGCCCACCCGCCCGCGCCGAGCCCCCTGCCCGCCCCGAGCCCGCCGCCCACCCGCCCGCGCCGAGCCCCCTGCCCGCCCCGAGCCCGCCGCCCACCCGCCCGCGCCGAGCCCCCTGCCCGCCCCGAGCCCGCCGCCCACCCGCCCGCGCCGAGCCCCCTGCCCGCCCCGAGCCCGCTGCCCACCCGCCCGCGCCGAGCCCCCTGCCTGCCTGCCCGTGCCGAGCCCCCTGCCCACACAGAGCCCCGCCGCCCACCTGCCCACGCCGAGCCCCCCGCCCGCCCACACCGACTGAGGCTCTCATTGTTTCCTGCTACTCCTCCATCTGATCCACTTGTCATCTCTCGTCTTACACTTAAATTGCCGGCTCTTTGGGGCAGGGACTTTCTGTTCTGTATTTGTCCAGCGCACGGCCCAATGGGGGCCTACAAATACTAAACAGTAACACCCCCTGCTGGACGGACTCTGAACTGTTCCACCGGACATCACTGCCCCTCTACTGCGGATGGGGATTCTCTCTCAGCTCCTGTGCTTTTGGAGCCAGAGGGCCCGGGTGCTGCCCCTGGTGAGAACTGCAGCGAGACCGTGCCAAGGGCTGGGGGTGCGGTACAGGGAAGCAGCAGACAGACAAGAGCCTAAATAACAGCCACGTTTTGAAGTGACTGTACAGGCCAAGTGATTACAAGTGCAGACAATTCTCGCTCCCAGGCTCTGTATCGGCTCAGAGGAGCCCCACTCCGGGGGAAACAACGCAGCAGCACATTTATTTGAAACGGTGCAATAAACCCGGGATGGATCAGACTTTCCCGGGAAACCACTGCTGCTTGGCGTGAAAAGTGGCCACCCGGGGCCAATCCGAGAGGCTTTAATGTCTCTTACCGGTGACTTTTCCCAACGTGGGGACAATAGATTCTCCGCTACCAGCCTCAGCTCCAGTCAATACAAACACGACATCGTTTTTTAAACTAATATTTTTCCAGCTCGCAATTCCATGGGGAGAGAGGCCCAGCGTTGCCATGGCGATATATAGACAGCATCTGCCTTGGAAGGAGCTGAAGGGAGAAACTGGAATAGAATTGCAAATTTGCTCAGTCCTGAGGAGGACTCCAAGGGAATCCACCGACAGCAGCCTGGCTTCCAGAGAGAACCCTGCCCACGGCACAGCCGGCGCAGCCCGCGACCCTGGGGCTCCAGAGGGCAGCTCGGCCCGGGGAGCGGAGCCACGCTGGGCGCTCGCTCGACTGGAAGCTGCTCTCCTAGTCTGTCCATTGAGGCCACGTGAGGAGAGGCAGCTCCAGTGGCGCTGGCATGTGCACTCCCACGAACAGCCACAGGGCTCCAGTATCGTCTGCATCTCCCTCTGTCCCCCCGGGCAGACACCGCGCTGAGCGCCTCCATCCTCTTGGGCAGCAAATACCCCGGGGGCAATTCGCTGCACTCACGCAGTGCATCCCCGTGTCCAGCGAGCGGGGCCAGCGCCAGCTCTCTCTGCGCTTGCCTAGAGCAAGAGGATCCTTGGCAGCTGGCTACAAGCCCTTCACCGGGTCCCAGAGAGAAAGGGGAAATTTCCTCCTTCGAGCTGTCCTGCGCCAGCCCCGACGCTGCTGACGACAGCTCTCCCCAACCAGCCCGTGGAGACCGAACGCTAAGACTGGTGCTGTCAGACTACCTTGACATCACTGTGTGATGAGGTTACAAGTCTGGCTGCCCAGGTAGCAGTGCTGCTGTACCGCGGTACCGCCCAGCGTCCCTGGAACGACACGGCACACACGGACCGGCTGAACAGCTGCCGGCTGAGAGGTCTCAAAACGGGGGCTCCTCATCGAGCCCGTCAGGTTCCAGGGGGGTCCTGAAGGGTTCTTAGCCCCGGGCTCGTTAACAGTTTTATCAGTGACCCAGGCCTGAGGAAGTCTGCAGATGACACGACGACGGGGGAAGCGGTACATAACGCAGAGGTCACGGATACAATCCGGATCCCGTGGGAAGCTGGGTGCAAGCAAACAACGTGTGTTGTAATGGGGCTAAATGCAAAGTCATACATGTAGGAATGAGGAACGCAGGCCACACTTACAGGGTGGGGGACTCTGTCCTGGGAAGCCGCGACTCTGACAAAGATTTGGGGTTGTGGTAGAGAAACAGTTCTGGTGTCCACAACTGAAGAAGAATTGAAAGAAGAGCGACAAGAATGATGAAAGGGTTGTGCAATCCGCCTTGCAGCAAGAGATTCACGGAGCTCAGTCTCCTTAGCTGAACAAAGAGAAGGTGAAGGGGCGAGGTGGTCCCACACTATAAATACCTACCTGGGGAACAGAAATGTGATCGTACAGGGCTCTTCAATCCAGCAGGAAAAGTTATAACAAGACCCAGTGGCTGAAAGCTCAGTAGACAATTTCAGACCAGAAATAAGGCGTGCTGGGAGGCATCACCCCAGGAAGAGCGGACAACGGGCTGGGGGGGCGTCTCCATCGCGGGAAAGGTTTAAATCAGGATTGGATGTTTTTCTAGAAGTTATGCTCTAGTTCAACCCCAGCGACTGGACTTGAAACAGGAATGGACTCAGGCAGGTCTCCGGCCTGCCCTCGGCAGGAGGCCTGCCTAGATTATCACAATGGGCCCTTCTGGCCTTAAAAGCGATCAATCTATGTCCTGCCCTCCCATGTAAGCGTCTGGCCGCCTCTGAGCCAACAGCTGAACACTTCAAAAGCAAAACCAAATCCAAAAATCAGGCGGACGTGATCAACAATCACCAGCAAATCCCAGCAGCAACGTGAGGGTGGGTCGGAACCCGCCTGGATTCTCTGGCCAATGGTCAGCGCGCTGCTCGGACAGAAGCGGCATGGCTTTCTGCAGAAGATCTCACAGAACGAAAATTAAGAGGCCAGGAAAACGTCCCCATCTGTCCACAATGTTCTATAGCAGCCCAGACGCTGGGCAGCTCCCAAAGCGGTTAAGACACGGTCATGCTGAGGCTGCCTGCCAGGCCCGTCGGCAAAGGCCGGGTCCTGCAGCCTGTCCTGTAGTGCTGCCAGGAGGCAGCCTTGCAAATCTCAGTTCAAGATTCCGGGGCGTCCTTTCCTCCGCAATGGAAACCTCTCGCATTCATCTCCAGAGGCTGATTCACAGGCCACTCGGCCTTTCAGTCCTGGGTCAGGATGAAGAGGCTCTGAGGCTGCCTGAACTCTGCCATCCTGTCCAGGCGAGCTCCTACCCAGCACAGCACTGGTCAGTGCTGCCAGCATACCCGGCGTGGAGCAGCCCTGCTTGTGGAGAGAGCAACGTGACACTCGAAAGTCAACTTGAGCCAGTCTGGCCTTCTAGCCCCCCTTTGTCTGATGCTCACAGACTGCGAGGGGACCATCATGATCATCTAGTCTGACCTCCTGCACATCACAGGCCTCCGGCGCCCAGGTCTCTCATTTCCCAATGTGTGCAGGTGACAACCCACCTTGCACCCGGCAAAGCCACTGCCAATCCGCAAGAGCCACACGCGCTCCTGGGCTGCGGATGTGAGGGGCCAGAAACGGGAAGGATTTCACACACTCCGGAGGCACTGGACGGGGGCAGAGGGAATGGAACAGCGCAGCCGGGGCCGGGTGGAGGGGGGCCTGCTAGACACACATGGGGCTGATTCTCAGCGGTGCTGACCATCTGCAGCCCCCACTGAGCTCAGTATTTATGAGGATTTGTATCATGGTCGTGCCTAGGACCCTGCTGCGCTAGACTGCACAAACACAGAGTAGACCCTGGTCCCTGCCCCATGGGACGCTGGGGAAGTCAGACAAGAAGCGCCCCGGGAAAGTAACTTTCTTTTCCCCAAAGGTGAGGGAGATGGAATAGAGCCACGCGGCGGCGGCGCTGGGCAGCTTAACGAACGCCCGTCCCTGAGCCCCAATTAACATTACTAGGCGCACATGTCTCTACACAGCAGCGGGCAGGAGGCGCACACAGGGCTTAGAAACACACCTGCTCTCACAAGGCAGGCACGGCTCTCCACCCTCCCGCAGCCGCAGCTCCTGGCTCAGCTGGGTCCGGACCAGATGGCAGGAGTCCAAGACAGAAAGCTCGGGAGAATTCACAACTCTGCTAGGGAAAAGGCAAGTCACCGGCCCAGATCTCCAGCTGGGCTAAACCCATGTGGCTCCGCTGCCTACAGCCGGGGATCAGTCCAGCGAGGCGGCTCCGGCATTAGATCCTAGAGCCGAGTGAGGCTAAGGGCTCCCCCAAGAGAACAAAGGGACCAACGGGCCATGAAATGCCAGGACACCAGGACAGGAGGCTGCAGACTGGCTCATGACACGACATCAGGGAAGCAATACCCGAAGGGCCTTCCTGGGAGAGGTGAGAAGGGTACCTGGGGAACACAGGGCTACTTGCCTTGAGCAAGGGTGGGGCAATCTGGCCTAGTTCGTTACCCGCTAATTAAACCCGAAGTGCCCATCGATTACGGGAAGCAGGCACCGAATGAAAGTAGCCCCCTGACCTGAAAGTGCAGCGTGCTGGGTAGAGTGCTGACGGGGAGCATGCCCCCCCAGACCCACACATCAGGGCCTCCCTGCCTCAACTTCCCCCTGCCACTCCCAGACCTGACAAGCAGAGCACCCCCGGGACTCTCCTCGAGCTGCAGCAGGCAGTGAGAGGGGCTCGCGGACCCCTCCAGACTCAGTCACAGCGGCCGGCTGCGACATGAACTGCCAACAGGGGTCCCCTCTGGGAGCTTGCAGGTGCCCCCAGCCCACAGGGGCTGTCAGCTTCACGCGCTGCTCCGAGCGCACGGACGGGCGGGGGGCTAGACCATGTTGACTTTTCCCCAACAAATTATGTTCATCTATGTATCTGATGATTTTGTTTCAACCAGTTTTCCTGTCACTGAAGTTAGACTTACTGGCCTGTAATTGCTGGGATCACCTCTGGAGCCTTTGGTAAAAAGGTCCTGTAGCCACCCAGGGCATGCTGGGGCAGCTCTCTGCAGCCATTCACACTCCAAGCCCCTCCGCACACAGCCCTTCCTTTGTTCCTGCCGCAGATCTGAGCCCGTTAACAACAAAGCCCTGCACCCAGTGATAGAGCCAGCCTGTGATGCCCCGGGGAGCTGGCTCTGCACCTGAGCTAGTGAGCTCCAGATAGGTGCTGCCTCTGCAGACAGGTGGGAAGTCACGGGAAGAGCACACACCCCAGCAAGGACTCACAGGGGCCACGCACACCTGAAAGAGTAACTAGACATTCCTGCTAAAATGTTAACAACCATGACACTTATGCCACTGCCATCATTAGGTTCCAGGGTTATCACTCCATTCTAAGGTGTGAGGGTAGCTCCCAGAGCTGCTCTTTCCCACGGCCTGCAGACACCATAGCCCAGCCCTGTATCGGGATCAAGTGCCAAGGCTAGACATGTAATACGACTCTTACACCAAAGCTGTAATTCTGGGGCAGGACTGGCTGTGCATGGAGACAGAGAGAGCTGATAGGCCAGGGTGGTGTCTGCCTTGTGCAATGCAGAGAAGATTAACTAAAGCAGCCATGTCTCCCGTCACTTCCTGCTGGGTCAGCCACAGGTGGCCAAGGAGCAGAGGGACAGCCCAGAGGAGCTGTGGAGACGTTGAGATGCCCCAAGACACCCATTTCCTGGGAGGCTGGCACCCGGAGCTGATGCACAAGAAACTAGGGGTCACCAAATGAAATTAGTAGGCAGCAGGTTTAAAACGAACACAAGGAAGTATTTCTTCACCCAGCGCACTCACCGTCAGCCTACAGAGCTCTGCCAGAGGATGTTGTGAGGCCAAGACTATAACAGGGTTCAAAAGAGAACTAGATCAGTTCCTGGAGGACAGGTCCATCAATGGCTATTAGCCAGGAGGGGCAGGGATGGTGTCCCTAGTCTCTGTTTGCCTGAAGCTGGGAATGGGTGACAGGGGATGGATCACTGTATGGTTCCCTGTTCTGTTCATTCCCTCTGGGGCACCTGGCACTGGCCGCTGTCGGTAGACAGGATACTGGGCTAGATGGACCTTTGGTCTGACCCAGTCTGGCGGTTCTTAGGTTTCACCCACTTTACAAATCTCCTGCCACCCTTGCCAGAGTCATCCCCAGCAGAGCTCCATTGGCTCACCCCAGGGCAGGGCTTACCCTGGTGCATTCAATACAAATGACACCTCATCTCCGCCTGGAACAGACTTGGGTCCCCTGGTGGGGTTGCCCGGCCACCTGGCTAAGTGGGAGCAGCTGAGCAGGCCGCCAGCTGGAGGCAGTCCGCAGTGTAACCCTGCAGCACACCAGGTCTAGGATGGTAACTGGCCAAGCAGAGAATTCATGCTCCAGCCCCTGCCTCCCTCCCACTGGGGTTCAGATCCTGGCTAGGGGCCCAGGGCTGGACCCTCAAACAGACCACCAGAGCTCCAGGAGCCCAGGGTGGAATTTGCACTGGAGCCACCGGTCAGGGTGGGGGGGGGGGGTCCCAGAGAGCTGGGGTGGGGGGGGAGACAGCAGGTGACTGGGGTGCAGACTCACAACCCTCAGCAGACCCAGCCCTGCCCCTTCTCTGCCGTGGCTTGCCCAGCGAACACCCCTCCAGAGAACCCAGCACTGTGCTGGAGAAGGGGAGGCGGGGGCGGGCAGGCCGGACCGCCGGGGGGCGTCCTCCGGAGGTGCCGGGGAAACTCCCCGAGGACAAAGGGCGACGCTGGCTCGCTCCGCTCCCTCCGGACACGAGCCCCACGTCCTGGCCCGCGGAGCCCGGCCCGGCTCTCGGGGACGCTCCCGGCCGGGCTTTGCCGTTTCAGACCGGGCATCCCCCTCGCCCCCGGCTCCGGGCTCGTCTAGACTGGGGGGCGGCCCCAGCCACTGCTGCGCCCGGCTGCCCTGTCACCGGGGGGGTCCCCATGTCCCAGGCGGAGCCGCCCGGCCCGGGCTGGGGGTCCCTGGCGAAGCCCCGCCTCGGCCGTGCGCCCCGGAGCGGACAATGCGCCCCGCGCTGGGCCGCGGGGATTTAATAGGAGGAAAGTTTAATCGGAGCCGCGTGGGTCTGTGGGGAGCCCGTGACCCCGTCCCCCAGCCAGCCCCGTGGGACGGACACCGGCGGGAGCCCCGAAAGCCAGACGTCCTAGGCGGGCTCCGCATGACACAGCGGCCCGGGGGGCTGGCGCACGTCTGCGCGGCTGGAGAGAGTGCGGAGATCCACGCGTGTGCGCGGAGGGGTCCCGCTCCGATTCCATCCCACAGCCCCACGCGCGGAGCCACAGACGCAGCCGCCCCCCCCCCCCCCAGCTCCGTAACAAAGACAATTGGAGGCTGGCTCAAGAGCTTCAAGACAAAAATCCCTGTCTGCCCCCCCCCCGCCCCCTTTTGTGCGCCCCGCGCCGGGACTGTCACCCCGCGGGGGTCCCCGCAAACCCGCTGCACGGCGCCTTCCCCGGCCCTCCCGGCAACCGGCCCCCCGCCCCACCCCACCCATGGGGGGAGCCCGGCCCCGGCCCTACCCCACACACGGGGGGGTCGAGCCCGGCCCCGGCCCTACCCCACACATGGGGGGGGAGGTCGATCCCAGCCCTACGCCACCCATGGGGGGAGCCCGGCCCCGGCTCTACCCCACACATGGGGCGGGAGGTCGATCCCAGCCCTACCCCACACACGGGGGGGAGCCCGGCCCCGGCCCTACCCCACACATGGGGGGTGGTCAAGCCCGGCCCTACCCCACACATGGGGGGCCGGGTGAGTAGCTGTGACGCCAGCTACCAAAGCAGGAGCCCAGGCCCCCCGCCCCGGGGCTGCCCGGGGGCAAGGGGCTGCCCGGGGGCAAGGGGCAGCGCGGGGGTCTCTGCTGGGCTGGGCGGGGCGGGGCGGGGGGGGGTCCGTACTCACAATCGCTCCGTGTTGCGGGGGATGTTTTTGGGGACGCCCCGGAGCCCGGTGCCGTGACAGTCCACGGTGGTGCCGCTGCAGGTGCAGAGCGCGGGGCAGCCGGTGGCCCGCACCCCGCACGCAGCCGCCCAGGCCAGCAGCCAGACGCCGGCTCGCAGCCACCTGCCCTGCGGGGCCATGCCGGGGACCGGGGACTGGGAACCGGGACCGGGCTCGGAGCTGCGCCGCCGCCGAGCGCCCTCCCCAGCCAGCAGCCGGCTGCGTCTGAGCGCAGAGCTCCGCGCCCCCCACTCCCCATCCATCAATCGCAGACACAACCCCCAGCCCCGGCCGGCTCCTCCCCCAGCGCCGGCCCCTCGCCGCGGGGCGCAGCGCCCCGGCGCGCACACAAAGGAACGGCCCCCTCCGCCGGATCGGGCCCGGCCCGGCGCGCATGCGGCTGAGGGGCTGCAGGAGGGGAGGGGGCACCCCCGAGGCTCTAGTCGGAGCAGGGGGTTCAGCCCCCCCGCCCCACCACATGGGGGGTCATGGTGTGTGCAGAGCCTGGCCCTGCTGGGGACAGGGCGCCGGGTGCCAAAGGTCATGGCCTGGCCTGGGAACAGCATCAGCTCTGCCAGCAGCCACCTGGCAAAGCGCCTGGCGTGGCCCCGCAGCTGCTGAGCAGAGCGGCTCCGGGGGGCTCCGGGAGGGCTGGGCTGTGTCCCTCTGGTGGCTCCGGAGTCCGCCCGGCCCAGCCCACGGCTCCGGGTCCACGAAGTCAAGTTCCTCCGCGGGAAGAGCAAAGGGAGCCGCCCGCGGGCCTGGGCTGTAGAGGCAGCTCCTGGGAGCAACGGAGGGGCCAGTGCCTCCCAGGGAGCTCAAGTCACTTCAGAAGCAGTTGGACTTGGACAGGCTCCAGCAGGGAGACGAGTCCAGCCTGCTTGGGACAAAGGGACGGAGCTGCCACACTGGACTCTGGCCCCTGAACTAGCCGGCTCAAGTCCTTATCTAGCCCCTATCAGCTCGGTATCTGAGCACTGCCCAACCCCCAACCATTAATGGATCTAGCCCCATGGCCCCAGCTGTGATGGCACCAAGGCGCACACAGGTTCAGAGGCTCATAAGAACGGCCAGACTGGGTCAGACCAAAGGTCCATCGAGCTCCGTATCCCGTCTCTGACTGTGGCCAATGCCGGGTGCCCCAGAGGGAATGAACAGAACAGGGAATCATCAAGTGATCCATCCCCTGTCGCCCATTGCCAGCTTCTGGCAAACAGAGGCTAGGGACACCATCCCTGCCCAGCCTGGCTAATAGCCATTGATGGACCTAGCCTCCATGAACTAATCTACCTCTTTTTTTGAACCCTGTTATAGTCTCGGCCTTCGCAACATCCTCTGGCAAGGAGTTCCACAGGTTGACTGTGCGTTGTGTGAAAAAATACTTCCTTTTGTTTGTTTTAACCCTGCTGCCTATTAATTTCATTGGATGACCCTGGTTCTTGTGTTATGAGAAGGAGTAAATAACACTTCCCTATTCACTTTCTCCACACCCGTCATGATTTTATAGCCCTCTATCAAATCCCCCCGCCCCTCCTTAGGTGTCTCTTTTCCCAGCTGAACTGTACTAGTCTTTTTAATCTCTCCTTGTACAGAAGCTGTTCCATCTCCCTCATCATCTTTGTTGCCCTTCTGTGTGTCTTTCCCAGTTCTAATAGATCTTTTTTGAGATGGGGCGAGCAGAGCTGCAGGCCGCGTTCACGGCATGGGTGTACCACGGATTCCTACAGTGGCATTAGGATATTCACTAATGATCTAGCCCTTTCTGCCCGTTCCGTTAGCTCTGTTCACTCCCCCGAAGCTACACAGGAAGTCTGTGGTGGAGCAGGGAACGAACCCGGGTCTCTGGTTAGTGTCTGGATGTAGAAATTAGTCCGGGGGGGGGGGATGCAGCTCCCAGAGGGGGATCACATTAAGCCCATGCTGGAACCCCAGATCTGACCACCCCAACTTTGGGGAGACTCAGGGCTGAATCTGAGTTCTGCAGCTGGCCTCAATAAACTGAACCAAAAGCCTGTCTCCTCCAATCAGGGAACAGAAACAGTGTCACATGCCTGATGCCTGGTGCCCGGGGCCTGAGTTTCGAATCTATGCAGCGGCACCATCCACACACAGTATTTCCTGATGCGGTTACCTGGGGAATGATTTCAACAAACGAAAAACTCTCAGTTCACAGGAAAGGAGGCAAAAACCACCCAATGCCAGTGTGGCCAGTGCCAGTAATCCTGAGTCATAAGAACGGCCAGACTGGGTCAGGCCAAAGGTCCATCGAGCCCAGTGTCCTGGCTGCCCACAGTGGCCAGTGCCAGGTGCTCCAGAGGGAATGAACAGAACAGGGAATCATCCAGTGATCCATCCCCTGTCACCCATTCCCAGCCTCTGGCAAACAGAGACTAGGGACGCCATCCCTGTCCATCCTGGTTAATAGCTATTGATGGACCTAGCCTCCATGAACTAATCTAGTTCTTTTTTGAAACCTGTTATAGTCTCGGCCTTCACAACATCCTCTGGCGAGGAGTTCCACAGCTTGACTGGGTGTTGTGTGAAGAAATACTTCCTTTT
This sequence comes from Malaclemys terrapin pileata, assembly GCF_027887155.1. Taxonomy (NCBI): domain Eukaryota; kingdom Metazoa; phylum Chordata; order Testudines; family Emydidae; genus Malaclemys; species Malaclemys terrapin. The sequence goes on from NC_071511.1 coordinate 126,867,668, forward strand.
GTTTGTTTTAAGCCTGCTGCCTATTAATTTCATTTGGTGACCCCTAGTTCTTGTGTTATGAGAAGGAGTAAATAACACTTCCTGATTTACTTTCTCCACACCAGTCATGATTTTATAGACCTCGATCATATCCCCCCTTAGTCGTCTCTTTTCCAAGCTGAATAGACCCAGCCTTGTTAATTTCTCCTCATACAGAATCCGCTCCAGACCTCTCATCATTTTTGTTGCCCATTTCTGAACCTTTTCCAATTCCAATCTATCCTTTCTGAGATGGGACAACCACATCTGCACACAGCATTCGAGGTGTGGGTGTACCATGGATTTATATAGAGGCAAGCTGATATTCTCTGTCTTCTTATCTCTCCCTTTCTTAACGGTTCCCAACATTCTGTTCGCTTTTTTGACTGCTGCCGACCCTCCCAAAAGACTGGCTTCAAACTCATGCGATCTTACACAGTAAGCAATGGGGTTCTTTCTATTCACCTGCTGCTCTTAGAGCCTCGGGGATGTCACTTCCAAGCTTTTCTCCCCCAGCAGAAGGGCTGGAAACGTCCATTATTTCAGTGAAAGCTGAGAGTCTCACAGAACCCCAGGACTCCCGAAGCTGGGGCTGTAAGAAAAACACCCAACACTGTGAGGTTCAGGATAAAATCAGGAGTGTTTGCTGACAGAACGAGAGCAGCTACCGTGAATGATCTGCTCCATTCTAAGCGTATCGCCCCAGAAAACAGATGCCGCTGAAGAGACAAGGCTGGGGCCCCATTAGTCTCCATGCAAGCGCCTGGGACCAGACGTGGATTCGGAGCAGGGCTCTGACAGCATCGAGGGAGTGAGTTACAGTGACAGAGGGGCTAGGGTGACCAGATGTCCTGATTTTATAGGGACAGTCCCGATGTTTGGGTCTTTTTCCTATATAGGCTCATATTACCCCCCACCCTCTGTCCTGATTTTTCACACTTGGTGTCTGGTCGCCCTAGGAGGGGCGGTACATTAACCCTCCCCATGTACCATCCCTTTCCTCGCTCCCCTGCGGGGGGCCTCGCTCCCCTCTGGTCTCTTACCTAGGTCAGGGCGCTGCCTCGCGGGACTCTGCGGTCAGTGGTTATTTCCTGGCTGCTGCATATTGCTAACCCCCAGGGACCGGCTCTTCCCAGCAGTCTGGGCAGCACCTAGTGTGTGTCAGAGGCACCATGCCAACCTCTCCTCCAAATCTCCTTCCCTCCAGACCCCACGAGAGCTCGGCATTTTACCAACTCACAGTCCCTGCCCCAAGATGGGCCTGATCCTGGTCCCATTGGAGTCGTGCCATTAACTCCAGGGGCACAGGATGGAGCCCTGAAAGGGGCTCCTCTTTCCTCCCGCCCCCCCTGCTATTCCTTTGCCCCTGCTCCTTGGGCTGGGGGGCAGGAACGCGGATACTCCGCAGAGGCTGAGCGGCGGGTGCTCCCCACGTAGCTCCCCAAGCCAACGCTACTCCAGACACACATCTGCGCCAGCTCCGGGGAGGACAGCCGGGACACACGCTTGGCCCACCACAGCATCCTCCCCCAGGCCTCGGTTACAGGCTCCTCATCCGTCTGTCTGTGACATCTCCTTCCTCTGGCCCCAGCGCTGGAAGGGAGCCGAGGCCCAGACGCATGAAAGGGGGGTTTCTTGTTGCTATTCAGAAGCCCTGACCTTAGGGAAGCAGCGCTTGTTCCCAGCCTCTGGGAGCTGCTCCGGTGCTGGCAGGGCCCCAGGCCGAGCTGGCCCCAGGGAGGAGGAAAGCCGAGCGGTCGCTCAAGGAAGTGTCCCAGCTGGCACAGAAGGGGACCCCAAGGAGGGCCGGGTGCTGTGGGGACCCCATGGGCTCTACCGTCTCTCTCTGCTGAACGTATCCTGCACACCCCAGAGCCCCTGGCCTTGGGCCATCCTGCCTGGGCCAGCCCTTGCTCAGACAGAGGGGGCCTGGCCCAGCAGGTGAGAGAGGGAAGCCAGCTCACCCAGCCATTCGGGGTTCCCTGTCCAGGTGAACCTGGCAGCAGGACCAGGGTGGGGGCAGAGCCATTGCCAGAGTCACTCAGCCAGGGAGCGCCCTCCCGCTGTGTGGGTGAATGGGCCCCCGCCCAGTGTGTCCCTGCAGCAACAGAGCGAGACCTGGCACATGGGTCCAGACGCTGCCATGCCAGGAGCTCAGGAAAGCACCGGGGCTGCAGCAACCGCCCAGGGAGCCGCTCAGCAGGGCAGGAGCGGTTGGGGAAGAAGGGGGCAGGCGCTGGGCTGGGCCTCGTGTTCCCAGCTCTGTGACAGACTCCTGGGTGTCCTTGGGTGAGTCACTTAATCTCTGGGCCTCAGCTCCCCGCTGGAACCTGGGCTCACCGACGCTGGGAGGGTAAACGCACGGTCTGCGCAGGCGCCCAGAGGCTCCAGTGATGGCACCCCTGTAAGAACCGACTTACGTAGGGCTGGCAGCCATTGCCAGCTGCTACCTCAGCCTCGCCCTCGCCCTCTGGAGGGCAGGTGTGCTGAGGGGGCTGAAGGAGAGACTCCATAGCTAGGAGGGGTAGAAGGCTGTTATCCTATGTGGACAGACACTACACAAGTAGGAGTGTGTTGCTACTGCTGGTTATTTTGAGAAGAGCGAACACAGGAAGGGCCTGGTCTGGGAGCTGTAGTAGAAAGCGAGCCTGAGACATAAGCCCTCGTCTCAGAGGCCTGGTGTGAGGCCTGAACTAAAGTAGTGGTCATGCTTTGCTGATGTAAAGCAAAGTTGTAGCTCAGTGGTTTGAGCATTGGCCTGCTTAACCCAGGGTTGTGAGTTCAATCTTTGTGGGGGCCCATTTAGGGAACTGGGGTAAAAATCTGTCTGGGGATTGGTCCTGCTTTAAACTAGGGTTACCATATCTCAAAAATAAAAAAAAGAGGACCCTCCACGGGCCCTGCCCCCGCCCATTTCTCCACCCCTAGCCCCGCCCCTTCCCCACCCTAACTCCGCCCCCTCCTCCCTTCCACTCCCAGCCAGGGGGAAAGGGCTGCCCCAGTGCTACCGGCTTCAGGGTTTGCTGGGCAGCCCCCAGACCCTGTGCCCCCAGCCGGCACTTCCCCAGCACAGCTGGAGCCCGGGAGGGGAAGCGCAGGGTCTGGAGGCTGCCAGGCAAACCGTGAAGCCGGTAGCGCTCTGGCTTTGGGTAGCCCCTATGCCTCTGGACCCTGCGCCCCCAGCCAGGCACTTCCCCTCCCGGGCTCCGGCGGCGCAGGGTCTGGAGGCACGGGGGCTGCCCAAACCCGGTAGCGCTCAGGCAACCTGGCTCTTAAACAGAGCCGAAGAGTCGGGGAGGAGCAGAGCTGCCATTTTCCCGGACATGTTCGGCTTTTTGGCAATTGCCCCCGGACGGGGGTTTGAGTGCCGAAAAGCCGGACATGTCCGGGAAAAAGAGGACGTATGGTAACCCTACTTTAAACAGGGGGCTAGATTAGATACCTCCTGAGGTCTCTTCCAACCCTGATATTCTATGATCTCAATTTTAAAGTGAGCAGAAGCCAGGCTCTGCCTGCTTGCAAGGAATGGGGCTGGTATTGCAAAAACACAGGTGGCTACGAATTGCTAGGTACAGAACATTCACGCAAACACGTTCCAGAAAGGCAGGACCAGCCCGCCCTGAGACCAGGAATGATACAAGGGCACTTCCCAGGGACAAGAGGGACCTGCTGACCCAGCTTAAAAATGTCAGGGTGACAGTACGATGGGTAGAGGTGTTTTGATTGAACCAACAGGCACAAGGCGATGGGTGGCACCTCACCACGGCAGGGGATAATACGTAACGTGTTTGTATTGGGGTATAAAGAGGGATCTCTAAGGGGGTGGTGGGGTCTGACCGAGGGGATAGTGGAAAAAACGGTTACTCACCTTCTCGTAACTGTTGTTCTTCGAGACGTGCTGTTCACGTCCCTTCCAATCAGGTGTGTGCGCGCGAGAGCATGTGCACACGAGCTGGAAGATTTTTCTCTTAGCAGCAACTGTAGGGTCGGCCTGGGCTCCCCTGGAGTTGTGCCTTCATGGTGCCCAATATAGAGCTCTGCCAACCCGCCACCCCCTCAGTTCCTTCGAACCAGCTGCTCCGACAGAGGGGTGGGAGGGTGGATATTGGAATTAACATGAACAACACAACTTGAACTCATGTTACGAGACGGTGAGTAACCATTTTTTTTCTTCGAGTGCTTGTTCATGTCGATTCCAACCAGATGACTCCCAAGCCCAAGTTCAGGAGGTGGGGTCGGAGTCGTCCACTGATTGGAGCACGGCTCATCCGAAGGCTGCATCGTCTCTGGCCTGCTGGGTGACCGCACAGCGCGTGGTGAAAGTGTGGATGGAGGACCACGTCGCCGCCCTGCAGATGCCAGGAACGCTGCTGAGGCCTGCGCCCTGGTGGAGTGCGTGGAGATCGGGGGAGCGGGCACCATCACCAGGTTGTAGCACTCACGGATGCAGGACGTGATCTATCCTGTCCACCACTGCCACCAATAACGGCACCGAGTTTCAGAATGGCTTCAGCCTCTCGCTGTAGAAGGCTAACACTCTGCAGACATCCAATGAGCGGAACCTCTGCTCCCTGGTGCTGGAGTGCGGCTTCGGGTCGAATATCATGAGAAAGATGTCCTCGTTGACATGAAACTGGGAGACAACCTTTGGGAGGAAAGCTGGGTGTGGCCTGAGCCGAACCTTGTCCTTATGGAACACAGTGTAAAGGGGGCTGTGATGTTAGAGCCCTGAACTCAGACACCTCCTGGCCGAGGTTATCGCCACCAGGAACCTCGTATGAGAGAGAGCAGGGAGCACATCGCCAAATGATCAAAGGGCGGTCCCATGAGTCTGGAAAGGACCAGCTTGAGTCCCAAGCCGGGACCGGCTGCCGGACCTGTGGATATAGCCTGTAGAGACCTTTAAGGAAGCGGATGACCATTGGGTTAGCAAAGACCGAGCGTCCCTCTGTGCCCGAGATGGCGGCCAAATGAACGCTTACTGACGACATGGACGGTCCCTGCTACTTGAGGTGCAGGAGATAGTGCCACTTAGACTGGACTGAGGCAAGCGTCGGAGACGGGAGGAGCTGCTCCGACCAGATTGAAAATCTCTTCCATTTGGCAAGGTAGGTGGCTCTTGTGGAGGGTTTCCTGCTGCCAAGGAGGATGTGTCTGACTTGATCAGAGCAGGAGAGCTCCCGTGCGTTCAGCCAGAGCTTCCATGCCATGAGGTGGAGCGATTCGAGGTTCGGTCCTGCGTGATTAGGTCCTGGAAGAGCAGCAGGGTGACGGGGTTTCCATGGCCATTTCCAGGAGTGATGTGAACCAGTGCTGGCAGGGCCAGGCTGGCACTATCCGTATCACCAAAGCTCGGTCCCTGTGAATCTTGGAGCGCCTTGTGAATGAGAGGGACGGGCGGGAATGCGTCTAGGAGATGGCCTCCCCGTGGGAGGAGGAACGGGTCCGCAATGGAGCCCGGGCTGTGAGTCAGGAAGGAACAGAATCACTGACACTTCCTCTTGCATTGCGTGGCGAACAGGTCTATCTGGGGAAAGCCCCACTGATGGAAGATTGAGGTTACTACGTCCAGGTGAAGGGACCCCTGCAGCCATGAATTAATCCTCTTCAATGAAGACGTTAGAAGGATAATTTACCGTTTAATAGACTAACTCTCCATTTGCTGCTGGTAAGTGCAGTCGATGCATTTCTCTGCGGTGCCATAAACAGCAGCCTCTCTGCAGTCACACCATGCCGCCCGGTGGGTTCCGCTGATGACCCAGGCCCTGGGACGAGCAGACACATTCTGCTCTGCTTTGAAAGGAGTTTGTCTGGGAGCCTGTTAGCCTCATTTCGATTCCCGTTTGTGCCAGCATCCCTGAGCTGGGAACCCATCTAACATGAACATAAGAACGGCCGTACCGGGTCAGACCAAAGGTCCATCCAGCCCAGTATCCTGTCTGCTGACAGTGGCCAATGCCAGGTGCCCCAGAGGGAGTGAACCTAACAGGCAATGATCAAGTGATCGCTCTCCTGCCATCCATCTCCACCCTCTGACAAACAGAGGCTAGGGACACCATTCCTTACCCATCCTGGCTAATAGCCATTAATGGACTTAACCTCCATGAATTTATCCAGTTCTCTTTTAAACACTGTTCTAGTCCTAGCCTTCACAACTTCCTCAGGCAAGGAGTTCCACAAGTTGACTGTGCGACGAAGAACTTCCTTTTATTTGTTTTAACAACAAAGAGCCACTCGGCCCAGGGACACAGTGGGGCTGCCGTGACTTTATTCATGAAGATGCACCAGATACAAGAGCCCGTCTTTGCTCCGTATTTATTGCTAGCTGGAGGCTGGTCCAGCGCTAGCAGGGAACCGATAAATCGTGTGCCAGTTGTGCTTACTCTACACTTACCCCAAAGCGACAGTCGTGAGCTTGCGACTGGCATTGGGATGGCAAGGCCAGGGCCCGGCAGCCCCAGGAGAAAGTCATAGTCCCTCCACCCAGAACCCGGCCCCACTGATGGGTCTGGCCAGCATCCCAGCCTCCTGCCCAGAGCCGCTCGCCAGGGACATTCTACAAGGGATCGCAGCAGATCTCCACCTCCTGGGGCAGTGGCGAGGGGGACAATTTCCTTTCTCACAGCAGTGGCAGGCTCTGATGTTACAAAAGCAGGTGCTTAATGGGGCTGGGTCCCTCTCCCGCACCCCACAACGTCCCAGCCTGATCGGCTCTGCCCAGCTGCTGGCCTGGATGCCGTGGGGGCATTTTTAAGTTTAGTGAAACTTACTGGAAATATTCCTTGAGTGTTTTTGAGAGTTTGCTGGAAATGTCTCCATGTCAGCCCCTGCCCTGGGCACCCCTCCGTCACCGTCACGGGCCCCTCCTGGATGCCATTCTGCCAAGGGCTGGCATCTCAGCCGCCACAAGTGGCTCCAATCCCTGAAGGGGGTTCCCATGTGCTAAACCTCTGGTGCAGCACAGGTCCTAGCACAACCAGCCTGCCCGGCTCCCTGCCCTCGTCGCCAGCTGCCATCACAGGAATCCAGGCCCTTTGTTTCCTGGGTGCCTGTGGAAGCACCAGGAGCCAGCCCCATGCATCTGCTCCATCCTGGGAAGGACTCTCCACGCCCAGCGTGAGGGATGGGCACCACAGAGCAGGAAGGGTGCCCTGCCAAAGGGATGGGTCTGGCAGGGTGCTGTGTCCCGGGGGGGCCCTGTCGTTCCCTGACATGGCTGGATCTGGCTCACCCCAAACGAGGGGAGCAGCCAGGGGGTCCCCCCAGAAATACCCCCGCTGCTGAATAACAAGGAGAGCACCAGCGGCATCTAGTGGCTGATGTGTTCCTCCCGGCTCATGCTCCCAGGCAGGGGGAGCCGTGCTGGGCCCTGGCCCTTGGCTGCCGAGGTCCAGGCTGTGAGCCACAGTCGCAGGCCATCTTAGGCACCCAGGGCTACAGGGCAGGCAGTGACAACCCCTCGTTGCTCTGAACCCCCACAACATGACAGAGCCGGAGGTGGAGTCTCAGTGCAGGGGCCAAAGGGGGCTTCCCGGCCCCGTGGGGGCCCAAAGGGCAGGAGCTCTAGGAAGCCAGCCAAGCCCTGTTCCCACGGGAAGGTCTGGAAGCCGCCAGCCAGCGGGTGCTGCACGGCCCCTGCTTCGCTCTGGAGGGGCCCAGTTCCTCGCCCAGCCGCCAGCGGTATGGAGTTCTCACGCGGGTCCCGACGCTTCTTGTTCCCGTAACGGCCACTAATGCCGTGTCCCCCGTCCCGAGTTCCCCAGGGCTCTGCAGAGTGAGCCCCACGCTGGACAGGCAGCGAGCTCGGCCCTGGCAGGTCCCTCTGGAGGGAGACAGCAGCGTCCCCAGCTGCTCAGCATCCCGTGGACGCTCTGGGAGAGCTTTAGACGTGTACGTCATTGACCTGGACCAGGCCACTAGGGCCAAGGGCTCTTCGCTTGCGGGGGTGGCTGGGGGCTGCGGTGCCCAGGAGCGGAGGCTCCTGCAACCAACCCAACAGGGCCCCAGCTGTGCAGAAGGCAGGTCCTGTGCCCCCCCAAGGGATGCAACGGGGGTGGACAGGAGCTGCCCTGTCGGCAGCACCCTGGCTCGGGGTTCTACCAGGTGGCGCTGGAGGGAGCTGACAAAGATCTAACACCTGGGCTCCCTGCAGAGCCCCGGGGACCAGCCAGCGGACCCATCACTGGAGCCCCCTCCCCGTGTGAGGATCTGCTCACGGGCCGAGCCTGCCACCGCGGAGCGGCCTTGGGACTCCTCTTGGCAGCAGGTGAGGCGGTAGCGTCACCGCTGACCCTGGCTCCCGTTGTCCCCAGAGATCCCGTGGAGGGGAGCCAGGCGCGGACAGGCTGCTGTGCTGAGCTCCGCTAGCCTGTGTCAGGCCCTGCCGCCGGGAGCCCAGGGCTGGAGTTCTGCAGGCGTCTGCATCGCCAAGGGGCAGAGCTGATGGCCGTTGAAGAGAGATTCGATTCGGGGGTCCAGACGGAGGAACTGCAGAGCCCCGGGCCCGTAGGAGCTGGGCTCTGCACCGCACGGGCAGTGGGCATGGACCATGCCAGCCTGTGTCTTTGCAGGAGTCAGGAAGGGTGAGCAGGGCACCAGCCAGGGGAAGGCGAGAGGGGAGGCCAGTGCAGGGTGAACGGAGCAAAGTGCCCAGTCTGGAGCCAGCAGTCTGCAGCACGGAGCTGCTGCTGTCACCCGTGGACGGTCACCTCGAACCCGCCACAGGGCAAGGGTCAGGATTTCCCTGCTCGCCCTGGGACACTGTGCGAGAGACCCTGGGTACCAGCAGAGAGTGTGGGCTGGTGGACCCCCAGAGCCACCCAGGAAGCTCCCAGTGGGAGGGGAGGTCTGGCCACGGCTCACTATTTAAGCCAGAAGGAGGCACAGGAAGTTGTCTTGACACCCATGTGACTCCTTGGCCGGCTGCTCCATTAGACCCTGCGTTCCTGCCTGACTCCCGGGCCCTGCCTTGTCCAGATCCCTGCTCCTACGCCCCACCCCTGCCTACGGACGCCGTCTCCGACCCTCCTGCTCTGACCCACCGGCCTGACTGCCTACATCCCGTTCTACAAGCTGCACGGCCCAGCCAGCCACGAGCCTGTCGCTTGCAAGCCTGCGAGGGTGTCTTTGCCTTGGACCTCAACGTAGCTCCTAGCAACCTCGGGTATCCCCTCAGACCAGGGGGGCAGCGGCCATCCCCTGGGGCCCCCTACCCAGAGATGCCCCACAGCTCAGTCGTTAAGCCAAGCTGGCCTGTGCTTAGTGACCTCCAGGCACACTAAGCTACGGAGCAAACGGGCCTGGACCCAGGTCATTCGGCTCCAGGCGAAGCCAGGGTCCCAGGGAGCTCCGCTGCGGTCGCTAGGAGCATCAGGGACTCACCGGTTACAGACGGGCCAGGCAGACTGCAGCAGAGAGGCTGGGGTTACATGCAGGGGCCTGTTCGTCCAGCAGCAGCCTGGCTCAGGGCACTTGTGAGCTCCAGGGGTTGCTGAACTGGTCCCCTCCTGGAACCTGACCCGATTTCCAGCGTCCCGCTGTCCTGGAGTGAGTGAGGCCAGCCCTGCTCAGCTGTCTTTGCAAAGCCCTGTGAGATCCGGGGGATGGGCCTGACCCTCGGCTACTGGAAATCAGCCAAGCACCTGGGCTCAAGTGGAGTCTGCAGGTTCACACCAGCGGGCTCGGAGCCAGGGAGTGAAGTGTTGGGATTGTCTCCAGCCCCGTTGTCCAACAAAGGTCCTGCCATGGCCCCCACCCCTCAGACTGGTGCTACATTAGCCCAGAGTCCACGGCTCCGGGGCCAGCCCTTTGCTAAGATCAGGGAGGATCCAGGCTGCAGCCGCTCTCCCCACCAGGAGCAGCAGGCCCGTCGGGGGGAGAATCGCCAGGCTGCTTTACTGCAAGGGGCGGCTAAAGGGACTGTGCCCTCAGGGGCAGCGATCCGCGCCCAGCCGCACAGCCCGTGCAGGGGAAAGCGGGGGTCCTCGCCTCCACGTGCTCTTTGCATTTCTGTTTTATTCACAGCCCAAACTCCCTCCCTCCCTGCCCTGCCGGGCCCCCAGACACTAACCCACGTCAGAGCGAGCGGCTAGGGCCTGAGCCCTGCCCCTCGTATCCCCCCAGCCTGCCCCACATGGGGCCGACCCTCTGGGCCCGGGGGGCTCATTTGCTCTGCTGTAGCTCCCCCTGGTGGCCTCGCGGTAGAAAGGCCGTGTGATGGAGCGGTGTGGTCCAGCCGGGAGCAGATGGATTTTACACAGGTACCCTCCAGAGGAGGGCCCCTGGCTGCTCCCTCCCCGGGGCATAGTGAAGAACCGGCTCTGAATTTCAATTTCGTAAGGCAGCATTTTGCAGAAAGTCAGGCCCATCCCCATAGGGAAGTGTGTGGGGTCTCGCTCACTCTGTCACACCCGCGTACACATGTACAATTGCACACCCAGCCCCATTCAGGGTGACGGGAAGAAACGGTTACTCAACAAGACGCGTTGCTCACGTCCAGTCCAATGAGCTGTCTGCGCCATGTGCACACTCGTCAGAACGTTTCCCTTAGCAGCTCCCTCGGGTCGGCCGTGGAGCCCCTGGAGAGGCACCTTCACGGTACTGAACATAGGCCCCTGCCGACCCGGTCCCACCTCACTCCCTCCTTGCCGGCTACTCTGACGAGGGGAAGGGGGAGCAACACACCTCGAAGAACAAGAGTTATGAGAGGGGAAGAACTGTTTTCTCTTCTTCGAGGGATTGTTCGTATCAATTCCAATTAAGTGACTCCCATGCCTGACGCAGGCGGTGGGGTCGAAGTTATGGAATCGCTGATTGCAGCACCGCTCTGCTGAAAGCCGCGGCGTCTCTGGCGTGCACCTCTCACTCCGCCATCGTTCGGAACGTACGCACTGAGGGCCAGGTCGCTGCCCTGCAGATTTCTCATACTGGGGCCTGGGCCAGGAACGCCGCTGAGGCCTGGGCACTCGTGGCATGCGCAGTAAGAGCTGGGGCTGGGCCCTTGGCCAGCTCGTAGCACGTGCGGATGCAGGACGGGATCCAGGAGGATATTCTTTGAGATGAGACCGGGAGCCCTTTCATCCGACCCGCCACCGCTACGAACAGCCGGTTCGACTTCCGGAACGGCCTAGTGCGCTTGATGGAGAAGGCGAGTGCCCGTCAAACATCCAGGGAATGCAGCCTCTGCTCCTGGCTCCTGGCATGGGGCTTAGGATAAAAACAGGCAGGAAAAATGTCTTGGCTAGTCTGGAAAAGTGACACAACCCTAGGAAGAAAGGCCGGGCCAGGCCTGAGCTGCACCTTATCCCTGTGGAAAACCGCTGCGGCGGGAAGAGAAATCTCCATCAGAGTCAGACGAGACCGATCTTGACCATGATGACCACGGTGGTGCTGAAGGGTATTGTGCTGGGGACCAGTGTCAAAGTGATGATACGGGAGACCAGCGCTGAGGTGACTGTGCCGGGAATCCGGTGCCAGTGCTGAGGGTCCAGTGCTGCTCCTCCCACGGTGCCGGGGAAGGGGAGCGTCGCCCTGCTGGTGCCATGCCCAGAACCCAGTGCCGGAGAACAGCGTCTTGCCAACAGTGATCGGGAGCAGCGTCGGGGCGAACGGTGCTGGACTGGTGATGGTGATCTCCTCAGCATGGCCGGCTTGCCTCTAGACGGAGCCGGAGAATTGTCCCTGACCGCTGGGGGCTGTGGTGCCATCATGGCAACAAGATCCCTGGCAGCCTCAAAAGTGTCCGGGGTGAAGGGCAGCTCTAGCTTCTCCACCTGGCACTGCTCCGGGGAGTCGCCAGGCACTGGACTCGCCGGTCCCCTCAGGGGAACTGAACTCAACGGTGCCAACTCCTGCTGTTTTGGTGCCGAGTGCTCCTTTGCGGGACGCACTAGTGATGTGTCTGCTGGTCCCGCTGTCTTTGGCACCAGGGAGCGCCCCGCCGGTCTCCCTATGCCGCTTGTGAGGCACTGGTGAGTGGGAGCAGTGCCAGGGAGCACCAGTGCCGAGGGTGTCTTAGGTTAGAGTCCTTCCTCGGCAACACGTCACTGGCCAGGGCGCTCCGTACAGACGCGCTCGGTGCCGGGTCCTGACGGTCCGCGGCAGGCTGGGGCCGAAGAAGAGCAGATTCCATCCGCAATTGTTTCAGTCGGAAGTCTCGCTCCGTTTTCGTCCTGGGGCAGGAAGCTCTGCAGATTTTGCACTTGTCTGATTGGTGCGCTTCCCCCAGGCACTTCAGACACGAGTTGTGGGGGTCGCTCGTTGGCATAGGTTTGCTGCAGGCTCCGCAGGGTTTGAACCCCTGGGCTCGCGGCATGTCCCAGAGCCCAAGGGGGAAGGGGTTAGGGATTGGAGGAAAAAAGCCACTCCCCAACCTTGTCTATCACTATAGCCACTAACTAAGAACTAAACTACAAGTATCAGAAAGTACGCGAAGGGAAGCACTTGCTAGGCATGCGGCCGCAGTTCCAACGACTGTCACTGGCTGTACAAAGGAACTGAGGAGGGGCCAGGGCGGCAGGGTTGTATATTAAGCGCCATGAAGGCGCCACTCCAGAGGGCTCCACAGCCAACCGACAGGAGCTGCTAAGGGAAAACGTTCCAACGACCGTACACACAACACGCACTCCTTGGAATCGATATGAGCAATCACTCGAAGAACTCCACCTTCCCTCCCAGCATCACAACTCCAAACACGGCAACGAGCCCCAGGAAGGGAACTTTATGCCGTGACACATGGAGGGAGGCTGACTCCTGAGATGAGCCAGGCCAGACAGGAACAAGCTGCCCCCAGAGGGGGCAGGAACGGTGGGTTTTAGTTCTTCCCTTTTCATGCGGGAGGGTATTAGTGGGATAGGCACAGCGCCACCCCCTGTACATTACTTTTTAACTGGATCTTGTCCCCGTTTCCCCCCCTTATTCCCCCTCCGTCTGCACCCTGCTGGGACTGGCTGGGCTTCGCGGGGCTAAGGGGCAGTACAAGCAGTGGCTTCGCTGTTAACTGAAAGCCCTGGGAGAAGCAGAATCACAGACACTCTCCCTGGACATCTGGCAGTGGGAGGTTGGAAAACGCCGCTCACGCAGCCAGCTCCTGGGACACCGTGCGAAATAGGCCGGGGCAAAGTCCTTTGCAAGTTGCTCCATGATTCAGATGCACCCGGCTGGGGCAATGCCAGCCTCAGGCTGCCAGGCGGCTTCCTCCTCCCCCAGCAAGGCACAGACCAGTCTCTGACACTGGAGGGAGACAGTCCCAAGCCATGGAAGAGAAAGAGAAATTAACCAGCAAGGCCAGAACTCTATCCTCATGACAAGCCTGCGCCTGCTCCCATTGACGCCAGTGGCAAAGCTAACATCGGGCCAGGCCCAGCCAGCTGCAGCTCTGCCTACTGCCAAACAGCGAGGGGCTCCGAGTCCCCCTTCTCCCCATCCCCAGCATGGCCCTGGGCCCCCAGGCGGGGAGGAGAGACCTGAGCACTCGAGGTAGGCCCAATGCCTGAGCGTCTGGGAGGAGGAAGCCCTGACTGGCTGGCTAAGCGTCTCAGCCCACACTGCTCCCCAGTCTGCATTTGACATTAATGGTTTGCACTAAACTCAGCCCCTGGGAAGTTCCCGCTGAGAGGTGCCACCATGGAGCCCAGCACCGGCTGAGCGTAATGCTGGGCACAGCTTCCAGCTGGTCTCCGCACAGAGACCAGCCCCGGAATTAAACTCCCAGAACCCCTGAACACCCCCTCCAGCTAAGAGAGGATCAAAGCAGGATGGAGTCCCATGCAGCCTCAGAGATGGGGTCCCGCAGTCGAGCTGCCAGCCAGACATCGGAATCCCAGACGAGGCTCCGAATTCCATGGGAACACAGCCCAGAGCTGTCTGCATCTATCTTCATACACCATTTAGCAGCCCCAGCACAAAATCTAATGCCCATTACCAAGGGGATGAGAGAAAAAAAAAAAAAAGTCGTTTATTCACCCAGCCAAAATGATCACTTGTTCCAGGCAAACTACGCTGTAAAAATGATGTTATAGATCTAATCCTGTCTCCAATCCACACAATGCAGCCAGTGCTGGGGTGAAACATAGCAGCTGTTTGACAGCTCCCAGCAACACCACATGACCGTAGAAGAGATTAAATGAAAACCACACGTCAAATTGAAACCAGGGTGAAGTGATTCAAGGCGATTTTAATCATTGATTTCAATGAGGTTGCGGTTTCGTAAAACTAATTTGACAATTTGTGCTGTTAAAAATGTATTATGAAGTGGGTTTTTCCCCCCAGTGCAAGTACAGGCTGGGTATCTCATCTGAATTTACAAAACTACTATTGGCAAAAACCAAAATATTGGAAATGAAGGCCGCAATTCCTGTACCTTTCCTCACGCCCAGGCCCATGACTTCAGTGCCCCGGCTCGGCTGGGTAAGCGGAAGCACGGGCGTAAGTGTTTGCAGTATCAGCAGCTAAATCTGTATTTTTATGAAAAACCTCTTTGTGGCATAAAATCGCTGTCACTTCGAACCCAAATGTGTCAGGGTTAACACTGCGAAGGGAGTTCCATTTCCAATACACGAATAAAGTCCCGGGGGCCTGTTTTTCAACACACAGACCATCTGTGGGTAGCAGGGGGTAGACATTTCAGATTTAGGAGCACAGCTCCAATGACGGAGGGCAGCCTGGGCGAAGCATTACAGCTCTCTTGCCTGGTAGAGGCTCACGGTACGGGAAGGGAGTGTTGGTTGCAAATGGTACACAGGCTGTCTGCTTCTCCAGTTTGTGTCCGAGCTCCTCTCACAACAAGGACATTAATGAGGCCCTGGGTTGGTCTTTTACAGCCCAGAGGAACATTTTAAGTGTGAAGGTTCTTGGCAGAAAAAAAGACTTTAGAATCCAAAATTCTACTAAGAATCAGGAAACGAATTAAACAAGCACAAAACATCCACTTCAGCTATTTAAGACGATGAAATGGGCAGAAAGCAAAGAGTGAGCAGAGTACACATTTAAAAATAATAGTTTTAAATCTTTTTTAAAAAAATGTAAATTAAAAACTCTGATTTTCATCCACCCGGATTAAAAGTGGCGGGGTGCTTATGGAGGCCAGCTGAAGGAACACTCCATCAGCATGTGTGGGGGACCCCTGCTGCTTGCAGGAAACCTTTAAAGACCCCAAATGGGTAGGAGCGTGGCTTCACAGTGCCTCTAGGGATGGTGTCCCTAGCCTCTGTTTGCCAGAGGCTGGGACTGGGCGACAGGGGATGGATCACTCGATGATTCCCTGTTCTGTTCATTCCCTCTGGGGCACTTGTCATTGGCTGCTGTTGGAAGACAAGATACTGGGCTAGATGGACCTTTGGTCTGACCCAGTCTGGCCGTTCTGATACGCCTCCTCCCCTCCACCATCCCGCAGGGTCAGTGCTGCCCGAGTCACCCCGCCCATGCCCAGCTGACAAGACCAGATGAAGGGACTGGCTTGGTAAACAGCTATCCCCCCACCCCGCAGCAAACAAACCCACCCCCAAATCCTCACCGAACAGCAGGAGGTGACCTAGTGAAGCCGAGAATAAGCCACTGAGTGTAGAGCACTAACAAGCCTTTAATATGGGAACTCCCCGTTAAGGCATGGAGAGGAGACGCCAGACTGATCATACACGCACTTATAAATAAGGACAGAGATTAAAAATGACACAGAATGCCTGGGCTCTGGGGCTGGGCTCACGAGGCCACTTCAACAGCAGAGCCACTCCCAGCTCAGCCCAGGCTAGGGGTGCTCCGTAGCTATTCCAGCCCCTGTGCCCATAAGTGACGAGTTGGCACCCAGTGGTTTCTGGCAGCTCCTGTGGCCTCTGCAGCTGGGCTGGCAACGCCCAGAGACACACCACTAACCCCCTCTGCCCACAGGACAGAGGGTGCTGCCAGCGGGGCTCTGATCCCTTGTGTCCTGCACTGAAATCCCCACAGACAAAGTCCCGGTAGAACTAACAGTATTTCTGTGGAATCCAGAAACCCTGCACTGGGGCCAGCGAGAAGTAACCCAGTTAATAGCCAGGCCAAGCTGGGATCTGTCAGGAGCCTGAACTCTGCCCTCCTTCCCTGGGGAGCTAGGAGACAGGCAGTGCCCCTGCGCAAGGACTGAGGCTAGGAGCAGAGGCTGGAGGGAGGCACTAACCGGGCACCTGGCCTGTCTCACTGGGTAGAGGGGACTGGCCAATGACCTGGACCGGAATAGCACCAGGCTCCAGTGAAGGGGCTGCCCCTGCACAAGGACCACGCTGGCTGTTCAGTGGGTCTCTGGCTCCGTGGAGTGTTTGAATGGGGACTGGGGGGGGCGCATTCAGGAGGGTTGTGATTTCCCAGGGTCACCATTCAGGGCAGGGGCATGCACACGTCTCCTCACAGGCCCTAGCGCCCCATCAGGCTTTCCAGCATCACTGCTGCTCTCGTTCTCTGGGGGAGCTCACCTGCCAGCAGCACCTCCTAGTGCTCGCTCCAGGGCCCCACGCACACAATGCTGCTTGCTTGGTGCAATAACCGTTACTCATCTACTGCTAGGTGGAGGTATCCGTCTGCCCAGCCGCGTATTTGGATACAGGCTATTTACAAAAGGGCTCCTGGGGGGGGGTCTGTACGGGTCCCATTTACCCCGGCACGGCCTCGCAGCAATACGAGCCCCGGCTCTACGTGCTGGTGGACACCGCACTGGACACACAAGCCATGTCCTTACTCCCTCTCTGGACTCTCCCAGGCCAGAGGGCTGGTCGAGAAACCCCTTCCTGGGACTGAGCTGTTCCAAATAACCTCACGGGACAGAGGCAGCCCACGGCAGGGCTGGGGCAAGCCTGGCCCCCACAGCAATGCCAAGCAGCCCCTGGTGGAACTGAGCCAGGCCAGTCGGGATCCCAAAGGGTTACCTGGCACGTGCCCAGAGCCCCAAGGCCATGTGTCAGCTGTCTCTGGGAGGGACAGGCCATGGAGGATGAAGGATCCGATGGAGGAGAGCATGCTGGGACCCCAGTATTCATTGATTAGAAATGAGGGCAGGCATGGGCCTCATCCTTCCCCAGGACCTTCAAGCCCCCCCACTTCAGTACTGCAGCCAAAGGGTGGGGGGTTTGTGAGCCATGCAGAATGCAGGGTTAATGCTGTTCAGCTGAGAAGGACAGAGACAAACCTCTCCTAGCTGGAAAACGAGGCTAAGCACAAAGACACAGCATGTCCTTGAGCCAGGTAAGGAGAGGCTGCTCCTCTCTGTATGCCAGACAGAGCCCCATGCGTGGCACCGCTTCGGGAACATTTGAAGGGGAGCTAAAAACCCACTTTTCCTCCTAGCTGCCTGTGAACGTGAAGCAGTTTTGAGCCTTTATCAGTAAAGTGACTCACTGCTTCATTAAAGGGGGGCGGGGGGCTGGAGGGGTGGAGTTATTTTAGATTAACACACAAATCCAGTACCTCCAATTGACTCTCTGTTGGCAGGGTTTAGGGATCCAAAGAGGGGACTGGGAGTCTGGCCATACCCACCTCTGCCACTGTGTGGGGTGTCCTGGGCAAGTCACGTGCCCGTTGCGTGGCAGCACCAGGAACAGAACTTTAGCTCAGTCCCCGACCTCCACTAGCAGTGCCTTTCCCACTGGGCATGCTACTTCTCGGACACTGGACAAACCGGGGTTAGGAACCTGCACGCACAGCTCTGCCCCTTGCCTAGAGCTGGACTCACATCACTGCCCAGGTCTCTGTTCACACCTCATGTCACCACTCCTCAGACATGGAGAATCTGCCATGGATGGAGTTCTACCCCTGCTGACTCTTGAAGATTAGGAGACAATTATAATTGGATTGCAGTGATTATTTGCTCCATCTAGGAGGGCTGAGAAGTGTTTAGCTGGCTCCCCTACTGATTAAATCTTTACTTCACAGTGATGATCTTGTGTATCTCCATCTACCACAGTGCTCGCAAACAGACATGTGGCCGAGGTATCGGCTTAGCACAGCACTTCAGCTTAATGAGCCAGACAGCTGCCAGTGACCAGCTGCGACTGGGGCTTATTCTGCGTCTAGGTGATTTCATCCCGTTTCTGCAGCTCTGAGCCAAGATCCAGTCTCCTCCCGCACCTCAGGGGACAGCTTGCTAACTGATTGTTCAGACAGTCTGAAGTCCCTGCCAGTCTTAAAGGTGTATGGAATCAGCATATTGGTTACAAAACACAGCCTGCAGGCCAGTCTTCGGTACCACTGGCAGAGGGAGATACGTATCCCAGGGCACTGGGCCTGGGAAACCTACCTCCAGCCATCACTTGGAAAGCTGCCGCCAGCTTCCAGCACCCACCAGCAACACCCTCGCCCCTGCACAGCTCCCATGTGGACTCTGCCTGGCTGCCATGGCCACCTGCTTCTGAACCATGGGAGGTCACACCGCCATGTTAGCCCCAGACAACCTGTCTGCCCCCCTCCAACCCCATTTCACAGTCGAGAGCTTCTGCCTGGCTCAGCACCTCCTCGATAGAGCTGTCCCCTACTTGTCCTCCAGAGACCTCGACCATGGAAACAGCCGGGAGGTGACAAGCAATGCTGAATGCGTCAGGCAGCCGGCGGCCGATTAGAAAGGAGACAGACCTTCCGATGCCTCAACGGTCTTGGCAATCAGCCGTGATGGGAGAGGAAGCACGGCAAAGGGGGGTGACAGGTACATGGAAACACAATCCACTCCAGCCGCAGTGAAACCTGCCTTCCAGCACGAGACACGGCCCTTGCTTAAACAAGCACTTTAAAGTATCCCTCTATAATTATGTCTGACCTTTAGTTAGAGACCACGCAGTCTGTTCCCGGGGCTGGTTTCACTGTGCGCTTTCTACGGACTATCCTGTAAGTAGCAGGGACTGTGGCTAAGGGGCTCTGTTAACATCAAGATGACGAGAGTTTATTCTGGAATCTGCTTCTTCACCATTTGACATGAAGATGTCACCCCCCAATTCTCCTCCTCCCGCTGCCATTCCCCACATCCCTGCAGCTGCCCAGGGGCTGACATGGCCAAGCCAGCATGCAGCCTGTCAGGAAGGCAGAAATGACCCCTGGAGTTGGGGATCCCCCCCTCATCGATACCCGCAAGGAGAGACCACTGCACAAGAGCTAGCAAGACAGAGTTAGCTGCCGGGACGTGGCTGACCGTTCTGGTTGTTGATGGGAGGCAGGGGGTAAAAACAAGACAAACGTGTTAAAAGCTCAGAGCGCGAGAACCCGGAGCACTGAACAAAACCAGTGAATACAAAGCTCCTGCCTTCTTCCAACGGGCTCTCCGGCCCTTCCTCAGACCCAGGGTCAGACACCCTGCAGGTGCTTGGTTAGATAGTGGTTTGCCCATATTAACAGAAAGAAGTCAGAGTCCTCACTATGCTCGCAGCAGGCCCCGTTGCAAGCCAAGCCCCGGTGAGCTGGGTTAGAGGGATCGCTGGAGGCTGCGGCACTCGGTCCTCTCACAGCTTGAGATGCAGCAGGCATTATTCACAGCTTACAAGTCCAGACGTCTGCCGCACACACGGGCTGGTTCCTGGCTGCTCAGACGGACGGCTCCTTGGTGGAAGGCGCAAGGGCCTGCAGATGTTTACGGGAGTCCTGGGCCAGATGAATTACAGCGGTTAATAAGCCCGAAACGTGGAGTATAACTGAGCATGAAAGAGTCGTGTTTCTCTCCCCGCAAGCCCGGGTCTCGGGGCAGCCCCAGTGGTGGGTGTCTCAGCTATTCAGCGTCTCCTACGAGCTGGCACACTGTATGAACAATCCCTACAGGGTCAGTAACTGGTCGCCCTCCTGTCTCCTCCTCTAGGACCCGCCAAGCCAGCACCTATCTCTACCACCACCATGCTGCTGCTCCTGTCACTCTGTCCCTCCCTCGGACACCCGCTGCCAGCCCAGCAAGTTTCAGACAGCGCGTTGCCTGGCTGGGGCTGCCATTCAGCCCTGGGACCTGGGATGAACTCCCTTCCCAGGGGGCTTTTAACCAGGCCCTAGAGCAGGCCCAGCACATTCCAAAGCACCACACCGGCTGCTCGCAGGCAGCCTGACAGCTGCACCTAGTCAATCTGTTCAATCCTCCCCACTCATTCTGGGTGACGACGTTTGGAAGCCCAGCGTGAGACACCCCCTCCCTGACTTCCAAAGGGGCCAAGCACACACAGCAGGTCGCAGCAACCCTCATCTTTGACACAGAGAGAAAGACCCAGGGCACTGCAGCTCCTGGGACGCAATGATCCAGGCCACTTAAACCGAGATGGAGCATTGCGTGCTGGGATCTGTCATCCTGCAGGCCTCGTGCCCATATTCAAGATGAAGGCAGGCACAGACCACAATTTAGAATGCAATGGGATGCAGGGGTTTACATGTGCTGGAGTGGTGTGGAGGACAACATGTGTGCAGAATTTCTCACCTCTTTCCTGCCCTCAGACAATTTCAACTTTGCTCGGGTGCCATGACTTGCTGGAGATTCAGGCGGTCTCTGTAACTGGAAACAGTTTAAATGGTGAGAGAGGCAGAAGGCTCAGAGGGAGCAGGGACAGGCTGGGGGATGAACTGATACTCCAAGTTCTTCCTTGCAAGCAGACCATGCTAAGTAGATGGTTAGTCTCTTACCCAAGTCCAAATTCACCCTGACTGGCACTGGACATGGTGTTACCGCACAAAGGACAATGATCTCCTGTACAGGGAGCAGATGCCTTTGCCTTTAGCTGCTGGTTAGTCTAGATTAACCCACCAAACCGACCTGGGCCTGGCACTGACGGAGCGAGAGGAAAGATGCAGGGCTGGCCCGGAGGCCAATATGAAAATAATCTGAATTCAAATTGGAACGGTGCAGAGGGCTCCTAGGATGATCAGGGGAACGGAGAGCGAGCTTCCGAGAGGAGACTGGAAGATGGTGGCTTGTTCAGCCTAGCACAGTGCAGGCTGAGAGGGGATCAGTTGCTCTCTATAAATACCCTGGGAGGGAGAAGAACTGCTGCAGTTAAAGGACACTGCTGGCACCAGAGCAAATGGAGCGAAGGCTGAAATGAGAAGGTGGTTTCTAACCCTCACAGGGAAGCAATCTGGAGCAGCCTCCCAGTAGGAGCAGTGGAGCAAACAACCTACTAGTTTGAAGATGGAGCTTGATAAGTTAATGATGGGGACAATCTGACAGGGCTTCCCTGCGATATCAGGGACTGGACTCCATGGCCAGGAGGTCCTGTGCTCCTAACATGAATCTTCAGCTCAGTCTCTCAGAGAGCGCCATGGCAAGATCCGGGGGAAGTGGGAGAAGCAGCTTTAGGAGGAGTGAGAGAGCAAGGCGGATATAATGGGATAAACTATGGAGGGCAGAGAAGCCAGGAGAGAACTTCCACAGCACGACTGGAGCCAGAGGCGCACCGCCCAGGTGAGAACCAGCACTGAACTCCAGGGCTGTCTCCATTCCAAGCCTTGGGTTGCACAAAGGGCTGTCCCCAGAATGGCATCTTCTGGCCTCGTGTCTGATTGCAGACAGATCATCCACAGGCCCAGACTCCGGCAGAGCGCAGCCAACACTCCCTCGGTGAAGCGAAGTCCCATGTACCACCTCCCCTCCAGGCAGCACACGCAGCCCCAGGCACAGCTCTTACCAGGTGGAGGTTCTCTTTGCTGGCTCGCTCTGATTCCGGTGTGGAATCCCTGCTTTTCCTTTCCAAGATCAGTGGGTTCCCCAGCATCCTCCTCTGAGTTAGAAAGAAGAGAGGGTTGTTGGTAAGTGCTGAGAGAGGCCTTAAGCGGGGAAGGGAGCGCTGGGACAGGATGCGGATTCTGGGTTGAAATCACAGGCTCACATGGCCAGCAGCTGGATGTTGGGAAAAGAAGCAAAAGACTCCCCGCAAACAGGACCAACCTGAAATCTGACCCAACAAGGTTCGCTCAAAGAAAGGTGTGGCAGGGCACCTCCTCCCAGCACTTCCCCCTCTGGCGGTGGCGGGGTCTGGGGTAAAGCAGCCACACTTGGGACAGTGTTTCTCTTCCCCCTTGGGTTTACTTATCAGGATTTTGGAGATAGGCATCGGGGCAGGCCCTAGGAGCGCTCCTCCACCGAACAAAGAGAAACCAATTTACAAACACAAACAAACCTTCCCCTGCCCCCTCGCTGGGGGGTGTTGTCCTGTTATAGGCCCTGGGGTGTCAGTCGTTCCCCTAAACAGGCATTCAGCTCTCCACTCCCTCTCTCACCAGAGGAGGGGTTTGTAAAGGTCTCCAGCAGCCCTTAATTGGACTCCGGTGTCCTGAACTGACCTGAGGTAACCCCTTCTCAGCTGGTAAGAAAAAGGGTCTTTATCATTCTAGGGCTAACATATCTCTCTGGCAGTCAGACTGACTGTCACAGAAGGATGAAAGACACTAGCTTGACTTTGCATGGGCACAAACACTGGGCCTGAGACCAGAATGGGCCCATTTCGCCCGATATCCTGTCTGACAGTGACTGACACAAGCTATCCAGAGGAAGGTGTGAAACACCCAGAGGGAACTGGGGAGTTACCCACCACAAGGGAAATTTCTTTCCCCAGCTGTCAAGTGGTGGCTGCCTCATGCCCTGGTGCAGGATGTTTCTATCCTCACAGCGACATTATTGTTACTCTAACGTACCTGCAGATGTGCTGATTATCTGGAGAAGCAGCTAGTCCCATCTCTTACTAGCTATGACAGCCTGGGGCAGTGAGTTCCCCAACTGGTTATGCATGGTGTAGAAAGGTCTTAGCAGTTTTACATTTAAATTAAATCTCAGAAACGATAAGAGCAGTAGACCAATGGCACAGCCTGCCTAGGGAGGTCGTAGAAGCTGCTTCGCTGGAGGTTTCCGAAGGAGGCTAGACAGCCATCTCTCTGGGATGGGTTAGACACAACAAATCCTGAATCTCAGCTAGGGGTTAGACCAGCTCAGTGTTTCTCAACGACCAGTCTGTGGACCGGCGCCGGACCCGGAGATCTCCCTGACACAGGTTGGGAAGGCAGCAAGCCAGTCCCTGGTATCACAAAGGTTGAGAACCACTGGACTAGATGACCCTTGTGGTCCCTTCTAACCCTATGATTTACATGTGTTGTCTCCTGATATCATTGCCCTGCCATTACGCAGGGTAACTAGAGCACAGGCTATTTTCTCTGAACCATTCAGTATTTCATATCCCTCTCCTGGCCCCTCTCTCCAGTAAACGGTCCCAGGCTTTTCAGTCCCTCCAGAGCTTGTCGCCTGTTCCTGGGCCCCTCTAGGCTGTTCTGGAGCCAGGGTGATCTGTACGCACACGCGTACGCCCCGGGGCTGATGCAGAGGATTGGAACAGTCTCCGTTTTGTTTTCTACCCCTTTCCTCAGGCACCTCAACACTTGGTTTACTCTTCCGACCGCTGCACCTGAGCAGGGGGCTTCACTAAGCCGGACCATCCCAACATGCTGCAAAGAGCCAGGCCTGAGAGAAGACTTGGGAGCTCCCCAAAGCATAGGAGAGGGCAGTGGGCAGGGCCAGAGAGGGACTGTGACCAGAGACCCGCAGCAGACAGCGCTCTGACGGGGAGCTGCAGTTACCTTAATGAGGCCGCTGAAGGAGCGGGAGCGGGTGCGCCTCTGGACCGGGGGTGTCGGCGCATCGGGCCCAGGAGTGAGAGTGCCAGGATGCTTATGGAACTAGAGAGAACACGCAGGGCACCATGTTAGGTGTTAAACCAACAACTACGCTATCTTCCAGTCGCCCCCCAGCTACCCGGCTCAGCTCCAAGCCCCACACATGCTCAGGATCTGTGGGTGGCTTTGTGGGCGAGTCCTGCCTCTGGGAGCCTGCAGCCAGTGGTGTGCTCCCGCGGACGAGCCCCCGGTCCCTGAACACTACCTGCCGGATGAGCTTTTTCTTCTTCGCAGAGTCTGGCATGCTGTGGATGTGGTGGAAGAGCTCCTTCAGCGCCTCCTCCGTGCGCTGCTGCGTCTCCTCCCGGTGGGAAGGATCCAGCCTGCTCCGCTTCGGAGACTTCAGGGGCTGGAGGTCCTTGGACCCAGCTGACGTCAGCAAATCCAGGTCGTCCTGGGAAAGTTCAGAGGGGCACGGTCACGTCCCCACGTCACTCCCTGCCCTAGTGCCAGCCTGCTGCGCTCCACGGGGTGGGCATGCTCGATCCCAGGGAGCGACGCGACTCGTTACAAAACCCAAGCCAGCCAGTGTCTGAGGGCCCGCAGGAAGAGCTGTGCCAGCTCCCGTGCAAGACTTGGTCCCACTCCATTCCCACTGCTGTGCAGCAACGGTCCGAGCTGTGCCAAGCACGGGGGCGGCAGTGAGAAGGGGACTTCCACTGGCTCCTCCCGTCCCCTGGACACCACAGGGCAGCAGCTCCCCCAGGCTGAGATGGGCTTGGTGCAGCTCTCCCTCCAGTGCATCATTCCAGTTCCTTCAGCTGGAGGGGAAGGACTGGTGTGCTGGAGAGCGAGAGGAGAAATTCTCTCCCCATCTAGTGGAGGGTCTGATCTCCAAGCCCCCTTTGCTGCTGCAGCAGTGTGTGCAGGTCCCGGACCAAGAATGGCCGGAGCCCGGTGGTGAATGTGAACGGCTCAGGTTGGTTTGAACGCAGCAGCCCAGTGAAGTAGTATCTAGTCACTACACATACGGTGCCTGGGGACAGAGATAGGCCTGGTGTTAGATCTGGGGGCTGCCATGGTGTCTATGCTCCAGCTCCTCCCTCCAGTGCCATCACCCGGGTGATCCTGAGTCATGGTCCCATGGCAGCTCCCCCTCCCGTCTCTGGGCAGAGCCGGTTCTTGGCACGGTTTCAGTTTTCAGCTTCTCTCACTTGTAAAGCCCTCTGCACAGCACCAGAGTGACACTTTCCTCCCAGCACCTGCTCCTTCCCCGTGGGCAGCCACTCATCTGCTGTCCTCACCTTTGAAGCGTGCACTCTGGACCCCAGGTAGTGCAGCCTGGCACGCTCTCGAACGTATGCCGGAGCCTGGGCAGGAAGGGAAGGCAGACAGTGAGCACCGACGAGAGCTGGCATTTCCCATGGGCCCTGCACCACGCTGCACACCCCACCGGCCCCTCCGCACTCCAGGAGCCAGTGGCTTCACTAGCGCTTTTCTCTGTC
Organism: Malaclemys terrapin pileata; assembly: GCF_027887155.1. Taxonomy (NCBI): domain Eukaryota; kingdom Metazoa; phylum Chordata; order Testudines; family Emydidae; genus Malaclemys; species Malaclemys terrapin. Next base: position 126,892,768 of record NC_071511.1, read on the forward strand.
CATGCAGGTACAATGCGCTTCTGCTGGGACACGAAACCAACCCCAGTGGAACAGAGAGAGTACGGCCAGCCCAACGTACCCTGAAAAGGGTCTCAAGTGCTTTCTCCATTTGCAAACAACTCCCCCAGCCGTGGGCACCCCGAGCCGGAGCCTGACTAAGAGAGGAGGAAATGCTCACCTAGAGATGGTGGGGCCTTGCAGAGAGAAAATGGGCATGCTGAGAACTGCTTTCCTGAAAACGGCAGCTCCAGGCCTTGGAGACCCTTAGCGTGACTGGCAAGTGTGCTGCATGGCCAAGACACAGGCTACCCTGCAAATGAACTCGATCCTCCCCGAGAGAACCTGGACTGGGGCAGAGAGCCCCTCAGCAATGTCCCACTAACCCACCCTGCACCTGGAGCGTGCAGTGCTGGGCTTCTCCTCCGCTCGCAGCCTACCAGCTCAGCCGCAGCCCTGGGAGAGGCTTCGCCACGGGCATGAATAGCTATGAGACCGAGGGCATCCCACCTGCATACAGATTCAACTCCTACCAGCACTCACCACGGGAGAGCCCCAGGAGATGTTCTCCTGTACACAGGGACCCTAAGGTCCCCAGAAATGGCCTTTGTGAACGTCCCCTATGAAACAAACATGCTTCAGAGCCTGCCAAAGCCAGTGCCTGAACTGGCCTGCAGAGGGTGCTGTCAACCAGCAAAGGAGGAAGAGGCCAAGTTCGGGCATCGCACACCTGTGCACTTCGCTTCTGCTGGGTCACTGGCTTGGCACTTGCTCAGCTATCCCCTCTCAGGAGAGCACAGGCAGCGTCACCAGCCAGCCACAGCACCCTGCGAGCCCCTCCAGGAAGGGCATGTGGAAGCGACAGGGAGAGCAGGGGTAGAGGCCCTCGTGGGGCGCACTGACCTTGAAGAGTTTCTGCGAGTGTTTGATCATGAAGGCCACGCCGTCATTCAGCTTTGTGATATTCTCCTGCAGGTCGTTTGCTGTCACCTGGCGAGGGGACGAAGGCCAAGCACGAGCATTAGAAGGGGAGGGGGCAGACGGTGCTGCCAGACTCCGCGGGGACGTTCCTGTCCCTCTATTGCACTGGACACACAGCATGCCCATCGGCAGACTGCACCAGGGCCAAAGCCTGCCCCAGGACAGCCCAAGCTCTCAGCCCTGCAGAGAAAGGGCTGCGGTGCATCCCCCAGGCCACGTGCATCGCTCACAAGGCAATTCCTAGATACAGCAGGAGTTTGGTGACTTCAGACGTATTGAAAAAGAGGAAGCAATATACACGGCTGTCACTCATATGGCAGGCAGCGGCCATGGCACCAGCGTCCCCCAACACAGCTCTGCCAAGGCCCCTGGCTTGACTGTCAGCCCCACCCACTCTCCCTCTCCTATGTCCCCCACACAGCCTGGCCAGCACCCTCCCGTCCTGGCCCACGGCCCATCTACTGTTGTAATCCAGAGTCCCTCCCAGCTGCACTGTTCTGCCCTGCAGTTGCTTACATTTCGGGGCCACAGGACGTGGGGTGCAAACATGAGCGCCAGGTTGTGGGCAGACATCTTGTTCTTGTCCTGTTTCTTGGCCGTTTGGTAGAGCAGGTCCAGCAAGAGCTTGAGCAGGCTGCGATTGGGCGGGGGGAGGATCAGGAAGAGCAGCTGCAGGGCTTCGATCTGCCGCTCCTTATCCGGCGCGCTGGTCTTGTTCCCCTTGTCATCAAACTGCATCAGGCCTGCAAGCCAGGGCGCAGGAGCTGAAGCCACTTGGAACCCCGTAACCAGGAAGCTAGGTCCATACTGGCCAGTTACCCAACCCTCCCCCACAGACATGCCTACCCTGGCTCCATCACCCCCAGGAACCCTTCACATCCCCCAGGTGGGTATGGTTAACTCCTGCCCCCGGGGCTGAAACAGACACAAGAAGAACATCCTCGGGGTCATTCCCTCCCCGGCACAAGACCCAGGTGCTGAAAGAGACGAACATCCCAGGGTGTGGCCAGTTGACATACGCTGCCCTGGAGGAGGCTCGCTCAGCTCCCATCCCTTGTGTCTATCGCTGCCCCTCTTGTCTACTCACCTGCAATTTTGAGGTGGGCTTGGAAGTGCTTGTGTGTCAGCAGGGGCTCTGGTAATTCACCCAGGAACATCTTCAGCAGAGAGGCCACATCGTTGGGGTGAAACTCCCCCGATTCCAGGTCAATATCCACCCCACTGTTCAGGGCATCCTTCAGGATCTGCTGCCGGAGACTGTTCCCCGGCACGCGAAACAAGCCCTCCATTCGCAGATCTGCTCGGCAGGGAGTAGGAGAGAGATCACTCATCACGAAGAGGGGGCTCCCGACCTTTGACACAAGGAGCCCTCTCCCAATTTCCCTTCTAGCCACCTGTATGGGATCCCATAGAGAAAACCTTACTCAGTGGGCTATATACAACCCCAGGCCCCAGGATGTGCCCTACAGCTCTGGCAGAAGGAATGCTTGCAAAATCAGAGAGGTGAGAGAAGGGCTAGGAGCTGCCACAGGTGACTCTGGGTCACAGCACCAGCCCACAATCCAAGCAAAACACTCAAGTTTGGAGCCCAGTGTTCTGCCCTGTGCTACAAAGCAACCCCAGAGGCCCCAGCAGGATGCACCCTGGGAATGACAAGCTGGCATGAGAGCGGAGAGTCACTTACGCTTGTGCAGGTATTCGATGAGCTGCGAGACCTGGGCGATGCCCTCCTCGGTCAGTGGGGAGCCAAACACCACCCCTTTATCTGGGGAACAAAGCAATCCAGTCAGCACACATGGGACAGGAGCAACTCAGGCATGGCACCTCTGGGTGCAGGAGCCACAGAGCTTAGCAGGCATTTTCCTACTGTGAGAGCAGGATTTCCAGCAGCAGGTTCTGTTGCTGGGAAATTAGTGGCCAAGAGAGTTGGGGTAAAGGTCAGAGGAGAACCCTACTGCTCTGACATCACAAGTGTCCCCAACCAATGGCTGTGCTCCAAGGGGCTTTCATCAGTTTGCTGTTTATATCAATGCAACTGCAGATTAATTCTCACCAATGTTCTAAATACAATGTATTACTGAGCCCCCATAAGGAAAGCCATGTCAGACCAGGGACACTTCCACCTTACAGGATGTGCGAGCTACAGCCCAGACCCATTGGGAGCCGGCTCCCTAGTGGAGCGGGAAAGTTAAACAAGACACAGCTTCCCCTCCAATTCCATGGGGACTAGATTAGGCCCAACTGTGGCTTGTTTAACTTGACACTGTGAACTTGTTAACCCTTTGGGACTCAGTTACAATGCAGCAGTCCCCCAGTTTGTTTTGCCGTGTGGCTAGGATCACGGTACCCCCAGGCAGTGCCACTGTGCTAGAGCCCAAGGCTGTAACAGGCAGGGGGCACTGCTAAAACACAGCTCCTGATGGTGTCGCGGACTCTCATTGTGTAAGCAACACCCCCCTCCTCCCCCCCACCGGGGGCTGATTGGACAGTGCAGAGGAGAATGCTGCTGGGTGCCTGGGGGCGTGAGGCTGGTGCACATGCAGGGGGCAGTCATGAGAGGTGGGGGGCAGGGAACAAACACTGAAGGTGAGGGGAGCTGTGACCTGACTGGAGAACTCCCATTGCCGGCATTCTATAAGCTCCATTTCAGGGTGGCCAAAAGAAAACCAATCCTGGCCTCCTACGTGTGTAAAGAGAAGTGAAAAGTGCCAAAAGGCAGACAAGGACATCACCAGGAGAAGTGGGGAGCTCGGAGGTAGGTCCATAAGGAGGGGTGGCGTCTCCACAGTGAGGCTCTCATCTCACTCACTTGGAGCCACCAGCCAAAATGCAGGTGTGAGATGCCAGCCTGAATACCCAAGCCTCGCTCAGCAAGTCAGGAAAAGCGACGCGCACAGACTGAACAGCGAGACGCCTGGATGGAAGGAAAGTCTCAGATGAGAAGCAAATTCAAGTGCAACACTCTTGCTTAACCAATACAGAAAATTGTTCCATCTGAAGAGACTTTCCAGCGCGGGACAGTGTCAACAGACAAGACAGAAATCTGCCTAGAATTTCAAACAAAGGGAGAGCTGCTGGTGAATAACCTTGTTCATCAGAGAAATACATCTACAGATAACAAGAATGCTCTGTTCTCTGAGGGCTTGATCCAACTCCCATTGGCTATCGCAGCAACTGGATCAGGTCCTTGGTGAACAAGGACAGTAATAGATCAAAGGGAATTGATCACAGAACTAAAAGTTAGTGGTTGCTTAGGTGCAAGTGATCGTGACTTGATCACATTTATAATGTGCAAACAAAAAAGTCCTAACCAGTAAAAAAAAATTACACACACACACACACACACACACACACACACGGTGCTTTAAAAGGGACAATTTCACAAAGCTGAAAACAATTGAGCCAAATCAACTGGGAGAAAAAAATTAAATAAAAGAATGTGACTACCTGGGCACTCTAAGAACATTTTATTACATGTTCAAAAAGCAACCACTGATAAAGAAGCTGAATTAGTTAAACAAATGAACAATTTGAGTTAAAGGGGAAGTGAAAGCAAGTATAAATTTTTTAAAAAACAACAAACAAATGGAAAAAAGGAGAGGTTCATAGTAATGAATATAAATTGGAAGCTAGGAAAGGTAGAAAATTGAAAAGGGAATCAAAAAGACACAAGAAGAAACCTACGGTCAGCAGAATTCAGAATGATAAGAAGGAGGACTTTTAAAAGTAGATTAGGAGCAAAAGAAATCCTAACAATGGTATTGAATAATGAAAGAATGGCACAAGCATTCAATAAATATTTCTGTTCTGTTTTTGGGAAAAAGCCAGATGATATATTCATAAATGATGACGATGATTGATGAAATACTTTCCATTCCAACAATAACTAAGAAGGATTTTAAAAGGCAGCTACTAAAGTTTGATATTTGTAAAAAAGCAGGTTCAGATCAAGAGCTGCAATCAAGAGTTTTAAAAGTGCTGGCCAAGGAGCACTCTGGACTGCTAATGCCGATTTTTAATAAGTCTTGAAACACAGGGCAAGTCTCATGAGACATCTAAGTACTAGGCTGAGGTCCCAAGTTGCAGTAGGGATCCTTAACTTGAGTGTAGAGGTTCCCCAAACCCTTAATAAATCATGAAGACATAGGGTTAGCAAATATAGAAAACCCTTCTACTAGAGGATGAAGAGCTGATACTGTAGCCAAGTGAACCTTCATCGAGCTAATTGATAACCCTGGTTTCTTTAGGTCTAACAGTTAAGTCCAGGATAGCTGAAAGTGATGAAGATTCAGACATGAGCCAGTGGCACTGACACCAATGACTGAATCTGTTCCACTTCTGCAGGTAAAGAATTCAGTTTTACTTCCTTCTCCTGTTGAGTAACACTTGTACTTTCACAGAGCAGGTAGATTCTAACCCCATCGAGGAACCATCAAGGAACCGTGCCCTGATGCGAAGTAAATGATCTGGATCTTGGAAGAGCTGAGGAATGATCAGACGCTTGATCATCGGGTGGACACAGGTGAAGCAGGTCAGGAAACCAAGCTTGTCTCGACCAGGTTGGTACTATAAGACTAACCCTGACTTTGTTGTGTCTGATCTTGTGTGTCACTCAATACTAGCAGTGTTAGAGGAAATGCACAAAATAGTCCCTTCATCCAAAATAGGAGAAAGGCGTCTCCCAGAAAGTGACGGCCTAGACCTCCTCTTGAGCACAACTGATGACATTTCTTGTCCTGGAGTTAGAGCAGAGGTTCATTTTTGGAAATCCCCAATTTTGGAATATACCATGGAGAATTTGAGAGTCCAGCTCCCATTCGTAATCCTGGGAGAAGCGCCTGCTGAGAGTATCGGCTGTGGGGCTCTGAACACCAGGGAGGTAGATGGCTGAAATTTGGATCTGATGGACTATACACCAGATTCACAACATTATTGCTTTGGTGCACAGGGAGGGGAATCTTGCTTCTTCTTGTTTGCTGATACAGAACATGCAGGCCATATTGTCAGTCATGAGCCTGATAGATTTGCCCCTGATGAGGGGTAAGAAATGAAGGCAAATTCACAGCTGTGAATCCCAAGCAGAGATAAATACCTCCCTCCAGCCCTGAGTTAGGAACCTAATTACCTTGTCAGGATGGGACTGAGGCTTCACCCGTCTCCTTAGCATTCCCTACTGGCTAGGGTAGGCTGAGGTCCTCAGCTTGCTGGCGTCTGAGAATCCCATTCTTAGGCACTTAAATCTCCCCATGCATTGTATAAGTGCAAAGTAATGCACACTGGAAAACATAATCCCAACTCTACATGCAAAATGATGGGGTCTAAATCAGCTGTTACCATTCAAGAAAGAGATCTTGGCGTCATTGTGGATAGTTCTCTGAAAACATCTGCTCAGTGTGCAGTTTCATCCAAAAAAACCTAACAGAATGTTAGAAACCATTAGGAAAGGGATAAATAATAAAACAGAAAATATCATAATGCCACTGTATAAATCGCTGGTATGCCCACACTTTGAATACTGCAGTTCTGGTCGCCCTCTCTCAACAAAGACATTAGAGCTGGAAAAGGTAGATTAGGGGATGGACCAGCTGCCATCTGAGAGATTGAAAAGGCTGCGACTGGTCAGCTTGGCAAAGAGACGACTAAGGGTGTTGAGATGGTAGAGGTCTAGAACACCATGACTGGTGTGGAGAAAGCTACTAAAGAAGTGTTACTGTCCTATCTATATAACTCAAGAATTAGGGGTCACCTAACTAATGAAATGAATAGGCAGCAGGTTTAAAATAAACACAAGACACGGTCAACCTGTGGAATTTGTTGCCAGAGGATGTTGGGAAGGTCAAAGATATAACTGGGCTCAAAAAGAATTAGATACGTTCACGGAGGACAGGTCCATTAAGGGCTATTAGCCAAAATGGTCAGGGAGGCAACCCTATGCATCAGGTGTCCCTAAACCTCCGACTGCCAGAAGCTGGGACTGGACAACAGGAGATGGATCACTTGAAATTTCCCTGTTCTGTTCATTCCCTCTGAAGCACCTGGCATTGGCCACTGCCAGAAGACAGGACACTGGGCTAGATGGACCATTGGTCTGACCCAGTCTGGCCTTTCTTATGGTCTTATTGTATAAGGAGCCTGGGCACCTAACTCAGAACTGAGTTTTCCCAGACAGGTGCTTGCTAGTGTCGGGAAAGGCTAGATATCTTAACATGAAGAGACTTCTCCTCTAGCCTAGAATTGCAGCTCTGAAACACCTGCCAACATAGCTGTAGTATGGATGTGATGCATAGCTGTGAAAACACTTCTAGATTGCAGCAAGAGAGGTCAAGCTGTCTGGGCTATTCTTAATGGAACCTGGGCTGGTGGAGACATCAGTTCTGAAAGCCATTAAAAAAAACCTGTTACCTACCTTTCGTAACTGTTGTTCCTCGAAATATGTTGCTCATGTCCATTCCAATTAGGTGTGCACGCACCGCGTGCATGGCAGCTGGAAGGTTTTTCCCCTAGCAGTACCCGTCGGGTCAGTCCAAGCGCCCCCTGGAGTCATGCCTCCATGACGCCAAATATAGGGCCCTGCTGACCCGACACCACCTCAGTTCCTTCTTGGCGGTTTGCTCTGACAGAGGGGTAGGTGGGTGGGTATTGGAAAGGTAGCTAACCAATTAGGTGATTACCAAGCCTACATTTTGGAAGCAGGGTCGGAGCTCAAAGGTTTGCTGACTGTAGCACCGCTCTGCCAAAGGCTGCATTATTTCTAGCCTGCTGGGTAATGGCGTAATGTGAGGTGAACGTGTGGATTGAGGACCAGGTCGCAGCTCTGCAGATTTCCTGGGTCAGAACCTGGGCCAGGAATGCCCTCGTGGAGTGCGCTGTAAACAGAGGGGCAGGTATCGTCGCCCGATCGTAACATGCCCAGATACAGGACATGATCCATGGTGAAATTCTGTGGGAGGAGACTAGAAGCCCTTTCATTCCATCTGCTACTGCGACAAACAGCTGAATGGACTTCCAGAATGGTTTCATCCGTTTGATATAGAAGACGAACGACCAGCAAACGTCCAATGAGTGAAGTTTTTGCTCCACGCTGCTTGCATACGGCTTAGGGTAGAAAACTGGAAGATATCCTGGTTAACATGAAACTGGGAGACAACCTGTCACGTTATTGATTTGAACTGGGACCATATAGAACATGGTTGCAACCAAAGTCCTGTAGTGGCACCAAATCTAGTATAAAGGGGGTCAAATGAGGTGTCTAAGACAAGATGATGGTTTGCTGGTTATAATTATGCTGTCTATATGTGTGTATCAATTTTATAGTTGAAGTTATGAATATTGGCTCTATACTGTCTGTATTTCAAACTTATGCTATGCTGCTGGGAAACATCCCAGACAAGCTGAGATTAGCTCTGCCTAGCCTGCTTGATGGCCCATTAAGGACCATCAGCTATACAACTGACCCATTGAGAGAAGGCAGATACGCCTTGTAACTCAGCAAAGTATGCAGGACCTGGCCCATGTGACTCCAGACCCCATTTTCCTGTAATTTTCCACAGTAAGGACAAAGAGGTTTTCTTACACCTGGAAAAGACTATAAAAAGGCTGATGCCTCTCCTCCATCTTGTCTTCAATCCTGCTTCATACCTCTGGAAGGACTTTGCTACAAACTGAAGCGGTGAACAAATGACTGATGACCCATCCCAGCTGGGGATGTATTCCAGAGACTTGAATTGAACCTGCACTTTATTCTATCACTGCTACAAGCCTGAACCAAGAACTTTCTGTATGTAATTGATTCCATTTAACCAATTTTAGCTCTCATCTCTATCTTTTTCCTTTTATGAATAAACCTTTAGATTCTAAAGGATTGGCAACAGCGTGATTTGTGGGTAAGATCTGATTTGTATATTGACCTGGGTCTGGGGCTTGATCCTTTGGAATCAGGAGAACCTTTTTTCTTTTAATGGGGTATTGGTTTTCAGAACCAGTTGTCCCCATAACGAGTGGCACTGGTGGTAATACTGGGAAACTGGAGCGTCTAAGGGAATTGCTTGTGTGACTTGTGGTTAGCCAGTGGGGTGAGACCAAAGTCTTCACTGTCTGGCTGGTTTGGTTTGCCTTAGAGGTGGGAAAACCCCAGCCTAGGGCTGTAACTGCCCTGTTTTAAGCATATGTCCTGAATTGGCACTCTCAGTTGGGTCCCGCCAGAACCGCATCATTACACAACCTTAGGAAGAAAAGCCAGATGTGATCTAGGTTGAACCTTGTCCTTATTGATGTGAAATGAGAGCTCCGCTTGGAACCAGATACCCTGAATCCTGCAGTTTCCCAGGTGCGCGCCCCAACCCAACACTGACGTGTCTGTCACCAGCGAAAGGGATGGCTGTGGTCTGGCAAAGGGGACACCCGCACACACCGCCTGCGGGTCGAACCACCGTAGGAGGGACTCGAGGACTGGTCGAGGTAAAGTGACGATTTTGTCTAGACCGTCCCGAATAGGCTGAAGAGGTCAGAGTCTCAGTCTGGCGTGCTATACTACATAGGTCCAAGCAGCTAAGTGGCCCAGAAGCTTTAGGCAATTCCTTGCTGTGATGGTAAGGAACTGCCTGGAGACTTCGTATGATGTCACACAGGGACCGGAAACGAGACTCCAGGAGGTACACCCTCGCCTGTGTAGAGTCCAGTACTGCCCCTATGAACTCTGTCCACTGAACGGGGGATAGGGTTGACTTCTGTACATTCAGTAGAAGGCCCAGGTTGTCAAAAGTAGCCCTTATGAAGCTCACTTGCACCTCCACTCGCGCCCTGGAGCCGCCCTTGATTAGCCAGTCGTCGAGGTACAGGAACACCTGCACCTTATGCTAGCGTAAGAACGCAGCCACAACTGCCATGCACTTAGTAAACATTCAAGGAGCTGCTGACAGGCCGAATGGAAGGACTGTGAACTGATAATGATTGTGGTTCACCACGAACCTGAGGTACCTCCAGTGGGACGGCGTTATTGAGATCTGAAAGTAAGCATCCTTCAAGTCAAGGGCAGCGTACCAGTCCCCCGAATCCAAGGGATAAGGGAAGCTAAAAAGCCCATGCAGTTCAGTTTCTTTATGAACCTGTTGAGCTCTCGCAGGTTTAAATAAAAAAAAAAAAAAAAAAAAAAAAAAAAAAAGAGGCCCCATTTGGCTTTCGGTATTAGAAAATACTGGGAATAGAAGCCCCTGCCCTTCAGCTCCTGAGGAACCAATTCCACTGTCCCCAGCGTTAGGAGCACGTGCACCTCCTGGGTGAGGAGTTGCTCGTGAGAAGGGTCATAGACTCATAGAATATCAGGGGTGGAAGGGACCTCAGGAGGTCATCTAGTTCCACCCCCTGCTCAAAGCAGGATCAATTCCCAACTAAATCATCCCAGCCAGGGCTTTGTCAAGCCTGACCTTAAAAACCTCTAAGGAAGGAGATTCCACCACCTCCCTAGGTAACCCATTCCAGTGCTTCACCACCCTCCTAGTGAAATAGTGTTTCCTAATATCCAACCTAGACCTCCCCCATGGCAACTTGAGACCATTGCTCCTTGTTTTGTCATCTGGTACCACTGAGAACAGCCGAGCTCCATCCTATTTGGAACCCCCTTTCAGGTAGTTGAAAGCAACTATCAAATCCCCCCTCATTCTTCTCTTCTGGAGACTAAACAATCCCAGTTCCCTCAGCCTCTCCTCATAAGTCATGTGCTCTAGCCCCTTAATCATTTTTGTTGCCCTCCGCTGGACTCTTTCCAATTTTTTCCCACATCCTTCTTGTAGTGTGGGGTACAAAACTGGACACAGTACTCCAGATGAGGCCTCACCAATGTCGAATAGAGGGGAACGATCACGTCCCTCGATCTGATGGCAATGCCCCTACTTATACAGCCCAGAATGCCGTTAGCCTTCTTGGCAACAAGGGCACACTGTTTATTCATATCCAGCTTCTCGTCCACTGTAACCCTTAGGTCCTTTTCTGCAGAACTGCTTCCTAGCCATTCGGTCCCTAGTCTGTAACAGTGCATGGGATTCTTCCGTCCTAAGTGCAGGACTCTGCACTTGTCCTTGTTGAACCACATCAGGTTTCTTTTGTCCCAATCCTCTAAATTGTCTAGGTCCCTCTGTATCCTGTCCCTACCCTCCAGTGTATCTACCACGTCTCCCAGTTTAGTGTCATCTGCAAACTTGCTGAGAGTGCAGTCCACGCCATCCTCCATCTGAAGAGGAATGGAAGGGAGGGAGGGAGTATACCCTTTCTACCGTGCGGAGTACCCAGCGATCTGATATAATTTGGACCCCATGCAGGACAGTGAGCACAAGGGGGGAATGGATCCAGAGTCCGGACTGGTGTGTTGAAGGTGCGCCCTGGGGCAAAAGTTCTGCTTCTGGCCTGAGGACTGTTTTGCCTGCCCAGAGCTGAAGAAGGGGGAGGCCTCTTCCCGTTGTTTCTATTATGCCTCCGAGAAAAATCCTGCCAGTTTTGTGGGTGGTAAAAACAAGGCGGGGGTTGCGACTTAAAGTGCCTCCATTGTGTAGCCAGAGCGTGCAGGCCCAGGGACTTGAGGGTGGCCCTCGAATCCTTGAGGCTATGAAACCGAGAGTCAGTCTTTTCTGAAAAGAGGACCAAGCCCTCAAAGGGGAGGTCCTGTATAGTCTCCTGGACCCCATATGAGAGCCCTGAGACGTGCAGCCAGGAGCTCCTCCTCATGGCTACTCCAGAGGCCATGGTGTGGGTAGCCGAACCAGCCACATTGAGGACTGCTTGGAGCAAGGCGCGGGCAATGAGCTTACCTTCTTCTACCAAGGAGAACTCTGCCCTGGAGTCCTCCGGGAGAAGCGCCGTAATCTTCACCATCGCTCTGCACAAGTTGTGGCTGTACCTAGTGAGGACAGCCTGGTGGTTAGAAATTCGGAGCTGGAGCCCCACGGTGGAAAAATTTTTCCTCCCAAAGAGGTCCAGCTTTTTAGCCTCCAGTTTTTTTGTGGAAGGGCCCTGGTATTCTTGGTGCTCCCGCTCATTCGCCACAGCTATCACTAGAGACTCTGGCGGAGGATGGATGTACACATGCTTGAACCCCTTAGAGGGAACGAAGTATTTCTGCTCATTCCTCTTCGCCATTGCTGGTAAGGAGGCGGGGATCTTAGTGGAGTCCTGTATGGTTTTAATAAGTGGCAGGGTGATACGGGAGTGACCAGAGGGGGTGAGAATGTCCACCATGGAATCTGATGTCTCGGCGACCTCCTCCGACCTGGATCCCCAAGTTCTGCGCCGCCTCTGCTGTCCTCCACAGCCAGGGCCATCGACTTTCCCGCTATCGCCTCATCAGGCGAGGAGGAGGACAAGGGCCTAGCTGGGAGCAGGTCCTGTTCTCTGCCCTCGGCACCCAGGGGATCCCGCAGTGCCTGGTCTTCCAGCGCGATCGTGCTGGCGTGGCAAATTATTGGTCCTGTCCCGGGTGAAGTGTCAGAGGCACATGATGCTGAGGCCACCGGCTGACCTCGAATGGGACCTCTGGCTCTGACAGAACACCCAGGGGGTCCAGAAAGGCCACTGGGCGGGAGCCTGCCACTGACCAGGCTCCAGCTCTGGATGAAGCAGCTGGACCGCCTACTTCTCCTGGACCTATAGGACTCCACTTCTGACTCCGAGGACTCACTGTAAGATGACCATGGAGAAGCGGTGCCCAGGGGTGCCGGAGAGTGGTGCCTGGAACTCGGGGACCAGTACGGCTCCCCATCCGTCCACTGGTGGATGGTACCACTGATTGGTGCCATGGGGATGGTGACTGGCGTAGTACAATCACTGGCTTGCCTCTGGACGGCACTGAGGGTCTCACAGGTGCTGCTGAGACAGAGCTCGGTGTCCTGTCTCGCCTAGGAGGGGAAGGCGGTGACGTGAAGCCAATGAGGTCCTTGGCAGCCTCGAATGCTTCCGGCGCGGAAGGTAACTGTAGATTGCGGCCTTCTCGGAGAGGGTAGTATTGGGGGCCCAGACTCGACTGGTCCTATGCTGGGGCAGGAGTCGATGGGACCCTAGTTGGAGGACTCAAACTCACATGGCCTGCCATGGTTCTCACGGTGGCAGACTTCTGCGCCGGTTTGGGCATGGGAGAGCGGCCCCTTTTGGGTATCCTTTTCTTGTGGGGCACCGGGGATTGCAAACGGTGCTGCCCACTGCCCTGCATGGATCCCCTATGTGGGGAACTGTGCTGGTGCCAAGGGTCTCTGGCAGAGTCCTACACCTCGATGCCAACTCATGTATCGGTGGTGCCAGCACACTCCGCACCAACGTCGAGGTGCTCAGCATCGGCTTGCCTGACCTGGGGCTCAAGTGGGGATGGAAGGCAGCCTCCATCAGAAGGATCTTGAGGCCCTGATCCCTCTCTTTCTGAGTCCTAGGACGAAATCCCCTGCAGATCTTGCAGCGTTCCTTTTGGTGGCTCTCCCCCAAACATTTCAAGCAGGAAGTGTGTGGGTAACTCCTGGGCATAGACTTGCCACATGCTGCACAGGGTTCAAACCCCAGGGAGAGGGGGGCAGGGGGGCATACCCCCAAACAAAAACTACTACAACTAACACTATCCAACTATTTACAGAAAAAGTTCAAGACTGCTAAAGAAGCGCTTGCCGAAGCAAGAGAGAACGAGCGTTCAAGATAACGAGTGTTCCGGCTAACTGTCACAGGTGGCAAGCAGGACCCGAGGTGGCGGCGGGTCAGCAGGGCCCATATTCAGCAGCGCGTCTCCAGGGGGCACCTGGACCGACCCGACGGGTACTGCTAGGGGAAAAGCCTTCCGGCTGCCATGCATGCGGCACACGCACGCCGAGCTGGAACGGACATGAGCAATCACTCGAAGAAGAATCAATGCTCTAGACCAGGCATGGCCAAGCTGTGGCTCATGAGGCACATGCAGCTCTTTTACAGTTAAAGTGCAGCTCCCAGAGCCCCCCCACGAACCCCCCCCCCATTCTCCACTTACAGGACTGGCCAGGGGGGAGCTCGGGGCTTCTGCCCTGCAGTGGGATGATGGGACTAGAGGCTTCTGCACTGCAGGTAGGGGGGCCTCAGGGCTTTAGACCAGCAGGTGGGCATCGGGGCAGAAGCCCCACACCCCAGCAGGCACCACCCTACGGGGCAGGTTGTGTGCGTCTTGCGGCTCTCAAACATCTGAAGATTATTGTATGCGGCTCAGAGGGTCAGTAAGTTTGGCCACTCCTGCTCTAGGTGAATCCAATGAATAAAACCACCAAACAAATGAAGGAGGAAGCCTCATAAGACCTCCTTAAAAGGCTGACGACTCTCCTCTCAAGAGATCATCATAAGAGCTTTAAAGAGGCAGGGCTGCCTTCAAAGGAAGGTTAATTCAGAGCAATTAGGCACAGATACAGCTGCAGCTACTTGAGAGCAGCAGCCCACAGCTATGCCTGTTCGGTAGGCAGCTGGTCTAAATGGGACGCCATGGCTGATGGCAAGTGGGTATCAGGGGTGCACAGATTGAGTTAATTAGTTTCTACCCAGCTGGGGGGAGAGAGAAAACTTATGAGGAATGTCTGGGCCTGCCTTGACGCGTGGGTGGGTGACGTGGGCAACAGAGAAATACTTCTGGAAAGGCTGGCAAGTCCAATAGGGCATAGTGCCAAGACTGTGCTGTGGGTGCCAACTAGCAATGAGAAGAAAAGGCAGAGCATTTAAATAGATCTCAGAACATTTGAAGACTAAGGGCTAGATCCACAAAGGGACTTGGGCATCTACCAGCCTCTTAGGCGTGTAAGTCCAACATTTTGGCCCTACTGGCATTCACAGAACCCCAGCTCAGCTGCCACTTAACCTGTAGGTCCCTCTATTTCCCAGGCACCTATGTTTCTGCCAGTCAAGTCCCCTACATGCTTGAGTTTCCACTGCTCTGTACGAGCAAAACCACCTAAGTCCTGATGCTGCCGAGCTGCCTGGAGCCCTAGCTCACACCTAAGCTGTGATGGGATTCTCAAAGTAGACATTCCCCCATCTGTGGGCCTGATCCAAAAGGTATGAGCTGAGCATGACTAACCCACCCAAAAGACAGCAGGGACGAGAGTTTGGGGAGCAGGCATGTATTTTCCCCCTTTACTCAACTGTACAGTGGATAGGGCACTCACCTCCGATGTAATACCCCCAGGTTTGTTATCTCCACTCTGCCGGACTTGGAGCAGGGACTCAAACCTGCCTTATCCCCACCCCGGGGCAGTCAGTCCCCAGACCGTGGGATATGGGGTCAATCTCTCTCACTTTCTCGCTCACCCAACGAATGTTTAATTACATGTACAAACACCGTCAGCAGGAGAGCTCCAGCCCGGAATGCTCACTAGCCAGATGGTTAGGACCCTTTCCTGGGGTGTGAAAGAGCTGGGTTCAAGTCCCTGCAGCTACTGGTTATAAAGGGATGGTCTCTCTTTCACGCTGGTTGGTTGTGTTCTGCCAGAAAGCCCTGATCTGGCTTAGGCGCCTAACTCCAGGAATCCTGAGTGGAAACGGGCTCTTCCCTTCAGCCCAGAGTTTGGCACCTGGGTAAAAGCCTGGTGAGTCTGAGCATTATTGTTTCTCAACAAAGCTGGTCCTCTGGCTTTCTATTTTCTCAGCCTTTAGTAACGCCCGGTTGTTAATATGAAAGGCCTACTGCGCCTGGGAAACTAAACCAAGGAAAACTGCAAGTTCTGAATGGAAGCTCAGAACCCTGAGAGGCAGAAGCTAGGCGCTTGGACCCCTTCAATTTGACTGATTGCATAGACCTGTCCAAGTCTGATATAACCCATCCAGTTAGACTGACCTCATTCTCAGAATGCCACTGTGACGTTCCCCTCTGGGGTTATCTAGACCGGTGATCTGCTAGGTCACTCCAACCCTCGACTCTGGGAGCCAGCCTTACCCTGCTCTGCTGTGAGAACCCTCACCCCTGGGCTGTTCACGCACAGCCTCTGGCGTGTAAACTGCTCTTTGGATTGTGCGACCGAATTACACTAGCCAGTATCTCCAGTCCCAGACACAACCCTAGGAACCTCCATCTTGCAGTGTCCAGTTGTGCCCGCTGGACGCCGCAAGCTTATATGAGTTTGTCAATTTAACAAGGAAATTGATATGTGCCAGACTTGTTATCCCAAGGGGAGTCTGACACGCTTCAAACCAAACGCACTGCTTCAGGTAGAATAAACCAACAGATTTATTAACGACAAAGATAGATGTAGTGATTATAAGTCAAAGCACAACAAGTCGGATTTGGTCAAATGAAATAAATGCAAAACACATTCTAAGCTGCTCTTAACACTTTCAGTGCCCTTACAAACTTAGATGCTTCTCACCACAGGCTGGCTGGTTGCCCTTCAGCCAGGCTCTCCCCTTTGATCAGCGCTTCAGTCGCTTGGTGGTGGTGTCTATAGATGGAGGTGGAAGAGAGAGGAAGAGCCTGGCAAACGTCTCTCCCTTTTATCATGTTCTTTCTTCCCTCTTGGCTTTGCTCCCTCCCTCCCCCCTTCAGGGTCAGGTGAGCATTACCTCATCGTAGTCCCAAACTGACCAAGGGAAGGGGAGTGACTCCCTCGAGAGTCCAACAGATCCTTTGTTGCTGCCTACCGGCTAGTCTGCCATGGCAGCGCTAACATGCCTTGTGTGGTCACAGTGCCACCTCAACAAGGGGTGTCGCTCCCAGCGCTGGGGCACTGTTTACACTGGCGCTTTACTGCGCTGCAACTTGCTGAGCTTGGGGGGGGGGGTTTCATACCCCTGGCTGTTAATTGCCAGTGTAGACAAGCCCTAGGCCAGTGTCCTTTGTTCCTGTGAGGCTGGGCTGGGTTTGTCCCATACATGCCCTGATGAGGTGTGGACTGGCCCTCTGCTCTTGGAGAGTTTTTGTCTGGGCTGGTTTTAAGCCATGAGGACACATTTTCAGCCTCATAACTATATATAGGAATAACCTATAACCTTACTAACACATTGCTGTAACAACAATTACTATAACATCAATGCTCAGTGCATCACGAGCCTTCCGAAGACACCCAACATGACAAACTTTGCATTAGACACCACACAATCATATTATAAAGATGAACATGGGGTTGCAGGGTATTCTCCCGAGATACACAACACCACACTGGTCCTCTGGCTTTCTATTTTCTCAACCTTTAGTAACGCCCGGTTGTTAATATGAAAGGCCTACTGGGCCTGGGAAACTAAACCAAGGAAAACTGCAAGTTCTGAATGAAAGCTCAGAACCCTGAGAGGCAGAAGCAAGGTGCTTGGACCCCTTCAATTTGACTGATTGCATAGACCTGTCCAAGTCTGATATAACCCATCCAGTTAGAGACCGGCCTCATTCATTCTCAGACTGCCAGCTCTTCAGGGCAGGGAGCATGTCGTCACACATGTTTGTACTGACTCTGACACAATGGGGCTGCCTTCTCATGGGGGCTTGGGGGAGCAACAGGAATCTGAATACTCAATAAGACGACTTCCCCAAGAAAGGCTGGTTTCAGAGTAGCAGCCGTGTTAGTGTGTATCTGCAAAAAGAACAGGAGTACTTGTGGCACCTTAGAGACTAACAAATTTATTAGAGCATAAGCTTTCGTGGGCTACAGCCCACTTCTTCGGATGCATATAGAGGTATATATATCTCCTCAATATATGTTCCACTCTATATGCATCCGAAGAAGTGGGCTGTAGCCCACGAAAGCTTATGCTCTAATAAATGTGTTAGTCTCTAAGGTGCCACAAGTACTCCTGTTCTTTTTTCAAGAAAGGCTGATGCTTTGGGAATGACGAGAACAGATGCAACAATCTCCCTTCAGCTACCCTGGGGGTCAAACACCACAAATCAAGCAGAAACAAAAGGGGCGACCTTGTATTCACTGACTGCTAATTAGATGCACTCTTGGTTTGGCTCCTTCCTTCAGGCTAGGGCCCTAGTCTGGGATGACAGCCCCAGGGTTCCAGGCAATGAATAAACACAGAGAGACAGGCCCAGTCCTGAAGAGCTTACAATCAGAAGAGGCGACACAACAGGTGGATGCAACAAGGAGCACATGCAACATGCCTGGCTCCCAAGAGTGCTTAGAGAGAGTGTGTGGTATGTGGTATAGCTAATGGAATCTGATTCAGGACCTTCTTGGTCCACATCAAACTATGGAGACAGCTGCCAGGCAGAGCACAGCGCCTACCTACCTTTACGCTTCAGAGACATTAGGGACCGAAAGAATCCAGAGGCTGTGCCAATGCCACCGGGCAGCTTGGGCTCCTCCTCCCCCATCAGCTGGGCCAACTCTGCTCCTGGCAGGTCGATGAGCCTGGTGATGTTGCTGACCACCAGCTCTGTGAAGACTTCAGGCTTCTCATGCCGCAACTTCTCCACAAAGAAGTCAGGGTTGAAGATGACTGTTTGCCCACGGAGGGAGGAGTCATTGCAGATGACAAACCTGCAGATGGCATCACTGGGAAAGAAAAGAAGACAGGTGGTAAAACATTTCCTCCAGAATTCACTCGTACAGCCAGTGTCCCCCCCCCAAATCCCAGGCCTCCTGAGCAACCTCACGCTGGAAAAGACATCAACTCGCACTGGAGCTGCCAGTGTGTTCTTCAAAACCACTGCCTATCCCATGCTTGCTATTAATCAACAGCATGCGTAGCGTCAGCGGAGCTGGGACAACAGCTCTTCTTGGTTTTGTTTTTTAACGTTATAATTAACAACTGTACCCAAGACAAGATGCACAAAACAGTACAACTGTCTCACAACTCTGTCTAATGAACCTTGCCAGCAAGATTTCAGATCACTAAATGCCTCAGGATAGAAATCTCAGAGAAAGGGAAAAAGCCCCAAAAGCAACTATTTTAATCATTAACCAAACTTTAAACCTGAAGGTTCTAGTCACACTACCAGAGCAACTATCATTTGTGACAGTGAGCATATCCCCAAAGAATATATACCAGGTAACAAAAGCACAGCCACGCATGGAATGCTACAATGCAGCCTGCAACTACCTTTATCTTTAATACAAAGAAGGCCCACAGAAACCGCGTGCCCAAATGTACTCTGATCAAGATTAGGGACTAAACACTGGGACTGGATTCTCCACTAGCTGCACCTCTTACCAAAGACAAGGGCAGTTGGAATTGGCTTGATTTTATCTCAGGCGCTGCCTACATGCTCATGGCAAATTACTAGAGGGGTCCTACATTTAGGCAAAGGCGGGGTGTCTGCAAGGTACACATACACCTCTGACAGTCAGCATCCAGACAAATATCAAGACTTTCCTCTAGCTTTCACAAAGGTTCAAACTGGTAGCACAGCACCAAATGTGCACAGACATTTAATTCCCCAGTGGGGAGTGTTAAACATATTTTTTTCTGCTGTAAACCAATAATTACAAATAGCAACAAATGGAGAAGACAGAAAAAAAATCCCATACTACACACAGAAAGGTAACCTCAATCTACAATCTATTGTCTCCCTGTTATTTGTGAGCTTCAATAACTATCCAACAAATTCTTGGACTGCATTGGAGACAACTTTTTATTTCAGAAGGTTGAAAAAGCTACTAGGGGGGAAGCTGTTCTAGACTTGATTTTAACAAATAGGGAGGAACTCGTTGAGAATGTGAAAGTAGAAGGCAGCCTGGGTGAAAGTGATCATGAAATCATAGAGTTTGCAATTCTAACGAAGGGTAGAAGGGAGAACAGCAAAATAGAGACAATGGATTTCAGGAAGGCAGATTTTGGGAAGCTCAGAGAGCTGATAGGCAAGGTCCCATGGGAATCAAGACTGAGGGGAAAAACAACTGAGGAGAGTTGGCAGTTTTTCAAAGGGACACTATTAAGGGCCCAAAAGCAAGCTATTCCGCTGGTTAGGAAAGATAGAAAATGTGGCAAAAGACCACCTTGGCTTAACCACGAGATCTTGCACGATCTAAAAAATAAAAAGGAGTCATATAAAAAATGGAAACTAGGACAGATTACAAAGGATGAATATAGGCAAACAACACAGGAATGCAGGGGCAAGATTAGAAAGGCAAAGGCACAAAATGAGCTCAAACTAGCTACGGGAATAAAAGGAAACAAGAAGACTTTTTATCAATACATTAGAAGCAAGAGGAAGACCAAAGACAGGGTAGGCCCACTGCTTAGTGAAGAGGGAGAAACAGTAACAGGAAACTTGGAAATGGCAGAGATGCTTAATGACTTCTTTGTTTCGGTCTTCACCGAGAAGTCTGAAGGAATGCCTAACATAGTGAATGCTAATGGGAAGGGGGTAGGTTTAGCGGATAAAATAAAAAAAGAACAAGTTAAAAATCACTTAGAAAAGTTAGATGCCTGCAAGTCACCCGGGCCTGATGAAATGCATCCTAGAATACTCAAGGAGCTAATAGAGGAGGTATCTGAGCCTCTAGCTATTATCTTTGGAAAGTCATGGGAGACGGGAGAGATTCCAGAAGACTGGAAAAGGGCAAATATAGTGCCCATCTATAAAAAGGGAAATAAAAACAACCCAGGTAACTACAGACCAGTTAGTTTAACTTCTGTGCCAGGGAAGATAATGGAGCAAGTAATTAAGGAAATCATCTGCAAACACTTGGAAGGTGGTAAGGTGATAGGGAACAGCCAGCATGGATTTGTGAAGAACAAATCATGTCAAACCAATCTGATAGCTTTCTTTGATAGGATAACGAGCCTTGTGGATAAGGGTGAAGCGGTGGATGTGGTATACCTAGACTTTAGTAAGGCATTTGATACGGTCTCGCATGATATTCTTATCGATAAACTAGGCAAATACAAATTAGATGGGGCTACTATAAGGTGGGTGCATAACTGGCTGGATAACCATACTCAGAGAGTTGTTATTAATGGTTCCCAATCCTGCTGGAAAGGCGTAACGAGTGGGGTTCCGCAGGTGTCTGTTTTGGGACCGGCTCTGTTCAATATCTTCATCAACGACTTAGATATTGGCATAGAAAGTACGCTTATTAAGTTTGCGGATGATACCAAACTGGGAGGGATTGCAACTACTTTGGAGGACAGGGTCATAATTCAAAATGATCTGGACAAATTGGAGAAATGGTCTGAGTTAAACAGGATGAAATTTAACAAAGACAAATGCAAAGTGCTCCACTTAGGAAGGAAAAATCAATTTCACACATACAGAATGGGAAAAGACTGTCTAGGAAGGAGTACGGCAGAAAGGGATCTAGGGGTTATAGTGGACCACAAGCTAAATATGAGTCAACAGTGTGATGCTGTTGCAAAAAAAGCAAACATGATTCTGGGATGCATTAACAGGTGTGTTGTGAGCAAGACACGAGAAGTCATTCTTCCGCTCTACTCTGCTCTGGTTAGGCCTCAGCTGGAGTATTGTGTCCAGTTCTGGGCGCCGCATTTTAAAAAAGATGTGGAGAAATTGGAAAGGGTCCAAAGAAGAGCAACAAGAATGATTAAAGGTCTTGAGAACATGACCTATGAAGGAAGGCTGAAAGAACTGGGTTTGTTTAGTTTGGAAAAGAGAAGACTGAGAGGGGACATGATAGCAGTTTTCAGGTATCTAAAAGGGTGTCATAAGGAGGAGGGAGAGAACTTGTTCACCTTAGCCTCTAAGGATAGAACCAGAAACAATGGGTTTAAACTGCAGCAAGGGAGGTCTAGGTTGGACATTAGGAAAAAGTTCCTAACTGTCAGGGTGGTTAAACACTGGAACAAATTGCCTAGGGAGGTTGTGGAATCTCCGTCTCTGGAGATATTTAAGAGTAGGTTAGATAAATGTCTATCAGGGATGGTCTAGACAGTATTTGGTCCTGCCATGCGGGCAGGGGACTGGACTCGATGACCTCTCGAGGTCCCTTCCAGTCCTATAATCTATGAATCTATGTGAACTATATGCATCTGTGACGTTATTGACATGAACTGTGACCATATAGATCATTGTTACAAGCAAGGTCCTATAGTGGCACCAAATCTTGTACAAAGGAGGTCAAGTGGGGTGTCACGGAGTGTGGGGGAACTCAGGACCCTGCACCCCCGGCTTCCTGCGATTCACCATGACTCTCAGCCAGCCAGTAAAGCAGAAGGTTTATTTGGATGACAGGAATACAGTCCAGGACAGGTCTTGCAGGCACAGACAACAGGGACCCCCTCAGTTAGGTCCATCTTGGGGTCCCAGGACATCCCAGCCCCCCTTGGGAGGTCAGAGCCATCTCTGCCTCCCAGTCATCTCTCCAGCTTCCAAAAACTCCCCCTTCAGCGACCCCTCCCACAGCCTTTGTTCAGTTTCCCGGGCCAAGGTGTCACCTGGCCTCCAACCCCTCCCTGGGTTCTCATGTTACACGCTCAGGTATTCTCCTTCAGGCAGTCTCCCATCCCCCAATGCAGACTATCCTAGCCACACTCCCCTGTCAGCATTCACAGACCACAGTAAGAACAGTCCCAGTTCGTCACATGGGGTGTCTATGGAAAGGTTATGATTTGCTGGTTATGGTTATGATTATGATATCTGTATACAGGTATCATTTTGTATCTAATGTTATAAGTATTGGCTCTATCCTGTCTGTATTTCAAACTTGTGCTATACTTCTGGGCGACACCCCAGACAGGTTGTTATCAGTACAGCCTCGCCTGCTTGACGACCCATTAAGAACCATCAGCTACACAACTGACCTATTGAGAGAAGGCAGATACACCTTATGACTCAGCCAGGCAGGGACATGCCTATGGCCAGAACTCAAGCTTTCAAGCCATATGCTGGGCAGCTTGTGTTTGAAACAAAGGAAGCACAGGCCACATGACAAGAGACTATAAAAGGCAGCTGCATCTTCTCCATTTTGTCTTTAATCCTGCTTCTGACCTCTAGAGGAACTATGCTTGAAACTGAAGCTCTGAACAAAGGACTGAACGACCCATCCAAGCTGGGATGTTTGCACTCCAGAGACTTAATTGGTTTAAAATCAGCAGTAATCCCAACAAGCCTGAACTAAGAACTTTGCAATTGTTGTATGTATTTGATTCCATTTAACCAATTTTAACTCATCTATATTTCTTTCTTTTTATGAATAAACCTTTAGGTTTTAGATTCTAAAGGATTGGCAACAGCATGATTTGTGGGTAAGATCTGAGTGGTATATTGACCTGGGTCTGGGGCTTGGTCCTTTGGGATCAGAAGAACCTTTTTTCTTTTACTGGGGTATTGGTTTTCATAACTATCCATCCCCATAAGAAGCAGTGCTGGTGGGGATACTGGGAAACTGGAGTGTCTAAGGGAATTGCATGTATGACTTCTGGTTAGCCAGTGGGGTAAAACTGAAGTCCTCTCTGTTTGGCTGGTTTGGTGTGCTCAGCTAGTAAAGGAACCCCAGCCTTGGGATACAACTGCCCTGCTCTAAGCAATTTGTCCTGAGTTGATACTCTCAGTAGCGTCCTGCCAAAGAAGAAGTGAGGTTTTTACTCACGAAAGCTTATGCCCAAATAAATCTGTTAGTCTTTAAGGTGCCACCAGACTCCTTGTTGTTTCTGCCAAAGGCAGTATCTCGTTACAGCATTTTTGACCTAAAAGGCAGAAAAAACAGTTACCCACCTTTTCAATAACTGTTGTTCTTCAAGATGTGTTGTTCACGTCCATTCCATTCTAGGTGTGCACGCGCCCACGCGTGTGGTCAGTAGAGATTTTTGCCTTAGCGATATCTGTAGGGCCAGCCATGGCTCCCCCATGAGTGCCACTCATTTGCTGGTGTATCAGGCACCCTATGCCTTTTTGG
Source organism: Malaclemys terrapin pileata (assembly GCF_027887155.1). Lineage (NCBI taxonomy): Eukaryota > Metazoa > Chordata > Testudines > Emydidae > Malaclemys > Malaclemys terrapin. Next base: position 126,916,509 of record NC_071511.1, read on the forward strand.
TTCCTTCTTGCTGACAAATCTGACAGAGGGGCAAGAGAGTGGGTAATGGAATGGACATGAGCAACATCTCGAAGAATAACAGTTATGAAAAGGTAGGTAACTGGGTCCTCCCCCCCCCCCGAGTGCTTGCTCATGTTGATTCCATTCTAGGCGACTCACAAGCAGCACCAATCAAGGTGGGCTCAGAGTTCAGTCTTGCAGCTTGCAGCACTGCTCTGCCAAAGTTAGCGTCATCGAGCTTGCTGGGTCAGTGCATAATGAGACGCGAGTGTGTGGACGGACGACCAGGTAGCGTCTCGACAGATTTCTTGGCTTGGTACCTGTGCCAGGAAGGCTGCCAATGATGCCTGTGCCCTAGTTGAGCGTGCCGTCACTATCGCTGGCAGATGCAGGCTGAAACCTGAGATCCAGGATGAGATCCTCTGAGCAGACATTGGGCAACCCTTCATCCTGTCTGCCACTGCAACGAACAACTGCGTTGACTTATGAAATGGCTTGTTCTATCTATGTAGAAGGCCAGCGCCCTCCGGATGTCCCAGGTGTGTAGCCTGCATTCCTCATCTGACGCATGAGGCATGGGAATTAAGACTGGTAAGTATATGTCCTGGCCAGTATGAAATTGGGAAATGACCTTGGGCAGAAACGCGAGGTGCGGGCACAGCTGGACCGTGTCCTTGTAGAAAACCATACAGGGTGGCTCTGAGGCAAGCGCCCTGATCTCAGACACCCTATGGGCCGACGTTATCGTGACCAGGAATGAAACCTTCCAGGAGAGAAGCAGGAGAGAGCAGGGAGCCAAAGGCTCAAAGGGAGATCCCATGAGCCTTGACAGCACAAGATTCAGGCCCCAGGAAGTGAGGATAGAGCCACTCCAGACCCTTCAAAAACCACGCCGTCATATGGTGGGTGAAGATAGACCTGCCTTGGAATGGAGGATGGAACGCTGAAATGGCAGCCAGGTGGACCTTGAGGTGCAGCAAATAATCCAGGATATCCTGCAGCGGGGCCTCCGAGGCCCGAATACACCACTCCAAGGTCCAACATGTGAACCTTTTCCACTTCGCCAGGTAGGTTGTCCTGGTGGAGGGTTTCCTGCTGCCTAGCAAGACCTGCTGAACACGGGTCGAGCGTGTCCGTTCGTCCGTGTTTAGCCACGCAGTAGCCAAGCCGTCAAGTGCAGCGCTGCCAGGTTCAGGTGCAACAGACTGCCGTGGCTCTGGGACAGCAGATCCGGCCGATGTGGCAGTTGTAGTGGGGCAGCTGCTGAAAGGCTCAGCAACGTGCCGAAGCAATGCTGGCGAGGCCACGCAGGGGCCACCAAGATAATCTTTGCTCTGTCTTGCTTGACTTTCACAAGGACCCTGTGAATCAATGGCACTGGCAGGAAGGTGTACATCAGCAAGGTATAGCCCTGAGATACTAATGTCCAGTACCCAGCAGTCCAAGGTGATCCGCAACCAGGCCGAATGGTAGGGGTGAAGGGAGTTGAAGAAAGAAAACGGTGGAGCTGGGGAATTGACTGGGGCCTCGCGCGCTCACTTCTGACCTCCAGAATGCTTTGCCGGGCCAGGCTGCTCAGGTGAGCGGGAGGTGGAAAGGCAGTGACAACCAAACCCAGACAAGGCTGCCAAGACCTTGGGGGCAGAGGTGGCTGGAACTGCTTGCGCACCGACTGTGGCGTATGCATGCCCCATGAGCGAAGGGTGGACCTGGTGTCTTTCAGCCCATGGAGTCTCATATCTGTCTGGTCAGAAAAGAGACCATTCCCATCGAATGGGAGGTCTTGCATGGAGGTCTGCATCTCCTGGGAGACTCCGGTGGTCTGAAGCCAGGAGCTGCACCTCATTACCACTGCGGACGCTACCACCCTGGCTGCCGAGTCCGCCGCATCCCACGCCATCTGGAAGGAGCACCTGGCCATCGCGGTGCCCTCCTCCACTAGAGTATCAAACTCTTAAGAGTGGGTACTGCCTCCTCTGCCTCCGGGCACGCCTCTCGAACAGAGCTTGGTGCCATCGGTGCCATCACCTGCTGCTCCGAGGTGGAGGCAGACAAGCGGAGCGGAGGGGCATTGCCATGACCGGCACTCCCAACATGTTCCAACAAGGCCACTGGCCGGGCTGCTACTGCGCCGATGTGGCCTCGGGCGCCCATTTATGCCATTGGGGTCTAGGTGAGGGGCTAACTCTCCCTTCTGTGCCAGAGGAACTGCCTTTCAGAGACCATGGTGGGGCTGTGAATGCCTGGGTCTGTTTAGAGACCACTGTCATTGGAGCTTGGTGCCCAGAGCGAGGGGACCGATGTCAGAGCCGGGGGGACTGGAGATGGAATGGAGAGTGCTTCCACGTCGTAGGCGACTGGGATCAATGTTGAGAGGGCGACTGGCAGGAGGGTGACTGGTACCGGGAGCAAGGAGACGGGCGCCTCCCTCTATGCAGTCCACATCAAGATGACGGGGACTGTGATCATGGTGCCGGTGACCAAGGGCGAGCCCCAGACAATCTGGGCAGTGGCTCCAGTTACCTGCGGCGCGGAAGTGGAGAGCAAGTCATTGTCTCAGGGGATCGGCAGCACTCCACTGCTCCCAGAGGAGCTTTAGCAGCTGGCTCTTGGGGAGCCTTTGCCGAAACCTGCGGCACTTGCTGTGTCGGCGGTGCAGGAGCACGCCAGGACATTGTTGTCGGCAGGAGTGTTGGTCCGATATCATTCACAGGAGTCGGAGGAGAACCTTTCATGGGGATAACTGCTCTGACGGGAGAAGGCCGACTGCGTGGCTCCGAGGTAGCTGGGAGGCCCGAGGTGGATCCTTTGCCCAATGAAACCTGGCTCTTCTTTCCTGGCGCCAGGGAGCCATGCTTCCTCACCTTCTTTTTAGGCACGGTGCTGGGCAGAGGTCGGTGCTGGCGGTGCACTTCGCACCGAAGCCGAGGTGCTCGGCAAATCCTGCCGGGATGGCTTGGCAGCCAGACGGAGGGTGGACTCTGTGAGGAGAGCCCATAATTGAATATCCTGCTCCTTCTGTGTGCGGAGCTGAAAGTTCTTACAGATACAGCACTTGTCTTTCGTGTGTGCCTCCTCCAAGCACTTGAGACAGCTGCTGTGGGGGTCACTCACAGGCATAGACCTGTTACAGTCTGCGTAGGGCTTAAACCTGGGAGACTGAGGCATGCTCCCTCCGGGGCAAAGTCCCCACTGGGACTCTACTACCAACTATGAACATGCAACAGCTACTGAACATTAACTACTAAAGAATTAACTATTTACAAGGCCCAAAGGCACGAAGTCCGAAGACGAAAACTGCTAGCCCTTGGTAAGCAAGGAAAGGCGCTCTGACTAACCACCATGGGCGGTAAGAAAGAACTGAGAGGGTGTAGGGCTGGCAGGCCTGATATACTGGCGCATGAGCATGGCACTCAAAGGGTCGTCACAGCAGGCCCTATGAATACCACTAGAGGCAAAAATCTCCGATGACCGCGCACACCTAGAATGGAATCGACATGAGCAAGCACTCGAAGGAGGACTGTGGGGTCATAACTAGAATACGTGACCAGAATAAGTGACAAGAGGACTTGGGACTTAAGACTCCACAGTGGAAAACACTTGCTGGAATCACTGTAAACCACGGACTTGCAGCCAGCACTCTGCAATTTGTGCAGAGTGAGAATCCCAACAGAAACCCTCTCTGCTGTCACTACTACACAGGTGTGATGGGGGCTATTTTGAGAGAATAGTGGAGACTGAAAGGATGCAAGGCAGATAGACTGGCAGAATCATCTCAGTAACAAGCTGTGAGAGGTTCACAGCTGCATTCTGTAGGGTAGCCTAGGCAGCATGCTACTGATTCCAGTATCACTTGATAGGTGCAACAAACGGCTGAGAGACCCAAGGACTTAAGACCAAGATGGAGCAATTCAGTACCAACTGCCAAAGACACCTGCTGATTGAGCTCCCCATACTCACAATGTTACAAGGGTTTAAAAACCTCACACAAGTGCCAATTCTTCCCAACAATGTGGAGCCAGAGCTCTGTCCTGAAATCCGTAACAACCCACTTTGATCCAACACAAGTCCTCCTGCTGACTGTGAAGAGTTACAAAGGGATCTCACAAAACTAGGTGACTGGGCAACAAAACGGCAGAGGAAATTCAATGTTGAGAAATGCAAAGTAATGCACATTGGAAAACACAATCCCAACTATACATACGAAATGGTGGGCTCTAAATTAGCTGTTCCCACTTGAGAAAGATCTTGGAATCATCATGGATTGTTCTCTGAAAACATCTACTCCATGTGCAGCGGCAGTCAAAAAAGCTAAGAGAATGGTAGGAACCATTAGGAAAAAGATAGATAATAAGACAGAAAATGTCAATGCCACTATATAAATCCACGGTATGCCCACATCTTGAATACTGCATGCAGTTCTGGTCGCCCCATCTCAAAAAATATATTAGAATTGGAAAAAGTACAGAAAAAGGTAACAAAAATGATCAGGGTATGGAACAGCTTCCATAGGAGGAGAGATTAAAAAGATTGGGACTGTTAAGTTTGGAAAAGAGACGACTGAGGGGGGATATGATAGTGGTCTATAAAATCATGAATGAGGTGGAGAAAAAAAAATATTATTTACCCCTTCACATAACACAAGAACTGGGAATCAACCAATGAAATTAATAGGCAGCAGGTTTAAAAACAAACATAAGGAAGTACTTCTTCACATAACACACAGTCAACCTGAGGAACTCATTACCAAGGGATGTTAAAGACCAAAAGGGTAAGTGGGTTCAAAAAAGAATTAGATAAGTTAATGGAGGATAGATCCATCAATTGCTATTAGCCAAGATGGTCAGGGATGCAAACCCACGCTCTGGGTTTCCTTAAATCTATGGCTATCAGAAGATGGGACTGGATGACAGGGGACAGATAATTCAAATGTCCTGTTTTGTTCATTCCCTCTGAAGTGTCTGGCACTAGCAACCGTTGGAAGACAGGATGTTGTGCTAACTGGACCATTGATCTGACCCAGTCCGGCCATCCTTATGAGGTGGTTTATTATTTAGACCCAGCTATCCTGCCTGCAATGATCCTTGCTCTGTTATTCACTCACTAGCAGTTTTTGTTCCCCACACAGTAGATATGCAAATACTTTCTAACAGCTACATCAAGCCGCACAAACTATCTGCTCCCTCCACTGCTAATTACGTCTCTAGATTCGCAGAGAGAAAACCCACTGCACTAAAATCAAATCTCTCCAACCTAGAACCATCGACAGGATCACCAGGCATATTCCAGAGGTTAGTTTCAGTAAATTCAATAATGCCTAAAGCAAAAACAGATAGAAAACCAAATCTCTTACATGAATGCTGAGAGCTTTTGGAGAGGCATTGGGAAGCAAAGACACTGAGAAAAGAACTTGCTCCTTGTTTCCAACAACAAAGACACCCGCCTGCCCCAGCACAGCCTATGCAAATTCCACGCATGCTACAAGACACAAGGGCGCATTATTTGGTCTGAAGGGCCCCCTTGGCACACACTGGGCATCAGCCGTCATGCAGAGACAAAAGTGAAAAGAAAAGCTGGACAAACTGATTATGTCACTTCCCAAAGGTCAGTGTAGCCAGAGTCTCATGGCAAACAATTCTATCTGCACGGAAATTAGGGATATGAATTAGGGATACTTTGGGCTTAAGTAATGTAACCAACAGGAACCTACCAAATGGTCCCCAGTTTAACCCATCTATACGACAAGTGAAGCCATGTCATTAGGTCCCGTCTGGGTTGAAGCATGGTTCCATTTTGTAGTGATTACAGAGCCGTCACCATGTCTCTCAATCATGCTAAAGCCATATCCTTGGACCAGTGATGGGCCGCATGCGGCCCGTCAGGTAATCTGCAGGTGGGGCACGAGACAGTTTGTTTACATTGACCGTCCGCAGGCACGGCCGCTCGCAACTCCAAGTGGCCGCGGTTCGCCACTTACAAATGTAGATTTGTTTTGTTTTGTTACAGAACTGCTCTCAAAAACATAATGTAAAACTTTAGAGCCTACAAATCTACTCAGTCCTACTTCTTGTTCAGCCAATCGCTAAGACAAACAAGTTTGCTTACATTTACGTGAGATAATGCTGCCTTCTTATTTACAATGTCACCAGAGGGTGAGATCAGGCATTTGCATGGCACTTTTGTAGCTGGCATTGCAAGGTATTTATGTGCCAAATACGCTAAACATTCAGTAGGCCCCTTCATGCTTCGGCCACCATTCCAGAGGACATGCTTCCATGCTGACGACGCATGTTAACTCTGTTAATTCAATATTAATAATGTTAATGCCCAATGTAAATTAGAGTAATTTCTAATGTCTCCATAATAAATGGATTTAGGGAAGCCCTAATGAACTTTCTTAAATACAGGAGACACATTTAGGTACCAAAGGATGTGAAATACATCATCTTCTAGTCATTCCACTACAGGTTCTTCCATTTTTTTTTGTCCCTCTTCCCCACGTCCCGAAATCTGGTATGAAACCTGTCTGACCCTGGAACTTTGTCTCCGGACATTCTCGTTCCTTGATTCTTGTTCTGGCACAATCTCAGTTTTCTGAGATATTTCTTCTTCCTCCCTGAAGAAAAATATGCCTTTGTGGCGTCTGTGTCCCCATCTTCCTTTGTGAGGACCCAGGCAAAGAATCCATTACATTTTTCTATTTAGTATTGTCTGCGTCTCTCTCAACCCTTGATATCTCCTAGTGACTTCACCGTTTCCTTCATTAGCCTTTGTCTTCTATGTTCTAAACATTTCTAATTTATTACATGTGGAGTCTTTCTTCCATTTTCTGCCTAATTGTGTCAAACTTTAACCCTTTTACTGCTGAATGTTATGGCATTCCCACTGTGCAATGACTCTGATGGAACCTTGGCACTTCATTAAGAACCTAGGTAGGAGGTACACAGCATAGCACTGGAGATTAACTTTTCCCCATCTGCCAGGTACATCAGATAGCACTCAAGTGGTTAACTTCCTTCTGGCCTTCCAGCATCCCAGTTTTTCCCCTCTCCTAGCCAGGAGGGTCTGTGCTCCATGCCTTCCATCACTGCTTGCAAATGGTTCCTCTCACTCAATTCCTGATTTACCCATGTTGACGTTCTGCTCTGGCTTTACATTGTCTGGGCTTGCTTCTAACTTCACAAACACAGATTTTACACTCATGTAACTCCATTAAGTCAATAGCACTTCAATAGCACTTACTTCTCGTGTATCCCACTATAATGGCAATGCTCAGTCGCACATCCCATCTCTTTCCTGGAGACATTATCCCATTTGTTTGCTTCCCAAACTTTCTTTCCACAAACTCAGTAACCATAGTTTAGGTCTCACTTTAGTCCTGATCTTCAAAGACCTCCATAGGATTGACTCAGGGATCAACTCACCCTGCATGATTGTGACCTCTGAAAACAGCTGCTCTCCACTGAAATAATGGAACCGTTAACCCCTAGAGTGAGACTTGTGTGCCTGATAGCTTTTTCTGCAACTTGTCCATAATTGTGGGACTCACTCCCAGGAGGTGCTGGGCTCACCATGAATCTTCTGAGCAAAATTAGAGCCTACTGCTTTGTCCAAGCTTTCTCCATAACAACAAAACCACCCCCCAACCAAATATTAAAACCTGGGGTAATTAGGGGGAGGAGAGTAGGAAAGGAGAACAAGCCATTTGTTCCTGTATTGTGTACTTTGAGATGATGTAAGGCACTCAGATACCATGGTGATGAGTGGTCTATAAAAGCAGAGATGAAAGAAATCCTAATTGCAAACAAGGCAGAAAATAGAAACAACATGTCTGAGCAAATGCCTGTCTCCCCTTTGCTGCTGTTCTGTGAACTGTGTGTAGGTGGGGCACATCCAGTCGCCCTGTTTACCCTGGGTATAGCAGGCAGGAGCACTGGGCTTTGTCTGAAGGTTACACACTCTGCGGTGTTGCAGATTAACAGGCTTATTGTGTGCAATGCCTGTGGGGGCTTTATTTCTGTGCAGAAATGGGGTCCTGCTTTACATTTGCATTTTGATTAGCAATAACGATACCCAGGCATCTGTGTGTGCACGAGGAAGGGTCACTAATAAAGTGACCTTTATAAATTAAAAGGCCCATTGAAGTGCAGGAATAGGAAATTGGAGGCGGTTTCCAGCTGTGCCAGTCAGAGATGGACAGGCATCCAGGGAAACATGGAACGGGGAGCAGAAAATGGAAGAACTGCAGTTGGGTTCATAGGAATAGGTAATAAGTTATTGCAAGGGTGTTTTGGGAAGGCCTGTGATGAGGTATGCAAACCCCACACTGAACAAAGGGTTAAGGAGCTGCTCTGGGCTCAGCCAGCCCTGCCCCACCTGCAAGAGATGCTCAGGGAGCCGAGCAGCACAGCTCAGCTGGGGATAGGTCTGGGAAGAGAGCCCACCTGCAACTCGCAGCCCTCGAGATACCCCCGGGGAGGGAGGCATTTCCTTCTCTCTCTCACATTGACTCCCTTTGTTTGTGTTAATTCCCCTTGTGTTGTTTATGGACAATGCCAGATCACTAGGCCAGGCGCCACATGAGTGCAAACCACCACCTATGCCAAAAGCCCAACTGGCCACTATGAAAGCTGGCACTAGGGGAGTGCACTAGCAAAGTCCAAGGCAATGGTGGGCAACCTGCAGCCCATGGGCCGCACGCAGCCTGTCAGGGTAATCTGCTGGCGGGGCCCAAGACAGTTTGTTTACATTGATCATCCGCAGGCACGGCTTCTATGTTCCTATAGAGCAGGGTGGCCAACCTGTGGCTCCGGAGCCACATGCGGCTCCTCAGAAGTTAATATGCGGCTCCTTGTCTAGGCACCGACTCGGGGGCTGGAGCTACAGGAGCCAACTGTCCAATGTGCCAGGGGGTGCTCACTGCTCAACCCCCTGGCTCTGCCACTGGCCCGGACCCCACTCCACCCCTGGGCCTGCCATGCCCTCGCTCCTCCCACTCCAGAACCTCCTGCACACAACGAAACAGCTGATCGGGAGGGAAGGGGAGGCGCTGATTGGTGGGACTCCCGGTGGGCGTGAGGCACTGGGGGAAGTTGATAGGGGGGTTTCTGATGTATTTCTGTGGCTCTTTAGCAACGTACATTGGTAGATTTCTGGCTCCTTCTCCAGCTCAGGTTGGCCACCCCTGCTATAGAATATCTTATTTTTCTATATACACATTTAAAATATAAATATTTAGTAATGTTTACAGAGATTATATTTATAAGTTCCTTGGGACAGGGACAAGCTTTCTGTTGTGTGTCCCAGATGCCTTGCACAATGGGGTGCCAATCCCCGACTTGTATTTCTAGAGTCTACCACAATATAAAAAAATCATAATGGAAAATGCTTCCTTGCCCTGCTTTCCTCACATTTATTTAGGATACTCTAATTTCAAAGATAAAATGTTGTACAGGCTTCAGATTTCCCCAATAACTCATCTTAGCCACTACCCAAAAGTTTACAAAGTCCCAGAATTTAGAATAGTCGAGTTATTGCTATAATCGGTCATAATCAAATTGAGTTTCATCAGTTAAAGCAAACAGACTTGACAAGCATCATCGACCACACTCTGCTGTGGATCTAGAGACGTAAAGAAAAGTGCCCTTATTTGGGAAAGTCAAATTGTCTGTTGCTTTAATCTGCTCTTTAACTACAACAACGCGGGGTATCAACTAACACTGCAATGGCAAGACTGGTTACGGCTGACATGGCATTTTCACTGACCTCCGCTATTCAGGTGCTTAGAACTTTCCGAAAGAAATTTACATTTTAGAGTGAAGTTGCTCAGGTTTGGTCTGAGCCCAGAAGTTACTTAGTTCTTGAAAAAGGTTACTAAAAGTCCATTTGTCCCCAGAGGGAAAAGGCAGCTGCTTTACATCAATAAAGTCTAAGGAAAAGGGCAAAACAGGAACATGGGAGGGAACTGCATAGTGCACTGTACTGCTCCTCCAGCCAGACTGAACAGTGAATAATCTGTTTAATGCTTAAACTCTCCCTTTCTATGTAACCTGATGTAGTTCACACAGCACATGCATGTGCTATAATCAGATAATTAAAAACCTGATTGTAACGTAGCCGTGCGATGGGGCAAAGATAATGCTACTAGGGGAACCTTAACTCTGACTCCCTGGATCAGGGGTCGGCAACGTTTGGCACGCGGCTAGCCAGGGTAAGCATCCTGGTGGGCCGGGCCAGTTTATTTACCTGCTGATGCGGCAGGTTCGGCCGATCGTGGCCCCCACTCACCGCGGTTCGCCGTCCTGGGCCAATGGGGGTGGCGGGAAGCCGTGGCCAGCACATCCCTCGCCTGTGCTGCTTCTCGCCACCCCCATTGGCCCAGGACGGCGAACCGCGGTGAGTGGGGGCCACGATCGGCCGAACCTGCCGCATCAGCAGGTAAATAAACTGGCCCGACCCGCTAGGGTGCTTACCCTGGCGAGCCGCGTGCCAAACGTTGCCGACCCCTGCCCTAGATTGTTGTGCAATGAAAGTCTCACCCTTCATACCACAGTGGTGCAACATTTTGCATTTAAAAAATGAAAAACAACAGCATCAATTTCCTCAGCTTTCAGGGCTGCACAATCTTTGTAACTGGCTCTAATTAACACCCTTACAGAGGCAGAGCTGGGAGGCAGGCTTGGGCCCAATCCTGCTTTCACAGACATCCATCCAAACTGGCTCTTTCCAGGGAACAGTAGCATTCACTCCCTCTCATCTAATTCAGGGGTCTCCAAAGTGGGTGCGCAAGAGGATCCTTGGGGGTGCACAGCAGGAGGAGCGCTTTTTTTGCTTCATCACTTAGGGCGGGAGTTCGAGCGGCCTGTTTTTTTTTTTGCTTTGGCAAAAATGGTATAGCTGGCGCGGCAGGGAGTGCGTGCTCCATTTTTTTTACTGATGGAGGTGCGCGATCAAAAAAGTTTGGAGACCACTGGTCTAATTGAATGGCAAGTAGCCAAGCAAGCTCAAAATGATGTGGAGACACACTGCCTCCTTCAGAAGGGAGGGGCAGGCAGCCGGAGCACGGGGATATGCACCACATACACCAGGGCACATAAGAACCCTGGCTGTTTGCATCAGTCACAGGATTTAATCTCTCACCTTAGGGAGGCCATTCCTCGGATGAACAGGATTTTCATAGCTTCGATGCTGCAACCTCTACGAATAATTCAAGTTGTGAGTTTTTAAAGAAAATATGGTTTGTTCTAGCACTCCCTGGGTGTGACTGCACTTGTGGTGGCACATCGAGTCCAGACACTGCGTGCCCAACAAGCACAGGTATAAAGAGCAGGGTAGACAGCGAGGCACAGCTTAGGCAAGTAGAGTGCGCTACATGTCTGAACCCACAGGATAAGTTTATGGAGGGGATGGTACGATGGGATAGCTTAATTTTGGCAATTAATTGATCTTTGACTATTAGCGGTAAATATGCCCAATGGCCTGTGATGGGATGTTGGATGGGGTGGGATCTGAGTTACTACAGAGAATTCTTTCCTGGGTGTCTGGCTGGTGAGTCTTGCCCACATGCTCAGGGTTTAGCTCAGATGTAGGCAACCTATGGCATGCGTGCCAAAGGCGGCACGCGAGCTGATTTTCAGTGGCACTCACACTGCCCGGGTCCTGGCCACCGGTCCGGGGGGCTCTGCATTTTAATTTAATTTTAAATGAAGCTTCTTAAAACATTTTAAAAATTTTATTTACTTTACATACAATAGTTTAGTTATATATTATAGACTTACAGAAAGAGGCCTTCTAAAAACATTAAAATGGATTACTGGCACGCGAAACCTTAAATCAGAGTGAATAAATGAAGACTCGGCACCCCACTTCTGAAAGGTTGCCGATCCCTGGTTTAGCTGATCCCCATATTTGGGGTTGGGAAGGAATTTTCCTCCAGGGCAGATTGGCAGAGGCCCTGGAGTTTTTCGCCTTCCTCTGCAGTGTGGGGCATGGGTCACTTGCTGGAGGATTCTCTGCACCTTGAGGTCTTTAAACCACAAGTTGAGGACTTCAGTAGCTCAGACATAGGTCAGGGGTTTGTTACAGGAGTGGGTGGGTGAGATTCTGTGGCCTGCGTTGTGCAGAAGGTCAGACTAGAAGATTATAATGGTTCCGTCTGACCTTAAAGTCTATGAATCTATGAGTCTATACCCTACCCAGCTTTCTACACATCCAAGCAGCACCTCCCTCATCTACACTGCTAGTTTTAGTAATGTGGTGGTCCGCTACCAGAGCCTGCCATCTCCACCCTGCCAGAGCCTTTCCTTGCCGCAGGGACAGGCTCCTGCAGCTATGCAGACATAGCCTTTGAAAGAAAACTGACTGCTCACAGCTCCCCCTTCAGGCTCAGAGCTTGTCTGCAAGAGAAAGCGTTTCCAATACAATATTGTATGTTTTTCTGCTATAACTATCCCGAAACTACACCTCCACCACTTTGTTTATGCTGGTTTAAGCAACTTCTCATGTGAATAACTGCATCCACACCGTTCTGCACTGCTTCCGAAATAGCCAGTCAGATATCCCATGGTGTAATGTTCTAGCGCTAGACTCTATGCATTCTGGGATTTTTCTTGCAGCGTATTGTGAGATACCAACCAGAACCTACAGGAATTCTGGCACTCAAACTCCCATGATTCCTTTCTCAGTACCCCATATTTCATCTGGTTTTAGTAGGCCAGCACCATTTTCAAACTTGTCAGACAGCATGTAGGAAGCACTGCAATCCTGACAGGCATTAATATAAACAGGATGCTCCCAATGTATTGGCGGTCATGCAGCCAGATGGCTTTGAATGAGCTGGGAGACAGCCATTGCATAACGTTGCGCAGATATTGCTGGAGGAGAAGAAACCAAGTAGTTACTTCTGCATGACATTGTCCTAGAGCAGCTTCACTCCACTTTTGTGTTTGGCCACCCAGCACCAACTGGTGGGACAGGACATTGCTACAGAACTGGAATGACCACCAATGGGGCAGAACTTGAGGATTTGGAATGCTATTGTCCTTGAGATCTGGGCAGAGCTCACGCCAGAGCTGAGGCCGCAGAACACCAACGTGCCAGTTCCCATCAGTATGGAGAAGTGTGTGGCCATCATTCTGTGGATGTTAACACACACGCAAACAAACACACACACACACACCCCAATTGCTATTGATCAGTAGGCTAAACAGTTTTGAGTTGGTAGATCAACTGCTGGGGCTGCTGTCATGGAGGTTTGCACTGGTGCTAAGAGGGTGCTGCCGCCTTAGTTACAAAGCTCAGAAATGCACAGGAGTTGATGGATTTATAGGGTTAGGGTTCCCAGATTATGTAGGGGCTATTGATAGGACCCACATGCCTGTAATTTCCTACCCCCTCAAAAAAGACCAAATACACCACATCAGGCCTCGGCATTCACCAACAGAAAGGAGTATTTCTCTAATGGTGCAGCCAGACTGATCACCATGACAGCTCGATGGCTAGTTGGCAGTTGACATCAAGCAGAGTGCTCCAGGGGGTCAGTCCTGGGGCTGGTTTTGTTATAGACTCCGACTTTAAGGTCAGAAGGGACCATTAGGATCATCTAGTCTGACCTCCTGCACAATGCAGGCCACAGAATCTCACCCACCCACTCCTGTAACAAACCCCTGACCTATGTCTGAGTTACTGAAGTCCTCAACTTGTGGTTTAAAGACCTCAAGGTGCAGAGAATCCTCCAGCAAGTGACCCGTGCCCCACACTGCAGAGGAAGGTGAAAAACCCCCAGGGCCTCTGCCAATCTGCCCTGGAGGAAAATTCCTTCCCGACCCCAAATATGGCGATCAGCTGAACCCCGAGCATGTGGGCAAGACTCACCAGCCAGCATCCAGGAAAGAATTCTCTGTAGTAACTCAGATCCCACCCCATCTAACATCCCATCACGGACCATTGGGCAGATTTACCTGCCAATAATCAAAGATCAATTAATTGCCAAAATTAAGCTATTCCATCATATCATCCCCTCCAAAAACTTATCAAGCTTTGTCTTGAAGCCAGATAGGTCTTTTGCCACCACTGCTCCCCTTGGAAGGCTGTTCCAGAACTTCACTCCTCTAATGGTTAGAAACCTTCGTCTAATTTCAAGTCTAAACTTCCTAATATCCAGTTTATATCCATTTGTTCTTGTGTCCACATTGGTACTAAGCTTAAATAATTCTTCTCCCTCCCTGATATTTATCCCTCTGATATATTTATAAAGAGCAATCATATCTCCCCTCAGCCTTCTTTTGGTTAGGCTAAACAAGCCAAGCTCTTTGAGTCTCCTTTCATGAGACAGGTTTTCCATTCCTCGGATCATCCTAGTAGCCCTTCTCTGAACCTGTTCCAGTTTGAATTCATCCTTCTTAAACATGGGAGACCAGAACTGTACACAGTATTCCAGAGGAGGTCTCACCAGTGCCTTGTATAACGGTACTAACACCTCCTTATCTTTTCTAGAAATACCTCACCTGATGCATCCCAAGACCGCATTAGCTTTTTTAACGGCCATATCACATTGGCGGCTCAGTCATCCTGTGATCAACCAATACTCCGAGGTCCTTCTCCCCCCTCTGTTACTTCCAACTGATGTGTTCCCAATTTATAACCAAAATTCTTGTTATTAATCCCTAAATGCATGACCTTGCACTTTTCACTATTAAATTTCATCCTATTACTATTACTCCAGTTTACAAGGTCATGATCTGGATGATGGGATGGATTGCACCCTCAGCAAGTTCACAGATGACACTAAACTGGGGAGAAGAGGTAGATACACAGGAGGGTAGCGATAGGGTCCAGAGTGACCTAGACAAATTGGAGGATTGAGCCAAAAGAAATCTGATGAGGTTCAACAAGGACAAGGGCAGAGTCCTGCACTCAGGACGGAAGAATCCCATGCACCGCTACAGGCTGGGGACCGACTGGCTAAGCAGCAGTTATGCAGAAGAGGACCTAGGGATTACTGTGGATGAGAAGCTGGATATGAGTCAGCAGTGTGCCCTTGTTACCAAGAAGGCTAATGGCATATTGGTCTGCATTTAGTAGGAGCATTGCCAGCAGATCAAGGGAAGTGATTATTCTCCTCTATTCGGCACTGGTGAGGCCACATCGGGAGTAATGCATCCAGTTTTGGGTCCCCCACTACAGAAAGGATGTGGACAAATTGGAGAGCCCAGCGGAGGGCAACAAAAATTATTAAGGGGCTAGGGCACATGACTTATGAGAAGAGGCTGAGGGAACTGGGGTTATTTAGTCTGCAGAAGAGTGAGGGGGGATTTGATAGCAGCCTTCAACTACCTGAAGGGGGTTCCAAAGGGGATGGAGCTCGGCTGTTCTCAATGGAGACAGATGACAGAACAAGCAGCAATGGTCTCAAGTTGCAGTGGAGGAGGTCTAGGTTGGATATTAGGAAAAAACCTTTCACTAGGAGGGTGGTGAAGCACTGGAATGGGTTACCTAGAGAGGTGGTGGAATCTCCATCCTTAGAGATTTTTAAGGCCCAGCTTGACAAAGCCCTTGCTGGGATGATTTAGTTGGGGTTGGATTAAATGACCTCCTGAGGTCTATTCCAACCCTAATCTTCTATGATTCTATGAACTTCACCAATAATAAAGTGGGGTGGTCTGGAAAGGTCCATGGTACCAGGATTTTTATGAAAAATGGAACTTTGCTTCCATGATCACCAATGGACATTGGTGGTGACAGATGTGCTTCCTCCAATCATTGTGGCAGACCCCGCTTACCCTCTGCTCCCCTGGCTGATAAAGATTTTTAGTGGACACTTTGCTAGGAGAAAGGAGCTGTTTGACTCTCCCCTGAGCAGCTGCAGAATGACAATGGAGAGTGCATTTGGAAGACTGAAGGGAAGATGGAGGTGCCTGATATCAAGGGCAGAGGGCGTCCGAGAAATACCTGCCTTGTCTTATAAGTGCTATGATTTGCACAACCTCTGAGAGAGCCTCCGTGAGGACAGGGGAGCAGAAGGACTTGTGGAATTTTGTGAAAGCCAGAGAAGCTGCCTCTGCAAAATCCCCTAACTAGTCAGGGAAGTGCTGTACTCCCACTCTGAGACCAGGCTGTAGGGAAGGGAAATGAATGTAATGTAACCAAGGACATTAACATGCTTTGTGTAATGATGGTAGTAGGAGTGGATATTCTTAGGTAGAGCAGGACCTCCTCAAATTTCTTTTCAGCCAAGTTGTAATAAAAACCCTGTATTGACATCGCAAAAGTTAAAACCAATAGAAAAGGGGCAGACCTGCCCAAAGTGCTGAGAATACATCTTTGCACCAATAGGGGCACAAACACACATACATGGCCTTGTACTGCTCTCCGTGCCTTGGGGGTGGGGGTGGGGGGTCGAGGGGTGTGGAACGGCGTGTCCCTTGGAGTTCAGGGAGAGTGGAGTCCCAGTGTCCTTGACAGGCGGCAGAGAGCAATCATGTTCTCTAGTAGGTTGGTCTGGTCTGTATCACATTTGGCGTGTTTTCATGAATGTCCCTTGGTCCAGCCATGCAGTCCTTTGCTCCCTGACCTCCTCTCCTTCTGAGCCAGGAACATGAAAGCTTCCCTCCACTCTTGTCTTGCTGGTATGCAGAAACTAGGCAGGCACATGTCCTCTCTCTCCCCCCTTGGACTTTTGCCAGGCATTCAGAGATTGAGAACACTCCTCTCTACCAGGGCGGTGGTGTGTCAGGTGCCAGGAGAACAAACAATACAAGTTGTTGTCCCAGTAGTGTTTCCATGCCAACAGTGATAAAACGTCACTCCCCTGCACCCCAATTTTGGAATTCCCTTCCCTATGCTCTTCCCAGTCTGGGACATGCTTGGAGATGGTATGAGGTTTTCCACCTTATTTTCCCCCTTCCCCAGGACCTCTGTACCATTGCTAAGGAGGGAGAGAGCAGCAGGTTGGTAATTGCATGGGTACCTCTGCAGGCTATTCTTACATTGGATTATGTTACTCTGAGGCATGTCCCCAAGAGTCGGAGAAGGATGCTGTTTGTTGTTTAAAAACAAACAAAAACAAATGGACAAACCAGGAAGCTGCTGCTTCATCTTGTGTAGAAATGGAAGGAAACCACTGCCTATATAGGAAGCCCGAAAAAGGCCACATTATCTAATTAAGTATATGCATTACCATACCAACTAGGAGCCTTAGCCCCAGCCAGGACCCCATTGTGCAAGGCACTGTACAAACAGGGGAAAATTCAGTACATTTGCCGTAAATTCTCATTTATACCTGCTGATTAGCACCAAGACTTCTGCAATGATTGCTCTGAACCCATTTGGCTACAAAGGGACTAACAGTGCTGTGCATTGTAACAAACAAAGGAAGATGGTCATGTCCTTATCTAGTCACAAATGCCACATCTCTGCTTATGAAACGTCTCATTTGGGCAATTACGAAATGCCTAGATAGCCATATCTAACCAATTTAGATCATTCCAGTGTATGTTTGAAGACGCCAGGTAGCTAAAAGTTCAGAGCAATGATCAAACTGTGATGCAGAGTATGTTTTCTATTGCTATTTCTCTTTCTAAAAATAGCCAGCCGTGCTTTTTTTTATTATTATTAAATAAAACCCACTGCAGTTCTGCCATCTGGAGTAGGGGAGGATCTGCTGGGAGGGGGAGGGAGGCTCAAGCAGCACAGGAAGGGGATTCGGGGCCAGCACAGTTGTTCCATGGTTGGTGGAGTCAATATTTCAGGGAAATGATCTTTGTGCATAAACTTGTCAGTGCAGACACTGTTCTGAATCATTAGCAGGCGAGTGACAAAAGCCCAATGAGCAGAGAACCAGGGCCATGTTTCCATCCTCTCACATCTCAATATGCTGCCCTGGCAACAGGTGATGAGGAATCACCTCCAAAGGTGGAGGAGGAGAAGCCATGTACCCTCAAGGCTGGGAAGATCACAGACACCACTCCCACGAGGAAACATAGGGTAGTGGTGGTTGGAGACTCTCTTCTGAGGGGGACAGAGGCACCTATTGGTCACCCTGACATGGCATCCCGGAAGGTACGCTTCCTGCCAGGGGCCTGCATCAGAGACATTGCGGAGGGACTGTCAATGATCTGGCCCTCTGACTACTACCCCACGCTACTCATCCATGTGGGCACTAATGATACTGCGAGGTGTGACCCTCAGCAGATCAGAAGTGACTACAGGGCTCTGGGAGTACAGGTGAAGGAGTTCGGAGCGCAGATGGTCTTCTCTTCTATCCTTCCTGTCAAGGGTAGGGGCTCAGGCAGAGACAGAGTCATCCTGGAGGTGAATGCCTATCTGTGAAGATGGTGTCTCCAGGAGGGCTTCGGCTTCCTTAACCATGGGATGCTGTTATGGGGAGATATGGGGTCCACCTATTGAGGAAGGGGAAGAGCATATTTGGATACAGACTTGCTAACCTCGTGAGGAGGGCTTTAAACTAGGTTTGAAGGGGGCAGGTGACCAAAGCCCACTGCTAAGTCCAGAACATGGAGACCTGGGAGAAGGTTTGCAATTTGGGGGGGGGGGGGGGAGCATGGGCTATTATAGCAGGGATAAAGGAGAGAAGACAGAACTCGGGGGAAATCAAATCAGTATCTTAGATGTCTGTATACTAATGCAAGAAGTATGGGGAATAAGCAAGAAGAACACAAAATGCCAATAAACACACACAACTATGACATAGTTGGCATGACAGAGACTTGGTGGGATAATTCACTTGGCTGGGATATTGGGATAGAAGGCTACAGTTCGCTCAGGAAGGACAGCCAGGGAAAAAAGGGAGGAGGTGTTGCCTTAGATATTAAAAACGTATACACGGACTGAGGTTGAGATGGAAATAAGAGACAGATTTGTTAAAACTCTCTGGGTAAAGATAAAAGGGGTAAAAAACAAGGGTGATGTCATGGTAGGGGTCTACTACAGAAGAGGTGGGGAGGTTTTTTTTTGTTTGTTTTTTTAAAAAACAAACAAAATCATCCAAAGCGCAAGACTTGGTGGTGATGGGGGACTTCAACTCCCCAGACATCTGTTGGGAAAATAACATAACAGGGCACAGATTCTCCAGCAAGTTCTTGGAATGTATTGGAGACAATTTTTTATTTTAGAAGGTGAAGAAAGCTACTGGGGGGAGGCTGTTCTAGATCTGATTTTGACAAATAGGGAGGAACTGGTTGAGAATTTGAAAGTGGAAAGCAGCTTGGGAGAAAGTGATCATGAAATGGTCGAGTTCATGATTCTAAGGAATGGTAGGAGGGAGAACCGCACAATAAAGTCAATGGATTTCAAGGCGGCAGACATTAGCAAACTCAGGGAGTTGGTAGATCAGATCCCATGGGAAGCAAGTCTAAGGGGAAAAACCAATAGAAGTCAGTTGGCAGTTTTTCAGAGAGACATTATTAAGGGCACAAGAGCAAACTATCCCACTGCGTAGGAAAGATAGGAAGTATGGCAAGAGACCACCCTGGCTTAACCAGGAGATCTTCAATGATCTAAAACTCAAAAAAAGAGTCCTACAGAAAGTGGAAACTAGGTCAAATTACAAAGAATGAATATAAACAAATAACACAAGTATGTAGGGACAAAATTGGAAAGGCCAAGGCACAAAACAAGATCAAACTAGCTAGAGACATAAAAGGTAACGAGAAAACATCCTACGAATACATTAGAAGCAAGAGGAAGACAAAGGACAGGGTAGGACTGTTACTCAATGAAGGGGGAAAAACAGTAACAGAAAACATGGAAATGGCAGAGGTGCTTAAAGACTTCTTTGTTTCAGTTTTCAACAAGAAGGTCGGTGGCGATTGGACATCTAACAGTGAATGCCGGTGAAAATGAGGTAGGATCAGAAGAGGCTAAAATAGGGAAAGAACAAGTTAAAAATTACTTGGACAAATTAGATGTCTTCACGTCACCAGCGCCTGATGAAATGCATCCTAGAATACTCAAGGAGCTGACCGAGGAGATATCTGAGCCTTTGGCAATTATCTTTGAAAAGTCATGGAGGACGGGAGAGATTCCAAAAGACTGGAAAAGGGAAAATCTAGTGCCCATCTACAAAAAAGGTAATAAATCCAACCCAGGGAGTTACAGACCCGTCAGCCTAACTTCTGTACCCAGAAAGATAATGGAGCAAATACTTAAGCAATCAATTTGCCAACATCTAGAAGCTAATAAAGTGATAAGAACAAATCATGTCAAACCAACCTGATAGCTTTCTTTGACGGGTAACAAGCCTTGTGGATGGGGGGAAGTGGTAGACAAAGTTACTTAAATCCTCCTAGACAGTCCGTGCCCAGTTGATTGTAACGCAACACGAAATCTTTACTGGTTGAGGTTCCCTTCATAGTAGTGTGCAGCTGGCTCTCCACCTGGGTCTCAGGGACCATCGCTGGGAGGGTCTCTGGCTCAGGTGTGCTAAAAATATCGTAACTCTGGGGAAATTTCTTCACAGGGTCTGTGGTCGGTTCTAAACAGCCACAATATAGCAGGATTCTGCAGTGACCTCCTGGCAAAAATCCAATCCAGCTCTGAGTATGCATGTGTAGCGGGAGCATAACTGATGGGCTCTGTTTTGGTCCCTATTTTTTTCATAGTTCTGCTTGAGCTTTGGTTTCAGTGGGCATGGGGGTGCGTCCCAGGAGTGCCCCTTTTCCCCACATTTGTTCCAATAGCCACTTGTAGATATTCACACCCTGGTAAGGGCTGTTAAGATGGGAGTTGACATGCTCCTCTCCCCAGAGAGCAAAGACACCCAGGACCTCCAGATAGGAGCACACAGAAGTACAGGCATGGCTGCTGTAATGGATTCCAGGTATGTGAACTTACCAAAGGGTAGAATCACAAAGGGGCATACCTGGCCATATGCCAGCATTTAAAGAGAGACACATAAGGTAGGTAAGGTAATATCTTTTATTGGCCCAACTCCTGTTGGTGGAAAGTACAAACTTCAGAACCTAAAAGTCTGTACCTTCAACCAAACACCAACAGAAGTTGGTCCAATAAAAGATATTACCTTACCTATCTTGTATCTCTCGTTTCTTGAGATCAATGTGGCTTCAACACCACTGCAAACAGCATTTAAATAGGAAGGTGACATCCAGACAAGAGACCCCTGGAGCAGTGGAGGGCACACAGGTAAACAGACAGGCCAGTCTAGGTATCAGTAGTAGAGTGGGATAGCAGTAAGAGGACTGCTTGAAGCGATGTAGTTAATTCTAAATGGGGATGCATCCACATGAACCATATACAGAATATATACTCATTCCACACTAATGTTATGCTGCTTGCAAAGAGGATGAAAGCAGGATAAGACAAGAGATAAAATCAAAAAAGAACTTGTATGGACACAAGGCAGTTGATGTCAGGGGGGGAAAAAAGCTGTCCTCATAATCTGGAAATTGGTGGGGTTCCCCCACCCTGAAACATGTATTTCCTGACTGAGCCACAACTAGAGGGATGCATCAGAGTTCTCTTCCATGCACTCAACCAAGCCCAGGGAGCACTGACAGAGATTCCTGCACTACCATTAATCCCCTCAGCACTTTTACAAAGTAAGTTACACACATTAAATCAAACATGTTAAAAAAGTTCCAGACAGAAGTGAGTCTAAGGAGGGCCATCCTCAAAGGGCCTCTCACCCTAAAGCACACAAGCGAGCCCATAATCCAGCTGTCCCCTGCAGGGTACCAACCCCACCCGCAAAGCAGAATAATGGCAGGATCAAATCTGAGCTCTGGCAAACCCGGGGGAGAAGCCAGGTCCGGAGCCACTCAGAACTTCCTGCCTCAGAGGATCACAGCTGCCATGTCATTACACAGGGAGAGAGGGGAGGTCTTGCTGGGAAGCCAAAGGCAAACACATTAAAACATCTCTTGGGAGACGGCTGACAGCCAATTACACCTGTGCTCTGCTCTTAGCGAGCGGCTTGCCTCATTCTGCCCGAACTGCAGTTTCGGAATGGTGTGAGGAGGAAGCCCCCTATGTAGTGCATACTGCTCTCATCCAAGCAGGAAGTGGGAAAGGCCAGGAGTAGTGGAGTGAGGGCTCTGCATCAGGAAGAGAAGGATGCAACTTTCTTGCCAAGTGCAGATAATAAAATAACGTCATTGTGACAAAAGCTGCAACCTACATCGGCTGAGGATCCTGTCAGGCTAAGCGCCTTTGACACAAACAGTTGTGGAAACCCATCACATGGAGGGGCTGCGACAACCTCCATCTTTCTCCCAGTTACTCCCCCCCCCCCCAGATTCCTACAGACAGCCTGGATTCCGGAGAACAGAACACTATGGAACACAGAAGGTGCCTGGTGAACAGTTTCGGCGAGTTTGGTCCAGTTCTGCCATTTAACCAGGATGTGTGCTTGTTGGCTCTATGCAAGGGCATCACAGAAAGGACAATGCCTGAAAGCAACAGAATGGGAGTGACGCAAGCAAAGGGACCCATCTCCAGAAGCCAAAGTCCCAGAGCCAGGGGGCAGAGAAGGAACCAAATGAGAATAGGTTCTAAAGTAACTAAGAGAAAACTGCCTGAACCCGCTAAAATAAATAAATAAAATAAATAAATAATACAGGGCTATTTGCTAAAGAGGGAGAAGTGTCTGACACCCAGCTACAGCCAGGAATGGAGCAATGCAGGCCAAATGTGTCACATCACCAAGACTTGGGGGACTTCAGTGTGACTGCTACTTAAAACATCAAAGAGCCATTTCAGTGCTACCCCCCCCCCCATTTGTTTTCCCCACTGGTTATATGCTTAGATCAGCTGTCCCTAAAAACTGCTGCTGCCCCTTACTCGTCTGTGTCCCCACAGCAGGGGCTGCAGCTCAGGGGGATGAAGGGGGGGAGAAAGAAGAGGAGGAACAGGGGTAAAGTGGCCAAGGCTCCCGGCCACAACCAGGGGCCGAAGCTGGAGATGGGGGCAGGAGTGGGAGCGGAGCCGCAGCCAGGCAGCGCCCAGGTGCGGCTCCGCTCCCTGCTTTGCCCCCAGCATTAGTCCCAGGCCAATAGAGCCATGACCAGGAGCAGAACCGCACCAAGGCCAGGACTGGGGATGCAGCTGGGGCAGGACCAGAGCAGAGCAGGGAGGGCTTCGTGGCGCACCCTCCCTGCCTCTGGGCAGGGTTGCCTGGGCTTCACTGCACTCCCCAGACATTCCTCCATACCCCCCTAGAGGGTGCACCCCACACTTTGGGGACCCTCTGGTTTAGACTGTAAGCTTTTGGGGCAGAGGCCTGTTATTTCCTGCACACATAGTGCCCAGCCCAATGAGAATTCAATTCCTGATTGGCACCTCTGGACACCCCCTCTCCCCCCCACACTTCAAAGACATGAACAACGTGGGGTGACACTTTACACGAACACGATCACTGAACAAGGATAAGTGATCTAGGCTGGTAAATGGAGGCACCTAGATGCTGCTTTGGATTGTGTGGGCAAGTAATGCTCCCCCACCCCCTCTTGTGAGCAGACAATGTAGTGGAGTGTAGAAGAACAAGGATCCTGCTGTCCAAGCCCAACAAAGCCCTGGATAAGAACAGGAGGGGGTGTTAGATGCCATCATATAATTAACTGCAGAAAGAACCCTGCTGAGGTTTGGCTCTGGAGGGTTGCCCAACAGGACAGGAATGTGTTGTGGGTTTTTTTTTAAGTAAGTCTGTCTCCATACTAGATTTTAAGTAAGTGTCACTGCCCAGGGTGGGGGGCGAGCAATATCAAGATTGCCCTCAGAGAAGGCATTTTCAGAGAGACAAGATGCACTGAACCAGGAGCTCTGCCACAAGCTTCCAGCAGACTTATACGCCACTCACCTAAACGCCCCTTGCCTCAGTTTTCCCTTCAAATAGGGATAGCAATTGTACTTCCCTCCTTTGGCTTGGCTGTTTAGACTACGAGCTCTCTGGGACAGGGGCTGTCTCCTAGTAAGCATTTGTACAGAGGGTTAGTGTAGCTGTATTGACTCAGGATATTAGAAAGACCATTAGAAAGGTGGGTGAATGAATTAGTCTTATTGCAGTGGTTCTCAGCCTTTCCAGACTACTGTACCCATATGAGGAGTCTGATTTGTCCTGTGTACCCAAAGTGTCACCTCACTTAAAAACTACTTGCATACAATCTCAGACACAAACACAAAAGTGGCACAGCACACTATTACTGAACGAATGATTCTCATTTTTACCACACAATTATACAATAAATTGTATGGAATATAAACACTGTACTTACATTTCAGTACATAGAACAGTAGAAACAAGATATTGTCAGTATGAAATGTTAGTTTGTACTGACTTTGCTAGTGTTTTATGTAGCCTGTTGTAAAACTAGGCAGATAAGTTGATGTACCCCTTGGAAGACCTCTCTGGACTCCTGGTTAAGAACCACTTTTTTATTAGGTTTCAGAGTAGCAGCAGTGTTAGTCTGTATCCGCAAAAAGAACAGGAGTACTTGTGGCACCTTAGAGACCAACAAATTTATTAGAGCATAAGCTTTCGTGGACTACAGCACACTTCTTCGGATGCATATAGAGTGGAACATATATTGAGGAGATATATATATATATATACACATATACACATATACACACACACACCCCGAAGAAGTGAGGTTTTTACTCACGAAAGCTCATGCCCAAATAAATCTGTTAGTCTTTAAGGTGCCACCAGACTCCTTGTTGTTTTTGTAGATACAGACTAACACGGCTACCCCCTGATACTTGACTGACACACACACACACACAGCATGAACAGGTGGGAGTTGTCTTACCAACTCTGAGAGGCCAATTAAGTAAGAGAAAAAAAACTTTTGAAGTGATCATCAAGCTAGCCCAGTACAGACAGTTTGATAAGAAGTGTGAGAATACTTACAAGGGGAGATAGATTCAATGTTTGTAATGGCTCAGCCATTCCCGTCCTTATTCAATCCTGAGTTGATTGTGTCTAGTTTTAGAGACTAACAAATTTATTAGAGCATAAGCTTTCGTGGACTACAGCCCACTTCTTCGGATGCATCCGAAGAAGTGGGCTGTAGTCCACGAAAGCTTATGCTCTAATAAATTTGTTAGTCTCTAAGGTGCCACAAGTACTCCTGTTCTCTTTGCGGATACAGACTAACACAGCTGTTACTCTGAAATGTTTCTAGTTTGCATATCAATTCCAGCTCAGCAGTCTCTCGTTGGAGTCTGTTTGTGAAGTTTTTCTATCTCCCCTTGTAAGTATTCTCACACTTCTTATCAAACTGTCTGTACTGGGCTATCTTGATTATCACTTCAAAAGTTTTTTTTCTCTTAATTGGCCTCTCAGAGTTGGTAAGACAACTCCCACCTGTTTATGGGGGGTGTGTGTGTGTGTATATATATATATCCTCAATTTATGTTCCACTCTGTACGCATCCGAAGAAGTGGGCTGTAGTCCATGAAAGCTTATGCTCTAATAAATTTGTTAGTCTCTAACAAGTGTTAGTGCCACAAGTACTCCTGTTCTTTTACTGTTTTATTAGATGAACGTGTGCTGGCGAGAGAGACAAGCTTTCAAGCTCCGCAGAGCTCTTCCTCGGGTTGGGGAAAGGGACTCCGAGCACTTGTCTAAACCGCACAGCTTTTAGCAACAAGGCTGTGTCAGCGTGTGTAAACGCTCTTTGTTGGCACTTTTGCCGACAAAAATACTTCCAGCCCCAGGAGCAGGGTTAGCTTTGTCGGCAGCAGAGTGCCACTTGCCTTGGCAAAACTTGTGTGTGTGGGAGGGAGCTTTTCTAAGTCCCTGTGAAAGATAAGAGTGTTGTGTTTCAGAGCAGTCTGTATCCGCGAAAAGAACAGGAGTCCTTGGGGCACCTTAGAGGCCAACAGCTGTATTGGAGCAGACGCTTTCGCGGGCTACAGCCCACTTCCTCAGACACACAGCGTGCGAAGGTTTGC
Organism: Malaclemys terrapin pileata; assembly: GCF_027887155.1. NCBI lineage: Eukaryota > Metazoa > Chordata > Testudines > Emydidae > Malaclemys > Malaclemys terrapin. The sequence goes on from NC_071511.1 coordinate 126,942,438, forward strand.
GCACAACTCCGCGGTGTAGACACATGCAGCGTGTCAGAGCTCAGGACAGGCGGAACAGCTGTTCAGTGCGAGCCGTTAGCACACACCCTGCGGGGCCAGGCCAGGGGAAGGGGCGGGTCACACCCCTAGTCAGGGCCGGGAGGCAGCGGGGAAGGGGGTCGGCTCAGCCCAGCACGGTCAGTGTCGAGCCCCGAGGCGCAGGCCCACGCGCTGGGCCGGGGAACACGGCGGAGCCGCCCCCAGCAGGGGGCACGGGCGGGCGGGCGCCGAGTTCCCGCGCGAGGCCGCGCTCGGGCCCCACAGACCCCCCCCCCCCCCAACAGCAGCCACCGCCCCCCCCGCGGGTATTGAAAGGGGGGAGTCTCCCCCCCCCCGGGCCCCACAGACACCCCCCCCCCAACAGCAGCCACCGCCCCCCCGCGGGTATTGAAAGGGGGGAGTCTCCCCCCCCCGGGCCCCACAGACACCCCCCCCCCCCAACAGCAGCCACCGCCCCCCCGCGGGTATTGAAAGGAGGAGTCTCCCCCCCCCGGGCCCCACAGACACCCCCCCCCCAACAGCAGCCACCGCCCCCCCGCGGGTATTGAAAGGGGGGAGTCTCCCCCCCCCGGGCCCCACAGACCCCCCCCCCAACAGCAGCCACCGCCCCCCCGCGGGTATTGAAAGGGGGGAGTCTCCCCCCCCGGGCCCCACAGACCCCCCCCCCCAACAGCAGCCACCGCCCCCCCGCGGGTATTGAAAGGGGGGAGTCTCCCCCCCCGGGCCCCACAGACCCCCCCCAACAGCAGCCACCGCCCCCCCGCGGGTATTGAAAGGGGGGAGTCTCCCCCCCCCGGGCCCCACAGACACCCCCCCCCCAACAGCAGCCACCGCCCCCCCGCGGGTATTGAAAGGGGGGAGTCTCCCCCCCCCGGGCCCCACAGACACCCCCCCCCCAACAGCAGCCACCGCCCCCCCGCGGGTATTGAAAGGGGGGAGTCTCCCCCCCCCGCCCCGCAGCCCCCGGCCTCTCACCTACCTGCCGCCCCGCCGCGCAGCGGCCCCTCGGCTGCCCGCCGCCATCTCATACCTGCCGCTCCGCCTCCCCATTGGCCTGCCGGACCCCAGCCCCTGCAAAGCGATTGGCTGGAGCGAGCGCCGTCGCGGGGCGGGGCCGCCCAAGGGCGGGGCCGCCATTGGCCTGTTCGAATAATCAACAGACGACCCGCGCGCTGGCCGGGTGGGGCCGCCGGGTGCGCAAAGGATCCTGGGGGTTGTAGTTTTCCTGGGTGGGAGGGGGTCAGGAGGCCCCGCCCCCCAGGCTGAGGACACGCCCCGTGTGTGGGGGTGGAGCAGCCCTGCCTGAGGAGGGGGTGGGGGAAGGCAGCAGTGGGGGGAAGGGGGTAGGGGTTGCACAGCTGCCCAGGCTGAGGCAGTGGGGACGTGCCAGCCCCTCTGTGTGGCCAGGGGCAGGGGGGTACCTCAGGTCCCCACCCCTCAGCACAGGGGCAGGCCAGGGCCCCTCCAAAGGGGGTCGGGGTCCTTATCTCCATTGCACAGCCAGGGGCCGGGTGCAGGGGGAAGGGCTTGTCCAAACCAGAGGGGGGACCAGTCCCAGTCAGAGCCAGATCTCAGACGCCGCTGGTACCCCCAGCCTCTGGGGGAGCCAAACCCCTCCCCCCCTTCGTTATCCTGGGGCCACCCAAATAACTGCAGAGCGGTTCCACTGACGTCAAGGCAGTTATTCCAGCTTTACCCGGGTGTAACGGAGCCCAGCATGGCCTGACTTCATTCCCAGTTCACTTAGTAGCTGAAAGGAGAGTCTGGCTGGGGAGGATAACGACTACCCGAGTAAAACCAGGGGATCAGCAGTAAGAGAAGTCACTGTGGGACCCATTCTCCCAGCCTATGTTAAACTGTGGTCCACGAGCTCCATTCAGGGGGTCCGCGGATAGTTCCCTCTAAGGTGCTGTGATGAACTGGGACTGTTCTTAACGTGGTCTTTGAATGCTGAGTGGGGAGTGTTGGCTGGGAAGGCAGGGGAGGTTGGCTAGGACGGTCTGCACTGGGGGATGGGAGACTGGCCTTGAGGGAGGATACCTGAGCATGTAACATGAGAACCCAGGAAGGGGTTAGAGGCCAGGTGACACCTTGGCCCGGGAAACTGAACAAAGGATGTGGAGAGAGTTTTCAGGATCTGGCTGGTAATGGAGGGAGCCCAGACGGGGCTCTGCCTCCCCCAATGGGGCTGTGGTGCCCCTGGGACCCCAAGATGGACCTAACTGGGAACTGGGATTGTTTAGTCTCCAGAAGAGAAGAATGAGGGGGGATTTGATAGCTGCTTTCAACTACCTGAAGGGGGGTTCCAAAGAGGATGGAGCTCGGCTGTTCTCAGTGGTGGCAGATGACAGAACAAGGAGCAATGGTCTCAAGTTGCAGTGGGGGAGGTCTAGGTTGGATATTAGGAAACACTATTTCACTAGGAGGGTGGTGAAGCACTGGAATGGGTTCCCTAGGGAGATGGTGGAATCTCCTTCCTTGGAGGTTTTTAAGGCCTGGCTTGACAAAGCCCTGGCTGGGATGATTTAGTTGCGAATTGGTCCTGCTTTGAGCAGAGGGTTGGACTAGATACCTCCTGAGGTCCCTTCCAACCCTGATCTTCTATGATTCTAACGGGGGGGTCCTGTTGTCTGTGCCTGAAAAACCTGTCTTGGGCTGTGTTCCTGTCTTCTAAATAAACCTTCTGCTTTACTGGCTGGCTGAGAGTCATGGTGAATCGCAGGAAGCCGGGGGTACAGGGCCTTGTGTCCCCCCACACTCCGTGACAAGTACGCACCTGGGCGGGCGCACACAACGGAATAAGGGGCCACCCACGTAATGAGTGGAACCGTACAGGCGTGGCTAATTAGGTGCCTGGACCCTGGAGAAGATACACATTTAAGGTGAGGTGGTGGCCTTGGGGGAATAGGGGGTAGGTGGGAGAGGGCAGTGGGGTGAGAAGAGGGGGTGGGGGAACTTTGGGACATGCAGGGCTCCAGCAGCCAGAGAAAGAGGCGACTTTGCCCAGCCCCAGCTCTGGGCTGCTGTGGTGGGGGAGAGACGGAGAAACCCCCCCTCCTTCCCAGCCCCAGCTCTGGGCTGCTGTGGTGGGGGAGAGACGGAGAAACCCCCCCTCCTTCCCAGCCCCAGCTCTGGGCTGCTGTGGTGGGGGAGAGAGGGCACATCCATCCCATTAGAAAGGTAAGACTGTGTGCTTTTATTTGTAGGACAAAATGTTTTTTAATTATTATTACGTTTTTCTTATATAGTGCTTTTATCCAGAGCATTTTACAACAGTTAGCTAACGGTACAAACAACATTTGGAAAGATCATTAAGTGGTCCACCGAGACCCTCAGCAATTTTCAAGTGGTCCACGGAAAAAAAAGTTTGAGAACCACTGGCCTACGTGATGTAGGGGAGAGCAGAGAGGGAGCTGGCCTGCCGTGGTGGCTTGGTTCCCCTGCTGAGGTAACTGGGCCCTTCACTCCGGGGTCCCCTTAGCTCATGTTGGTTACCTCCATGACTTGCCCAGCCAGAATCCACTCCCTCCCAACCTGCACAGCTCCAGTGCAGGAGAAAGGGAGGAACATGCCACAGAGACACACATACAAACATACACCTATGCAGGCAGAGGTCTGCATTTGGAGAGACCCCACTATGCAGTTTTCAGGGGGATAATCTGGCTTGCAACATTTAAGGACTGATTTTCAGAGGTGCTGAGCACCCATATCATCAGTTGGATTCGGTGATCCATAAACCTCACCACCTTTGCAAACTGGGCTCCTAGACCCTGACAGAACATGAGCAATAAACAACACTGGAGGTGTAGAAAGAACAAAGTCATGCCAAAAACCTGTTTTTTTCCTTGACAGAATGGACAATCTTTGGACAAAGAATGCAGCAGGTGCCATGTTTCTGGCCTTAATAAAGCACCTGATATGGTGATTCACAAAATCATATTAAAATAAAGAATTCCAGCTGTCTTGGATAGGAGCATGGTCACATAGACTGGAAACTGCTCGACAAATAGCTAACAATAATAGAGCCATAAAATGACCATGGCAATGGACTGACTTGGAGGTGGGTCTAGTGAGGTGCCTCGTGGTGGGGTGGTAGGTCTCATCTTATCTTATTTATTAAATGAGCTGAAAAAGGGAGCAAGTCGTGATAAAATCTCCAGATGATGCAAAACAGAGAAAAGCTGCATCCACCATGGAGGACAGAGAAATTATACAAAAGGTCACATATGTTAGAAATATTGGCAGGGACTTACAGATGAGATTCAACTTGGATAAATGCAACTGATGCATTTGGGAAAATAAAACCATCTGGGAAAGAGAAATCTAGCAGTGAATGAGGAGAGTGGGCAGAGAATGAAGCAGCAGTTTGCAATGCATTATGCCAGAAAGAAACGAACCTGATTTTGGGCTGCCGAAGCAGAAGCGTGACATGCAACAAGAAGCTGGTATTCTGATGTACAGCCCTCAAGACAGACAGACACAACTCTTTTATTAGGCCAGATCCTGATTAGATCCTGTGTTTTTTCTCAGTCCTCACTCAGGGAAACCCCCATTGAAGTTTAACCTCTGACCGTAGTAAGCTAAAATATTAAGCAAAAAAAAAAAATCACATGTATTCTGTGCCCATGGGACTTGCCGCAGGATCCATCCCTGCCACTGAACTGTGTTCCTCAGTCTCAGCCTTCATTTCAAAGCATGATGTCTCAAGCTCTCTTCTGGCTGTACAGGTAACGTTGAAAACATGAGCCAGGTGAAGTGAAGCGGTGTTTTGGTCAAGAAGCAGCGGCTCCGAGAAACGCAGGCTGCTCCATCAGCCTCACACGGGGTGTTAATGCCAAAGACTATTTCAATGTCAATATTTTTAACTATTTCACTGCCGGTCGTTTAGCTAAAGTGCGGTCTCACCATCTCCAGCTGCCTCTTTCCTACCCTCGTGCCGAAAGCCCCAGTGTTTGTGTGTCTCTCAAACGCACATGCGGCTCCCCGGCCCCTCCGATGAGTTACGCGTTCTCACTGCAAACGTCTAACATGTGGGACAGCATCGAATAAATGTAATATCAGAATAACTCAGAGGACACCGCTGACTGGATTGTGCATCTTCAGATTTAATTTAAAAACTCTATTTTTAATTAAAATGAAGCTCCTGACACATTTCCCACCTGCTGCCTCAGAGCCATGCAGAATCCAGGGACCGTGCTGGAGACTCCAGGCCCAGCTTGCCAGTGTACACCCGGGGTTTTGGCTTCGGGATCCATTCTCTCCTACCTGGAAATACCGGCTCCAGGCTCCAGTGGGAGTTGTGTCTGAGTAAGAACTGGGAGGTAGCAGCGTAAGGAGCTCAGGGTTTGCTCTGGGATTCTGTGCTATTTTGTGGAGTTGACTCCATGTCCCAAAGGATTTTGGGATTCGTATCCATATCTTGCATCCGTTCTTGGAACAAAGGAAACCTGATCAAACTGAGATTGGGGGACACCCTAACTGGAGAAGGAGGGAGCCCTAGCCTTCCACAAAGTCTGTTCCATTCTCCTGTTGCAATAGCCCTCCAAAACATTAGCCCGCCCAGCACCAAGAGAATACACAACTAGATTTCAAGCAGGTACAAAGCCTACACTGTGCCACACAGACTGAGCCATGCACCACAATAGTGACTGAAGCACCTCACAACAGCAAACACGCCACAAAAAACTCAGCAACAGATTTCCACACAAGAGCAACAACTGAACAGCGGAACTGCTAGCTAGTCAGTTGTTACACCAGCAGCAATCCGTGCTGCAGTAAGCCTCCACTTGATCCCCTAGCACCCGGGGGGAGGGGAAAGTGTGCAAGCACGAATGCATGTGCCTCAGGGTATCTCACACGATTGTGCCAGGACATTGTGAATAGTGCACGGCTTTCTCTATTGTGCACAGGCTGGGTTTGCGCTGGGTGAGGCTCACGGGCCCGCTCTCTTCCCGCAGCCCTCACTGGGCTGAGAGTCTCTGGAGGATTTGCTTGGCTCCCCTTTGGTGGAATTTAAGGTCCACAAAGATCTTCCAGCCCTGGGCGCTTGCCCTCCCGACCTGACACAGGAGCCTTGCAGTTTCTTGCTGATCCAGGGCAGGAGTGGGGGGAGGCTCTCGCGGCAGGCGTTGCGGAAGGAGGCTGAGGAGATGCAGAAGAGGAGGGGGTCCAGGGCACTGTTGAGGTACCAGAGAGGCAGTGAGAGGTAGGTCTTCAGCCAGGTGTAGAGCACCAGGACGCTGGTGCTCCAGCTGTGAATGTAAATGTGCATCAGGGATGACGCCGTGTCGGGGAAGTTGCAAAAGAAAAACGCAGCCACCACAGCACCTGCATGGAAGAGAGGAGAGAGATTCATGCCCAGCCGCATGGCACAGGGCTTCTTGCATAATGGGATTCTGCAGCCATGGAATGACCATAGCATTGTCCCTTTTTTAGAACCTGATGCGCAATTGCAGCCCCAAACTCAGATTTCATTACAAAAATGTCTCTCTCTGCCCTTTTGGTTTAAAAGAAAACTTTCAAAAGGGACCCAACTGTGACCAAGACAGTGACACCTGCCTGAGTCTGCAAAGAGCCTGAAACCACAGCTCTGGAAGAGAAAAATTACACCTTTTTCATCACGATGAACTTCAAAATCACATTTCCACTTGAATATTTTTAACCTGCTCTTGTCACAATTAACACCTCAGCTTGCTATATCAGAGAGATCAGAAAGACGGTTTAATTTCCCTGTTTTTTCAGTATTTCTTTTGTACATGTGACAATGCTTTCTGTATAGCTAGTGTCACTATGTCATGTAGAAATAGGGAAGAGAAAAACATTTTAGAAGTAGGAAAATGGGATGTAAAGCAACAGAAATCAGCCAAGTGCTAATGGACAGAGAGATTACTCTTAAAATGTTTTTTATGTTTACTGGATTTCATCTTGAAGGGTTCCTTGAGATTTTAAGCCTCCACACTCAACCATCTCGCTGGTGATTGTTAGAAAAATATAAGGTAAATAAAATAAAAACTAAACAACAATAATCTTGCTTCTGGCCTTGCTTTTAAACAAGCGAAATAAGCAAGCAAGAGAATGTAAGTGAAAGCACAAGGCTGCACCCCCTGCCCTCCACCCGGTAGCCTTGCCTTTCAGTAACAAGAAAAGATAAGGGGCTAATGGAGCAGCAGGAAGGTGTTAAGAGAAGATGCAAAGTCTGCAAAGTGATCATGGCCACAAGTAACCCCACTCCTTACCCCTCCCACCAGGTGCAAAAGAGGTGGTCTTATCACCCCCAGGCTCCCCAGAATGGAACATGACCATGTATTGGAAGGGGTGGTACCAGGTGGGGGCACTACAAGTATAATTCAATTTGCCAAGAAGAGGGAGGCGGAAGAGGGAGCTCTATCGGCGTGCGGAGCTAGGGGTCAGGAGAAGGAGGGGGTTCTAGTGGCATATAGAATAGTAGTTGGGGGAGGTAAAGAGGAAACTATCGGCATATAGCGATAGCCCGACTGTGTAACGGGCTTTGAAATATGCTTGCTTGTTTAGCCCCAATAAACCCATCCAATTGCCTGCAGACTGGACCCTGGACTGTTATGTTAAGTAAGGGTGGCAATGCCATACCATGCCACCCTGACTTCTGGGCTCCTGCTGGCAGTGGCTCTGCCTTCAGATCTGGGATCCTGGCCAGCAGCAGCTACAGCTCTCCAGCTGCCCAGCTCTGAAGGCAGCACCACTGCCAGCAGCAGCGCGGAAGTAAGGGTGGTAGAACCGCAACCCCCCTGCAATAACCTTGTGACCCCCCCCACAACTCCTTTTTGGATCAGGACCTCTACGATTACAACACCGTGACATTTCAGATGTAAATAGCTGAAATTATGAAATGTATGATTTTTTATCTCCTAGGACTGTGAATTTGGTAGGGCCCTAGATATAGTGTACTTCGACTTTCAGAAAACCTTTGGCAAGGTCCCTCACCAACGGCTCTTAAGCAAAGTAAGGAGTCATGGGATAAGTGGGATGGTCCTCTCACGGATCAGTGACTGGTTAAAAGATAGGAAACAAAGGCTAGGAATAAATGGTCAGTTTTCACAATGGAAAAATGCGGGAAAAGGAGTCCCCAAGGATCTGTTCAGGGACCAGAGCTGTTCCACCTATTCATAAATGATCTGGAAAAGGGGGTGAACAGTGAGGTGACAAAATTTGCAGATGATACTAAGTGCTGGTCCACACTAACCCCCCACTTCGAACTAAGATACGCAACTTCAGCTACATTATTCACGTAGCTGAAGTCTAACGATCTTAGTTCGAACTTACCGCGGGTCCACACGCGGCAGGCAGGCTCCCCCCTTGACTCTGCGTACTCCTCTCGCGGAGCAGGAGTACTGGCGTCGACGGCGAGCACTTCCAGGATCGATTTATCGCGTCTAGACAAGATGCGATAAATCGATCCCAGAAGATCGATTGCTTACCGCCGGACCGGAGGTAAGTATAGACGTACCCAAAATTACTCATATAGTTAAGTCCTAAACTGACTGCAAAGAGCTACAAAAGGATCTCACAAAACTGGCTGACTGGGCAACAAAATAGTAGATGAAATTCAGTGTTGATAAATGCAAAGTAATGCACATTGGAAAACATAATCCCAACTATACATTCAACATGATGGGGTCTAAATTAGCTTGTGGCACCTTAGAGACTAACAAATTTATTAGAGCATAAACTTTCGTGGGCTACAGCCCACTTCTTCGGATGCATATAGAATGGAACATATGCATCCGATGAAGTGGGCAGTTGCCCACGAAAGCTTATGCTCTAATAAATGTGTTAGTCTCTAAGGTGCCACAAGTACTCCTGTTCTTTTTGCGGATACAGACTAACACGGCTGCTACTCTGAAATCTAAATTAGCTGTTACCACTCAAGAAAGAGATCTTGGAGTTGCTGTGGATGTCTCTGAAAACAACCCTACGTACAACCAGAACCCCTCAATCAAGTCCTTCTGGTGGGTTCAGGGAGCTTAGACCCCAGCTTGGGGTTCCCTGTGTTGCACCTCCCAGCCCAAACTGAAACTAAAAACTCCTCCAGCAGCTTTCTCCCCCACCCCCCACCGCCCTCCTTTGTTCAGTCTCCCCGGTCAGAAGGTGTCACTTCTCCCAACCCCCCTCCTGGCTCAGGTTACAGGTCAGGTAGCTTCCTGCAAGGGAAGTCCCCCATCCCCAATGAATGCAACATTCCCAGGTCCAATCTGCCCCGCTCCCTGCTCCGTCACAGCAGTTCTGGTGGCTCTATCTCTAAAAAGATATATTAGAATTGAAAAAAGGACAGAGAAGGGGAACAAACATGATCAGGGAGATGGAACAGCTTCTGTACAAGAAAAGATTAAAAAGACTGGGAGTGTTCATCATGACGGGTGTGGAGGAAGCGAGTAGGGAAGTGTTATTTACCCCTTCATATAACATGAACAGAGATCACCCAATGAAATTAACAGGAAGCAGGTCTAAAGCAAACACACACAAAGAAGTATTTCTTCACACAAAGAACAGTCAGCCTGGGGAACTCGTTGCCAGGGGATGTTGTGAAGGCCAAAAGTGTAACTAGGTTCAAAAAAGAACTAGCTAAGTTCCTGGAGGATAAGTCCATCAATGGCTATTAGCAAAGATGGCCAGGGACGCAGCCCCAAGCCTCTGACTGCTAGAAGCTGGGAGTGGACAACAGGAGATGGATCACTCGATAATTGGCCTGTTCTGTTCATTTCCTCTGAAGTGTCTGGCACTGACCACTGTGAAACAGGACACTGGGCTGGATGGACCATTGGCCTGACCCCGTCTGGCCGTTCTGATACGGGCTCAGGGGCCGTGAGCTGCAGTCAGTTTCCTGGGATGGGGAATGAGGAATTCAGCCTTCCTCCTCCACATTTAACGTCACCTCTTGCCCTACCCAGCTGAGGGCGGGATGGGGAGATGCAGCCCCTCCCGGCACTGCAACCCTCAGCTGTCTCCTGTGCACCAACCCCCCAAATCAACTCTCACACGTTCCTTTGGTGCCAAATGCCCCAGCAGCCTTGCCCAGATACCCCAGAGCTCCACCTGCCCCTCCCCGTTGCTCAATGCCGTTGCTCACCACCACACAGAAACCTGCAGCACAATGAAAATCCCGGGGCAGCATACCATGAATGGATTGATTCACCAGCTGCTCAGGCTTGCTGTACTGGGCTGGGCAGAAGGGGCAGTAAGGGAGAGAGGGCTGGGGGAGCAGAGCCCCTTAATTCTGGTTCCTGCCATGTAATTCCAGGGTCCCTATTGAATCATTTAGGTCTAACATGCTGCACGGGCCCCAGGGCCGTGGTTATGGAGGGGCTGAGCAAGGCCATGAGGGAAGTAGACAGGGCTGGGACTGGACTGTGTGGTTTGGCTCAGCTCCGGCCTCGAGGAGGGATGAGCCCACCCACAAGGGAGCGTTTGCATAGAGTGTTCCCTGTGCTCGGCACAGAGGCTGCAGCCGGGCCCGACTCCATTCGTGGCTGCAGGAATTCCTGCCTGCAAAGGGAGCTCCGGGGAATTGGCAATCCCACTAGCGGGCAGGGCGCTGAGTGAGCCAGCCACCTGCAGAGCAGAACCCGGGAACGCAACGCGCGGATGGAAGGAGTCAGAGACATCTGCTCAGCCTTCTGGAGGGGTCTGACTAACCATGTAGACAGGACGGTCTGTTTGTTCCGGAGGCGCTGGTCACAGCGCCAGAGCACAGGTACATTGGGCTTCGCACATGGACTGTGAGTTCCTGGGGCAGGGAGCACGGCTCCCTGTGTCTCTGTACGGAGTTGGGTGCAATGGGCCTGATCCCGACTGAGGCCGGCGCCGTTCATGCCACAACACTAAGAACAGCAGTGTCAGGACTGCACTTCCTGCTGGGCAGATGGGACCGTGCGTCAGCGGCTGAAACTGTCAGGATGACTCTGCTAGGAGCATGGATTGGGTTGGCTTCTCTCCCCGCGTGGGGTTGGTTAACTCCTGGGTGCACCCTGGATACTGGATGTGGCAGTCGCACTTACGCAGCTTTTCACTCCTCCAGTTCGTTAATACACATTATTTATTTTACTGATTAAAACGAGTCTCAAAAACAGTTTAGATTTTCAAAGAGGCGGGAGGAGGTGCAGGATACCCTCCCAGGCCCCCCACATTGCCCCAGGCCCACCGGACCATCCCAGCCTCACTGGACTACCCCAGCTGCACCGGACCGCCCCAGGCCCAGGCCCCAGGCCCACGAGACCGGCCCAGCCTCACTGGACTACCCCAGCTGCACCGGACCGCCCCAGGCCCAGACCCAGGCCCCAGGCCCACCAGACCGGCCCAGCCTCACTGGACTACCCCAGCTGCATCGGACCGCCCCAGGCCCACCAGACTGGCAGCCTCACTGGACTACCCCAGCTGCACCGGACCGCCCCAGGCCCAGGCCCAGGCCCCAGGCCGGCCCAGGTGCAGTGCGTGGGACAGTACACGACGTGATAAAACAAGCAGGGTGTGTGACGCTGCTCTGGGTACGTGGGTGTGCTGGTACATTGGATCTAGCCCCGGCTCTGCCACTGACTCGTGTGACTTGGACAAGTCACTTAGGCCCGGATTTTCTGAACGTGGCCTCTGAGTTTGGGGCTCGTCTGGGCCAGCTGGGGCCTGACTTTCAGAGGTGCTGAGCATTCACGCTGACCGGGGGCTGCCGGTGTGTGGCAGCTCTGAGAATCAGGCCCCAGGTGTTCAGAGCTGGCCTCTTAGAACGTGTCACAGGGGACAAGAGGCCACGTCTGGAAGCGTGGGGTCTTCCCCCCACCGCCTCCCCACCTGTGAAATGGGCTGAAGACCCTGCCCTGCCCCGGGAAATGCTGCAGGGCCCTGGGACGGAAGGTGCTAGGGAAGCGTTGAGCGCCGTTCAGAGGCTGTCGCTCACCCATGAGGTGCCGGGCCTTCCTCTCCGACGGAGGCAGGCTCCCGGGGGGCTGGTTGACCTGCGCGGAGAAGCCCCCTGAGCAGGGGTGGGTCAGCCCCATCTCCTCCCGCTGCCGGCGGGTCTGGCTGAGGTGGCAGAAGATGAGAAGGTGGAAGGTGACGATGGCAGCCAGGGGGAGCAGGAAGCAGAGGACACTGCGCGCTTCGATGATGCTTCTGTAGATGACGTACGGCTCGGGCTCCAGCATCTCGCAGACGGTGGAGAGGAAGACACTCTTCTCCCGGCGGGTGGAGGTGTAGTCCAGGATGCAGGCTGACGCCTGCCCGTAGACCACGGTAAGGGGCACCGAGCTCACAAGGGCCAGCAGCCAAATGAGGGCCAGCAGGTAGGCCATGCGGGACTGCCGCAGGCCGGTGATGGCCCACATGGGGTGGCAGACGGCCACGTAGCGCTCTGTGGTGAAGGCGACGATGGTCCAGCTGGTGGTGGCGCAGCACAGCTGGCGGGCCATGAAGTAGAGCTTGCAGACGGCGTCGCTCAGAGCCCAGGGGTAGTACTGCCAGAAGTAGCGGTACAGGGTCACCAGCACGGTGAGCAGCATCAGCACGTCGGCCGTGGCCAAGCTCAGCAGGTAGAAGCGCACGGCGCTCGCCCTCATGCGCCCGCTCCGCAGCAGCGTCAGCACACTCAGCCCGTTGGCCAGGAGCCCAAAGACGAAGAGCAGGCTGTAGAAGACGGTGACGGGGATGGCCACGTAGTCGGGCTCCTGCTGCTGGGCACTGATCAGGAGGTGCCGGGGGTCTGGCTGGGTCACGGGGGCCCCCGCGGTGCTGTTCCGGGCCGACCGGTTCTGAGCAGTCAGGTACCCCAGGCACTCACTGGCCCCAGCACCCAGGGGCTCAGAGCTGTTCGTGCTGGAGCTCGGGGCCATGCAGGCTGCCGGGGGGCCCTGGGGAGCCAGGGAGCCTCACCAAGAAAGCTGGGTTCACTCTCCAGGGCCAAGCAGGTTCAGAATCCGACCCCCTCAGCCGAGCGCTGCGTCCTGCCTCTGCGAAGGGGTAGAGCTTGGAATGCTGGGAAGGCGCGGGATTCGGGCCGGTTTCTCCTGGTGCAGCAGCCAGCCCCTGGAGGGAAAGCAATGAGTGTCATTGTTTGTCTCCCCCCTGCAGAGGGGCCCGGGCGGAGGGGGTTAGGTGGCTTCACCCTGCCCACCACCCTGAACACCAGGCCCCTTCCCAGCCCTCCCAGACACTGGCCGCTCGCCCTGCTGAGGGAGGCAGTGACAGGGCTGGGAAGAGGACCCAGGTGTCCCTGGCCCCAGCTCTGCCCACTAGCCCTCGCTGTCTCTCAGTGTCAGGGGGGAGGGCGGCAGGCCGTGGTGTGCCATCCACTCACCTGCCTGGGTGCCGCTGCACCCCCACGGCGACAGACCCCCTGGCCTGCTGCAGGGAGGGCACCGTCCACTGCTCCTGGGTCTGCCCAGGGTGTCCCTTGGCACATCCCGACATGGATGCTCAGGGCTCCCTGCTCGGCCAAGGGGGGACCCCGCAGCACCTCCATGGGCTAGCGGGGAGAACGACTTTCTAGGAAGCTGCTCCACAAGGAGCTGCCCTGGGCAGAGAACCCTTCCCCATGGGGCAGATGGAGGGGCTGCTGGGGCACACCCCCTCCTCTCCCTTCCTCCATCCCCCCCACTGCCAGCGTTCACCCCACACATTCTCCAGCACCCCGTGCTTCTGGGGCACACCCTCCCTCCCCTCCCCTCCTCCATCCCCACCTCCTACTGCCAGCGTTCACCCCACACATACAGCCACAGCCCCCCCGTGCTTCTGGGGCACTCCCTCTCCCCTAACCCCCCTACTGCCAGCGTTCACCCCACACATTCTCCAGCCCCCCTGTGCTTCTGGGGCACACACCCCCTCCTCTCCCTTCCTCCATTCCCCCCTACTGCCAGTGTTCACCCCACACACACAGCCACAGCCCCCCTGTGCTTCTGGGGCACACACCCCCTCCTCTCCCTTCCTCCATTCCCCCCTACTGCCAGCGTTCACCCCCCACATTCTCCAGCCCCCCCGTGCTTCTGGGGCACACACCCCCTCCTCTCCCTTCCTCCATTCCCCCCTACTGCCAGTGTTCACCCCACACACACAGCCACAGCCCCCCTGTGCTTCTGGGGCACACACCCCCTCCTCTCCCTTCCTCCATTCCCCCCTACTGCCAGCGTTCACCCCCCACATTCTCCAGCCCCCCCGTGCTTCTGGGGCACACACCCCCTCCTCTCCCTTCCTCCATTCCCCCCTACTGCCAGCGTTCACCCCCCACATTCTCCAGCCCCCCCGTGCTTCTGGGGCACACACCCCCTCCTCTCCCTTCCTCCATTCCCCCCTACTGCCAGCGTTCACCCCCCACATTCTCCAGCCCCCCCGTGCTTCTGGGGCACACACCCCCTCCTCTCCCTTCCTCCATTCCCCCCTACTGCCAGTGTTCACCCCACACACACAGCCACAGCCCCCCTGTGCTTCTGGGGCACACACCCCCTCCTCTCCCTTCCTCCATTCCCCCCTACTGCCAGCGTTCACCCCCCACATTCTCCAGCCCCCCCGTGCTTCTGGGGCACACACCCCCTCCTCTCCCTTCCTCCATTCCCCCCTACTGCCAGCGTTCACCCCCCACATTCTCCAGCCCCCCCGTGCTTCTGGGGCACACACCCCCTCCTCTCCCTTCCTCCATTCCCCCCTACTGCCAGCGTTCACCCCCCACATTCTCCAGCCCCCCCGTGCTTCTGGGGCACACACACCCTCCTCTCCCTTCCTCCATCCCCCCCCACTGCCAGCGTTCACCCCACACACACAGCCATAGCCCCCCCATGCTTCTGGGGCACATCCCCTCCCCTAATCCCCCTACTGCCAGCATTCAGCCCCCAAATTCCCCAGCCCCCCGTGCTTCTGGGGCATACACCCCCGTCCTCCATCCCCACCTCCTACTGCCAGCGTTCATCCCACACACACAGCCACAGCCCCCCCGTGCTTCTGGGGCACACCCCCTCCCCTCCCCTCCCCTAACCTCCCTACTGCCAGCATTCACCCCCCAAATTCCCCAGCCGCCCCGTGCTTCTGGGGTACACCCCCTCCCCTCCCTTCCTCCATCCCCCCCTACTGCCAGCGTTCACCCCACACACACAGCCACAGCCCCCCGTGCTTCTGGGGCACACCCCCTCCCCTAACCCCCCTACTGTCAGCATTCACCCCCCAAATTCCCCCCCACCTGTGTTTCTGGGGCACACCCCCTCCCCTCCCTTCCCCCAATCTCCCCCTACTGCCAGCGTTCACCCCACACTTTCCCCAGCCCCCCCGTGCTTCTGGGGCACACCCCCTTCCCCCCACCTCCCCTACTGCCAGTGTTCACCCCCCACCTCCCTCATCCCCCCTTGCTGCTGGGGTGAGCCCCCGACCCCCGCACCTATCGAGGTGTCCTGTGCACCCCACCTGCCTATGCCCCGTGCTGGGGGGCGCCCCCCGCGCTTCCCCCGAGTTCTAGCGCCGGGGACCTCCGCCCCCCCCCCGGTCTGTCCGGCGCCCCCACCCCGGGGCGCCGGGTCCCGCACTCACCTGCGCGGAGCCTCGCGGCGCTGCCGGGAGCCGGGCTGGGGGCTGCGGCGCTGCCAGGCGGCACTGGGGGGGCGGGGGGCGGCTCCAGCCCAGGGACCTGCCCCCCCGCCGGGCCGGGGCCGCCGCTCGCTGGCCGCACCCCGCTCTGCCAGGCACCGGCCGCCGGGCTCCCGGGACGCAGCGACCTGGGCTCGGGAGCCGGGACAAACAGGCCGAGCCTCGGGATGCTGGCGGCAGCGCACTAACCCCCTGGGCATGGGACCCCCAGCCAGCGCCCCAACCCCCCCAGTAATATAGCAAAATAACAGCCCCCTGCCCGCTCCCGTGCACTGGTAGCCACAACTGTCCTGGCTGGCAGCAGTGCCCTGCAGCCACAGAGGTGCAGAACCTGCACCTGGGAGCACCGACGGGCGGGCGGCAGCGGGAGCTGCCCCCCCCCAATCACACCCCACTCCGAGCTGGCATGGTTACTTAGCCAAGGGAAGCTGTGTTCACATGAGGGACCCTGGGATTTGGCTGCGCTCCCCTGGTCAGGCCAGCTACAGAGCAAGCCCTGCTTCAGTTCTAGGTGTAATCGGTCAGATCCCCACTGGTCTAAATCTGCATCGCTCCATCGGAGTTAAAGGGCCCAGACCCCACTGACTCACGGCAGATTAGGGTTGGAAGAGACCTCAGGAGCTCATCCAGTCCAGTGGTTTTCAAACTTTTTTTCTGGGGACGCAGTTGAAGGAAATTGTTGATGCCCACGACCCAACGGAGCTGGGGATGAGGGGTTTGGGGTGTGGGAGGGACTCAGGGCTGGCAAAGGGTTGGGGTGTGGGGGCTGCAGAGTGGGGCTGAGAATGCGGGGTGCAGGGTGTGGGAGGGGGCTCAGGGCTGGGGCAGGGGGTTGGGGTGCAGGAGAGAGTCAGGGCTTTGGGCTGGGGGTGCAGGCTCTGGGGTGGGGCCGGGGATGAGGGGTTTGGGCTCGGGGGGGGCTCAGGGCTGGGGCAGGGGGTTGGGGTGCAGGAGAGAGTCAGGGCTTTGGGCTGGGGGTGCAGGCTCTGGGGTGGGGCCGGGGATGAGGGGTTTGGGGTGCAGGGGGGGGCTCAGGGCTGGGGCAGGGGACTGGGGCACAGGGTTGGGGCATGGGCTTACATCTGGCGGCTCCTGGTTAGCAGAGCAGTGGGGGTGCTAAGTCAGGCTGCCCTCCTGTCCTGGCACCGCGGACCGCGCTGCGCCCCGGACGCGGCCAGCAGCAGGTCTGGTGCCTAGGCGGAGGCGCGCAAGCGGCTTCGCACGACTCTCACCTGCAGGCACCGCCCCCCTTCCAGCTCCCATTGGCCAGTTTCTAGCCAATGGGAGTGCGGAGCCAGTGCTTGGGGCAGGGGCAGCACGCGGAGCCCCATGGCCCCCCTGCCTAGAAGCCGGACCCATTGCTGGCCGCTTCCGGGGCGCAGCGCAGTGTCAGAAAAGGTAGGCACTAGTCTGCCTTGGCCGGGCAGCACTACTGACAGGACTTTTAATGGCCCGGTTGGCGATGCTGACCAGAGCGAGGCGACCCAGTGCCTGACATTCCATGACCCAGGACTGGGTCACGACCCACGCTTTGAAAAACACTGATCTAGGCCAACCCCCTGCTCAAAGCAGGACCAACCCCAACTAAATCACCCCAGCCAGGGCTTTGTCAAGCCGGGCCTTCAAATCCTCTAAGGAAGGAGATTCCCCCACCTCCCTAGGGAACCCATTCCAGTGCTTCACCACCCTCCTAGTGACATAGTGTTTCCTAATATCCAACCTAGACCTCCCCCACTGCAACTTGAGATCATTACTCCTTGTTCTGTCATCTGCCACCACTGAGAACAGTCTAGATCCATCCTCTTTGGAACCCCCTTCAGGTAGTTGAAAGCAGCTATCAAATCCCCCCTCACTCTTCTCTTCTGCAGACTAATGGCTTGGTAATACTTGCGAATTAGAGCGCATTAAAGCAGCCCCGGGCACCCTAGCTCACTCTCCGTCCACACTGGCAAGGCACATAGAGCGTTCTGATTCCAGGGCTAGAGCGCTCCTGGTACTCCACCTCGGTGAGAAGATTAACACTTGGTGCGCCTTGGCTGAAACACCGAGGCATCAGTGTGAACGAGGTGTTGCATTACTGCGCTCTGATCGGCCTCCGGAAACGTCCCATAATCCCCTTAAATCAAGTGGCCACTCTCGTCGTTGTTTTGGAATTGCTGCAGGAATGCTCCGTTTGACAGCCGCTACTTATCTGCTCCGAGACAAAGCACCCGTTACTGTGGAATGCTGTGTGAGAGAGGCGGGGGAAAGGGGGGTCTGCTGCTGTCTGAACTTACAAGACAGCCTGCTGACATGTTCTCAGCCCCCCAAAACCTCACTCTCTCCCCCCCACAAACACACAACACACTCCCTGTCACATTCCACCCCACCCCACCCCATTTGAAAAGCACGTTGCAGCCACTTGCATGCTGGGATAGCTACCACAATGCACTGCTCTCTGTGGCTGTTGCAAGAGCTGCTAATGTGGCCACGCCAGTGCGCTGGCAGGTGTCAGTGTGGACAGACTGCAGCGCTTTCCCTACTGCGCTCTCCGAAGGCGGGTTTAACTCACAGCGCTCGACATCTGCACGTGTAGCCGTGCCCTGAATATCCCCAGTCCCCTCAGCCTCTCCTTGTAAGTCATGTGCCCCGGCCCCCCGGCCCCCCGAGTCAGTGCCCCAGCCCCCCGATCATTTTCACTGCCCTCCACTGCACTCTCCAATTTGTTCTCATCCCTTCTGTAGTGGGGTGTAAATCCGCATCGCTCCGCTGGAGTTAATGGGCCAGATCCCCATTGGTGTAAATCCGCATCGCTCCGCTGGCGTTAATGGGCCAGATCCCCATTGGTGTAAATCCGCATCGCTCCGCTGACGTTAATGGGCCAGATCCCCATTGGTGTAAATCCGCATCGCGCCGCTGGCGTTAATGGGCCAGATCCCCATTGGTGTAAATCCGCATTGCTCCGCTGGAGTTAATGGGCCAGATCCCCACTGGTGTAAATCCGCATTGCGCCGCTGGCGTTAATGGGCCAGATCCCCACTGGTGTAAATCCGCATCGCTCCGCTGGAGTTAATGGGCCAGATCCCCATTGGTGTAAATCCGCATCGCTCCGCTGGCGTTAATGGGCCAGATACCCACTGGTGTAAATCCGCATTGCGCCACTGGCGTTAATGGGCCAGATCCCCATTGGTGTAAATCTGCATCGCTCCACTGGCGTTAATGGGCCAGATCCCCACTGGTGTAAATCCGCATCGCTCCGCTGGGGTCTGTGAGGAGAGGGGATTCCAGTGGCGCAGTGTTGCCTGGCACCCGCTGAGCTGCGCTGGGGTCTGTGAGGAGAGGGGATTCCAGTGGCGCAGTGTTGCCTGGCACCCGCTGAGCTGCGCTGGGGTCTGTGAGGAGAGGGGATTCCAGTGGCGCAGTGTTGCCTGGCACCCGCTGAGCTGCGCTGGGGTCTGTGAGGAGAGGGGATTCCAGTGGCACAGTGTTGCCTGGCACCCGCTGAGCTGCGCTGGGGTCTGTGAGGAGAGGGGATTCCAGTGGCGCAGTGTTGCCTGGCACCCGCTGAGCTGTGCTGGTTTAATGTCAATGGACTGTATGAGCCCAAAGAGCCAAAGGTGTTAAGGACCCACCTGCCCCAGGCACTGTCCCACGTGAGACAGTTTTAAACCCGGTTCAGGGTTCGGTCCCCAGAGCCCTCGGCCGGCTGGGTCCCAGGGCAACCCACCAGCCAGCAGCCTGGCACCGGCCAGTAAAGCTACAGGGAAGCCCAGCAGAGGGGTAAAGCCCTGGAACTGGGGCACATTAAGCAAAGCTTACAGCAGAGCTGTTCCCGTTTCGCTGCGAGAGTCTTTAGCAAGCCCCTGGCCCCGTGTCACAGGCTCTTAGCGGGTATCCAGGTGGTAATAACCCTCGTTGTGGGGAAAAGAGAAGCAGCGAGTTGAGACAGGCTGGAGCTGGCGTCATTGTTACTGGTGTTAAAGTTCTTTTAAGTATTTGGTCCTGCCATGCGGGCAGGGGACTGGACTCGATGACCTCTCGAGGTCCCTTCCAGTCCTATAATCTATGAATCTATGAAACACACACAAGGGAGCCGGGAGAAAATGCAGCTTCTGCCTCTGATGTGACGCTCACTTGCAGCCTCACCTCGGAAAACATGGGCCCGGCCCGTGATTTGATCAGCCCGGCTGAGACCTGGCAAACTCCCACCAGCACAGGGAGGTTTTCGCTCACAGGCTTCCGGCAGTGCCGCGGAAGATGCCGTAGTAGCTGGCTAAGCCCCCTCTGTGAGAGAGGAAAGAGCAGAGCGAAGGCAGGGAAAGGAGGCATTGTGACAGGGAGCAGGGGACACAAAGTCTCACTTCTTGGTGATATTCAGAAATTAGCCCAGGCAGGGGGAGGTGACGATGCCCTCTGGGTCCCTCCAGGACATTCCAGGCTAACAAAGGCCGGCGGCCCAGGAGATGATGGAGGCAGCAGCTCTGATGAAACTCCCTTCAGCACCAATTTGGCTCCCCAGCGGGGAGTGGTGGGCAGAGCAGCTACATGGAGGGGGACTGAGTTAGAGGCACCCCAGAAAATCCCATCACCCATCAGGCCAGAGCCTGTTCCTGGTTCAGGGCCGGAGAAGAGACAAGGGAATGGCCGGGAACTGGGAGAACTTGGTGCAGAATGGAGGGGGCGAAGGCAGCAGGCCTGGAGCTGGGGAGAAATGCCCTTGTGTGCTTGTGGGTGGGTGGCCTGGGGACCAGGAGAGCCGGATCCTGTGCCGTGCTCTGCCGGAGCCTTACCCCGTAACCACGGGCACGGCCCTTAGTCTCTCGGCCCATCTGGCCACCTCTAACCGGGGCGAAGGACGTTGGGCCCTGCGCCTGAGCGGCGGCTGCTACCTGCGGGTCTGGAAGGCAAGATGTGTCTTGAAATGGCTGAATGGGGAACCGAGGCCCCTAAGGCAGAGCCACCAGCCTGAAATGGACGCCCCTGCCTCCAGTTACTCAGAGAAAGCTGCATCGCCTGCCAGCAGAGCTGGTGACGGGCGAACGCGGCTCCAGGTCCTGAACAAACAAGGCTCTTCTCTGCCAAGGGCTCCGCACTGAGCCAACCAGACGTTTCCTTCCTCTGGCACAACGAGCGGCTGCTTCGCAGGGCAGAGGGAGTCAAAGGGGCTCGTGCCTCCCTGCACTTCTCTCTGATGGGTGAAGGCAGCTGGATGGTTATTTTTTCTGCCAATAGCTGGGGTCTGGGTCACCCCAAAGTGCCCTGTTCTGTTCATTCCCACTGAAGCAGCCAGCCCTGGCCAGGCAGAAGACAGGACACAGGGCTGGATGGACCATTGGTCTGACCCCGCAGGGCCATTCCTATGATTAGTGCTCCCCTTCCCCAGCAGCTCAGCCTCCAGTCGGGGAATGGAGCAGGGAGGGGGTCTCTCCCAGAGCTGAGTAGCTGCAGGGCTCCCCCCCGGGCAGGCTGAGACCCACAGAGAGCCCCGGGCGCCTGGAACAGCCCTGTGCATTCATTCCCTGTATCCGAGAGGTCCAGAGCCCCTCTGGTAGGCAGCAGGCTGAGCGTGGGCTCCAGGCCCTGCCCTGGGCTCCGGCACGCTGCCATGGGAGCGGGAGCAGGGCCCTGGTGACATGTGCCTGCATTTGTGTTTGCCTGGCACTGTCAGTGCTGACTCGTGCTGCGCGGTGCAGGTGCTCAGCGCTGTACATTCAATCCTCCACTGCCGGCTCATCAGCCGCATCCCCCTGGGCTGGGGAGCTCATGGCGGCCAGGTCACAGCCGGGTACAGTGGAACCCCCCAGCGCCAACGGTAGCTCTGGAGCTCAGAGCAGTCGTCCTTGTCTCCGGCACAGCCTGCAGGCAGCACCACTGCAGGGCTGGACAGAAACAAGCAGGGAGGTGTCTGGCAGCCTGGTCTTCTCACCTTTGCAGAGACGCCCTCGCTTTCTGTGTAGAACTGATGAATGAAATTGTTTTTAATTGTTCACTTTATTAATGTAACTTCATAAGTAAAGTTTTATGAATGAAACAACATTCATTCATGAAACCAGTTACCCCAATAACTGGCTAATTGACAATTAAGATGCTTGTTAAGAGCCAGAGCTGTTCAGCCAGTTGCCCTTATAAATTTCACCGTCAATCCAATTCCTGCTTAAATCACTGAGACTTGCATCGTTTCAGTATTGTAACTTCTGTTCACTGTTTGCCATATTGTAATTCAAACCCCATTTTAAAACCCTTACTCCATTTTGTAAGGGCTTGCTGCAACCTTCATTTTTGCAAACCCTGCTGTAATCTTATTAGTTTAGTTTAGATGTGTGAAGGAGGTATGGTTGGATGATGGAATCAACCTCCAGCCCCAGCCTGTCCTGATGAAACAGAGTTCAAACACCAATGGCTGAAGATGCAGACAAGGGCTCTAACAAAGTAAGAAGAATCCACCCTAAAAAGAGAAGAACAAAGGCACAATAGAAGGAAGATCAAAGCCAAGTCCGAGGCTGAAAGTCCCATCTGCAATTGACCTGTGATCAATCACACCGAACCCAGAGGCAGCGTGACACAGCAAGACCTATAGACTCTGGATTCAAACAAGCCTACAAAAAGGATGGGTGAGATGGAAAACTTTGGAGGAGGGTAACATTCTGCTGCCAACATGGAAGGGCATCGGTGCATGCCCAACAGAGACCCAGCTCGTCCTTGTGCCCGGCTTTCCTGGCCAGTTACCGCCACAAGCTACGAACCCAAGCCACAAACTCAAGCTACATTCAGAACTGGTAACTGTGACGGAGCAGGGAGCAGGGCAGATTTGACCTGGGAATGTTGCAGGGGATTGCAGTGAGGAGGGGGGACTTCCCTTGAAGGAAGCTACCTGAGCTGTAACCTGAGTCAGGAACGGGGGTGGGGAGAATTAACACCTTCTGCCCGGGAGACTGAACAAAGGAGAGGAGCAGCGGGAGGGGCTGGGAGTTTAGTTTCGGTGTGGGCTGGGTGTGCAACGCAGGGAACCCCAAGCTGGGGTCTAAGCTCCCTGAACCTCCCAGAGGGACCTAATTGAGGGGGTCTGGTCGTACCTACACGCTCTGCTTGAGACTGTGTTCCTGTCCTTAAATAAACCTTCTGCTTTACTGGCTGGTTGAGAGTCGCAGTGAATCTCGGGAAGAGGGGTGCAGGGCCCTGACTCCCCCACACTCCGCAACAACTGGTGGCAGCGGCGGGATCTACTGCACCCCATGGACGGCGCTTCCTGCAGTAAGTGACTGGGGAGCAGTAAAACGAAGGGGGATTGACGGGGACCAGGTGTGCTGAAGAGTGAGAGAGAGACGGTTATTACCCCTGGGAGTGTGTGACCAGCGAGAAGGACTTTTGCAGTAACAGGGTCCCCCGGGGGGATCGCAGTGAGTGGTCCCAGGGGCGGAGGAGTCTGCAGCTCGACCCTGGCAGAGAGGTGGTGACCTCGAGAAGGGCTGGCACACTAGGGGTCTGTGATGGGTTGGATCACAGAAACCCCCTTGGGAGCTGCCACCAGATGTGCAAAGACTATCCCTGCTCCTGTTTTCCCTGCCAGCTCAGGACTCCAGCACCCTGTCTTGCTGAGCCAGACACTCCTGTTTGGCTCTAGACACAGACCCAGGGTCTGAATCACTTGTCCCAAAGCTGCAAGTTTACCTGAAAACAGCTCACAGTAGAGTGCTTGTCTTTAGCACTCAGATGCCCAACTCCCAATGGGGTCTAAACCCAGATAAATCCGTTTTACCCTGCATAAAGCTTATGCAGGGCAAACTCATAAATTGTTCGCCCTCTATAACACTGATAGAGAGATATGCACAGTTGTTTGCTCCCCCAGGTATTAATACATACTCTGAGTGAATTACTAAATAGAAAGTGATTTTATTAAATACAGACAGTAGGATTTAAGTGGTTCAAAGTAGTAACAGACAGAACAAAGTAAGTCACCAAGCAAAATAAAATAAAATGCGCAAATCTATGCCTAATCAAACTGAATACAGATAATCTCACCCTCAGAGATGTTTCAGTAAGTTTTTCTCAGACTGGACACCTTCCAGGCCTGGGCACAATTCTTTCCCCTGGTACAGCTCTTGTTGCAGCTCAGGTGGTAGCTAGGGGATTCTTCATGATGGCTTCTCTCCCTCTCTGTTCTCTTCCCCCCTTTATATATCTTTTGCATAAGGCAGGAACTCTTTGTCTCTCTGGGTTTCCACCCCCCCTCACTGGAAAAGCACCAGGTTAAAGATGGATTCCAGTTCAGGTGACATGATCACATGTCACTGCAAGACTTCATTACTCACTTGCCAGCAAACACATATACAGGAAGACTCACAGGTAAATACAGCCATCTGCAGACAATGGGAGTCATCAAGATTCCAAACCATCATTAATGGTCCACACTTTACACAATTACAATAGGCCCTCAGAGTTACATTTTATATTTCTAGTTTTAGATACAAGAGTGGTACATTTATACAAATCAGATGATCACACTCAGTAGATTATAAGCTTTGTAATGATACCTTACAAGAGACCTTTTGCATGAGGCATATCCCAGTTACTTACATTCACTTATTACCGTATTTTCTCTAAAACTATCTCAGTTACATTATATTGACTTATTATCAAGTTTTTATAAAACCATATAGACTGCACAACGTCACAGGGTCTCCCTGGGAACTGTGGGGAGCTGTGAGCACACAGGCCGGTGAGTGGCCAGCAGGAAGATGTATGCCAAGCGGCTTAAGAGCAACCTGGTGGAGCTGTGCAAGCAGAGGGGGCTGTGCATTGGGAGGTTCACCAAAGCACAGCTCATTGCCCGGCTGGAGGCGGAAGATCGCGCGAATGAACTGATCCCTGTGTCTCAGGGAAGCAGCCTGGCAAATGCAGCGCAGGCACCAGTGTCTGTCCCAGCTGGGAGTGGTCAGCCGGCTGCTGAGGGCTTCCCGAGACCCCTCCTTCCTATGCCTAGGGGAAGGGTGGGGAGGAGCCCAGCAAATACCGAAGGCGCCGTGGCCCCCCCGGCCAGCAGGGGACCCTCCCGGCGAAGCTCGCCGGCCAGCAGAGGATCCTCCCGGCGACGTTCGGCATCCGTGGAGCGGAATTGGCTGGAATGGGAGAAAGAGCTAAAACTGAGAGAGCTGGAGGATCGTGAACAACAGAGACAGCATGAACGGGAGGAGAAAGAGAGACAGCATCAGCGTGAACGGGAGGAGAATGAGAGACAGAGACAGGAGAATGAGAGACAGCGTCAGCATGAACTGGAACTGGCAAGATTGAAGGGCAGCGAACCCCCGGCTGTGGTGAGTGAGGGGGGACCCAGGACTGCACGGAGCTTGGATAAGTGCATCCTGGCCCCACACAAGGAGGGGGAGGACATGGATGACTTCCTGGAGGCCTTTGAGACGGCCTGCGAGCTGCACCGGGTTGATCCCGCGGACAGACTCCGGGTCCTTACCCCCTTACTGGACCCCAAAGCCGTGGCATTGTACCGCCAACTGGGAGAGGTAGAGAAAGGGGACTACGAACTATTCAAAAGGGCCCTGCTACGTGAGTTTGGGCTGACTCCTGAGATGTACCGGGAAAGGTTCCGGAGTCAAGATAAAACCCCTGAGATCTCATATCTGCAACTAGCCGTCCGCATGGAAAGATACGCCAGCAAGTGGGCTGGTGGGGCCCAGACGAAGGAGGACCTGATTAAACTGCTGGTACTGGAGCAACTGTATGAGCGGTGCCCATCCGACCTGAGGCTGTGGTTGGTGGACAGAAAGCCAGAGAACCCGCGACATGCAGGGCAGCTGGCTGATGAGTTTGTAAAGAGCCGGTCAGGGGGTGGCAGGGAGGAGCCCCAAAGGAACAGGCCCGCCGCGATGCAGAGAGAGAGTCACCCTGGGACCTCCCAAAGGGGGAATAGGGGGAATCCCCTCCCACGGGGAATGCCCAGCATCAGGGACAACCGACCGGCTCGAGGGGACCCACGGGACATGAGCTGCTATTACTGCGGCCGAAGAGGCCACGTTCGGGCCCAGTGCCCCAAGCTCAAGGACAGACCGAACCCGCACCGGGTTAACTTGGTAGAGGCCCAGACGGACGAGGGGCAGGCTTCTCACGCAAGAGGGGCTGGCAGCTTATCAACTGCTCAAGAGAGAGAAGGGCCCCCGGCCAGCTTCTCTGGGGGGCCAGATGCTCCGGATTCAAAGTTCTCCGTTTACAGGGTTGGCGCGGGGCTGTCCCTGCGGAGCGAGTGCCTTGTTCCCCTGGAGGTGGATGGGAAGAAAGTTTATGGATACTGGGACACGGGCGCAGAGGTGACACTGGCCCGGCCCGAGGTGGTGGCCCCAGATCGGGTGGTGCCCAACACCTTCCTGACCCTGACCGGGGTGGGCGGGACCCCATTCAAGGTTCCCGTAGCGAGGGTACACCTGAAATGGGGGGCCAAGGAGGGCCCCAAGGACGTGGGAGTGCACCACCATTTGCCCACTGAGGTGTTGATGGGGGGGGGACCTAGAGGACTGGCCAAGCAGCCCCCAGACCGCCTTAGTCGTGACCCGTAGCCAGAGCCGGCGAGGGGCACTACGCCCTGACCTTGGGAAGGATGTCCCACCGGAGGCACCGAACCCTTCCCGGGTGGGGAGGGAACACCCAAGGACAGGCCTCGGGGTGGCTGGGGCTTCCGACCCAGCCGACGAGAGGGAGCAGGTCCCCATCCCTTCCCCAGCCGCCGAGTTCCAGGCCGAGTTGCAGAAGGACCCCTCCCTGCGGAAGCTAAGGGGCCTGGCTGACCTCAGTGTGGTACAGACCATGAGGAGAGGATGCAAGGAGAGGTTCCTGTGGGAGAAGGGGTTCCTGTACCGAGAGTGGGCTCCCCCGGGGGAAGTGGAGTCGTGGGGGATCAGGAGGCAGCTGGTGGTTCCCCAGAAGTTTCGCCACAAGCTACTGTACCTGGCCCATGACATCCCTCTCGCAGGGCACCAGGGAATCCGGCGCACCAGGCAGAGGCTGCTACAGAACTTTTACTGGCCCGGGGTCTTCACCAACGTCCGGCAGTACTGCCGATCCTGTGACCCCTGCCAGAGGGTGGGGAAGGCCCGGGACAAGGGGAAGGCAGCATTGAGACCTTTGCCCATCATAGAGGAGCCTTTCCAGAAGGTGGCCATGGACATAGTGGGACCTCTCAGCAAGACGACCCGGTCTGGGAAGAAATACATCCTGGTGGTGGTCGATTTCGCCACCCGCTACCCCGAGGCAGTGCCCTTATCGTCCATTGAAGCAGACACTGTGGCGGATGCGCTGCTGACCATTTTCAGCCGAGGGGGGTTCCCCAAGGAAGTCTTGACGGACCAAGGGTCCAACTTCATGTCGGCCCTACTCCGGTGCTTGTGGGAGAGATGTGGGGTCCGGCACAACTGGGCCTCAGCATATCACCCCCAATCCAACGGGCTGGTGGAGAGGTTCAATGGGACGCTAAAAATGATGCTGAAAACATTTATGAATCAGCACCCGCAGGACTGGGACAAGTACTTACCTCACCTGCTGTTTGCGTACAGGGAGGTACCCCAGGAGTCTACCGGGTTTTCGCCTTTCGAACTGCTATATGGAAGGCGGGTAAGGGGGCCCCTGGACCTGATGAGAGACGAATGGGAGGGGAAGGCCACTCCTGACGGAGAGTCGGTGGTGGAGTATGTCCTGACCTTCCGGGAACGACTTGCTGAGCTCATGGGCCTGGCCAGGGAGAATCTGGCCAGAGCCCAGAGGAAGCAGAAGGTCTGGTATGATCGCACAGCACGGGCCCGCGCCTTCGCCACTGGGGATCAGGTGATGGTCCTCATCCCCGTGAGGAAAAACAAACTCCAGGCCGCCTGGGAAGGGCCCTTCAAGGTTGTCAAGCAACTAAACGAGGTAAACTATGTGGTGGAGCTGTCGAACCGGGCACACCACCACCGGGTGTACCATGTGAATATGATGAAGCCATATTATGACAGGGGGAATATGGTGTTGGCCGTGTGTGGACATTGGGAGGGGCAGGGAGATGACCCTTTAGTAGATCTATTCCCTGGGACAAGAGTTGGCTTCCCCCTGGAAGCAATTCCCCTCTCTGATCGGCTAACCCCTGCCCAGCGAGCTGAGATCGGAGGGGTGCTGCATCTGTACCAACAGCTGTTTTCCAACCAGCCTGGACGCACTAATCTGACTGTCCACCGGGTGCAGACAGGATCGCACCCGCCTATAAAATGCTCCCCCTTCCGAGCCACAGGGAAAACT
Organism: Malaclemys terrapin pileata; assembly: GCF_027887155.1. NCBI lineage: Eukaryota > Metazoa > Chordata > Testudines > Emydidae > Malaclemys > Malaclemys terrapin. Next base: position 126,970,311 of record NC_071511.1, read on the forward strand.
GCTCAGGACCTGGAAAGAGAGGTCAATGACATGCTGGCTTTGGGGGTGATCCAGCCGTCTTCCAGCCCTTGGGCCTCGCCGGTGGTGCTGGTCCCCAAAAAGGACGGGTCGATCCGGTTCTGTGTGGACTATCGGAAGCTCAATGCCATCACTGTAGCCGATGCCTACCCCATGCCCAGGCCGGACGAGCTCCTAGACAAGCTGGGAGGTGCTCGGTACCTTACCACCATGGATCTTACAAAGGGCTATTGGCAAGTGCCGCTGGATGCAGATGCCAGGCTGAAATCGGCCTTTGTCACCCCTCTGGGGCTCTATGAGTTCCTGACCCTGCCCTTCGGCCTCAAGGGAGCGCCGGCCACCTTCCAGCGCCTGGTGGATCAGCTACTGAGGGGGATGGAGAGTTTTGCCGTGGCGTATATCGATGACATCTGTGTCTTTAGCCAGACCTGGGAGGACCACATATCCCAGGTTAGACAAGTGCTGGACCGACTCCAGAAGGCTGGGCTGACCGTAAAACCGCAGAAGTGCAAGGTGGGGATGGCTGAGGTATCCTACTTAGGCCACCGGGTGGGAAGCGGCTGCCTAAAGCCGGAACCAGCCAAAGTGGAGGTGATCAGAGACTGGCCCGCTCCTCAAACCAAAAAGCAGGTCCAAGCCTTTATTGGGATGGCAGGGTACTATCGGAGGTTCGTGCCCCACTTTAGCGCCATAGCCGCCCCCATCACTGAGCTGTGCAAGAAGGGGAAGCCAGACAAAGTGGTCTGGACCGAGGAGTGCCAGGAGGCTCTCCGGGTGCTGAAGGAGGCTCTGGTCAGTGGCCCAGTTCTGGCAAACCCAGACTTTGACAAGCCCTTTATGGTGTTCACCGACGCCTCAGACACGGGACTGGGGGCGGTGTTAATGCAGGAGGATGAAAAGGGGGAGAGACACCCCATCGTGTACCTGAGCAAGAAGTTGCTACCCCGGGAGCAGAACTACGCGGCCATCGAGAAGGAATGCCTGGCCATGGTGTGGGCCCTCAAGAAACTAGAGCCATATCTCTTTGGGCGTCACTTCACCGTGCACACCGACCACTCTCCCCTGACCTGGCTGCACCAGATGAAAGGAGCCAACGCCAAGCTCCTGAGATGGAGCCTGCTCCTGCAGGATTATGACATGGACATGGTCCATGTGAAGGGACGTGACAACCTGATAGCGGACGCATTGTCCCGGAGAGGGAGCCCTGAACTTCCCCAGGTCACTGGTCAAAGTGACCCCGCTCAGTTCAGTCTCGAAGGGGGGAGAGATGTGATGGAGCAGGGAGCTGGGCAGATTTGACCTGGGAATGTTGCAGGGGGATTGCAGTGAGGAGGGGGGACTTCCCTTGAAGGAAGCTACCTGAGCTGTAACCTGAGCCAGGAACGGGGGTGGGGAGAATTAACACCTTCTGCCCGGGAGACTGAACAAAGGAGAGGAGCAGCGGGAGGGGCTGGGAGTTTAGTTTCGGTTGGGGCTGGGTGTGCAACGCAGGGAACCCCAAGCTGGGGTCTAAGCTCCCTGAACCTCCCAGAGGGACCTAATTGAGGGGGTCTGGTCGTACCTACACGCTCTGCTTGAGACTGTGTTCCTGTCCTTAAATAAACCTTCTGCTTTACTGGCTGGTTGAGAGTCGCAGTGAATCTCGGGAAGAGGGGTGCAGGGCCCTGACTCCCCCACACTCCGCAACAACAACTGGTAACTATACAGCAGCTGCAGAACATTTGTGTGTGTGTGTGTGTGTGTGTGTGTGTGTGTGTGTGTGTGTATATATATACACACAGATCGTCGGGCTCAATGGGTAGTGATCAATGGCTCCATGTCTAGTTGGCAGCTGGTTTCAAGCGGAGTGCCCCAAGGGTCGTTCCTGGGGCCGGTTTTGTTTAATATCTTTATTAATGATCTGGAGGATGGTGTGGACTGCACTCTCAGCAAGTTTGCAGATGACACTAAACTGGGAGGCGTGGTAGATACGCTGAAGGGTAGGGATCGGATACAGAGGGACCTAGACAAATTAGAGGATTGGGCCAAAAAAAACCTGATGAGGTTCAACAAGGACAAGTGCAGAGTCCTGCACTTAGGACGGAAGAATCCCATGCACTGCTACAGACTAGGGGCCGAGTGGCTAGGTAGCAGTTCTGCAGAAAAGGGCCTAGGGGTTACAGTGGACGAGAAGCTGGATATGAGTCAACAGTGTGCCCTTGTTGCCAAGAAGGCTAACGGCATTTTGGGCTGTATAAGTAGGGGCATTGCCAGCAGATCGAGGGACGTGATCGTTCCCCTCTATTCGACATTGGTGAGGCCTCATCTGGAGTACTGTGTCCAGTTTTGGGCCCCACACTACAAGAAGGATGTGGAAAAATTGGAAAGAGTTCAGCGGAGGGCAACAAAAATGATTAGGGGTCTGGAGCACATGACTTATGAGGAGAGGCTGAGGGAACTGGGATTGTTTAGTCTCCAGAAGAGAAGAATGAGGGGGGATTTGATAGCAGCCTTCAACTACCTGAAGGGAGGTTCCAAAGAGGATGGAGCTCGGCTGTTCTCAGTGGTGGCAGATGACAGAACAAGGAGCAATGGTCTCAAGTTGCAGTGGGGGAGGTCTAGGTTGGATATTAGGAAACACTATTTCACTAGGAGGGTGGTGAAGCACTGGAATGGGTTCCCTAGGGAAGTGGAGGAATCTCCTTCCTTGGAGGTTTTGAAGGCCCGGCTTGACAAAGCCCTGGCTGGGATGATTTAGCTGGGAATTGGTCCTGCTTTGAGCAGGTGGTTGGACTAGATGACCTCTTGAGGTCTCTTCCAACCCTGATATTCTATGATTCTATGATAGGTATTAGATAATTATTGGTCATAAACAAATTGTTATCATAATAAATGTGGCATCTTTGTCTTGCCCCCTGAAACGATCCTGTGCAGCTTTGTCTGCATAACATCTGGGACTGGCGCGCCCTCCACCACAGCTCCCCCGTCACTGGGCAGCTGGCAGGGGAAGGGCAGCAGAGCCGAGGGCACCCACGAGTGGTCAGTGAAAACCCCAGCGAGGCAGGAACTCTTCCCACGCTGGGACACCCAGACACAGGAACGGGAAACGTCCGAGGTTTTGTCGGAGAGCAGGGCGAGACGGGCGGTCGGCTGCGGGCGCGTCCCTCAGCTCCTGATGCCAGCGTCCCCGGTCTGCCTTCCCTCCAGCCCCCCAGTGCAGCCCCCAGTGTGGGGAAAACAAGGCAGAAGAGGCCAAGATCGTTTTAATCACGCTGCTTGGCCCAGGCAGCACCAGCTCACAGACCTGCTGCTCCTCTCAGCAGGGATCTACCCCACACGGTTGGCTCAGCAGGACAGCTAGGGGAGTCCATCCTCCACCCCAGCCCCTCCCCACCGCACTGCCCGGGGATAGCGCTTTGGCAGACCCGGCTCCTTTCCCTGCTGCCGGGAATGGCTCTGAGAACGCTAGAAAACTCTCCTGGGAAAGGGCCTGTTTTAAAGGGGAAGCAGTTCACCACATGCCGGATGACAATACGAAATCCCCCACGAGGCCCCAACTCAGTGCACACACGAGGCCCAGCTCCAGCTCAAAGGCTCAGGCTGGTACTTTCTTCCATTAAGGTCCATCTTTCAGCCACGTCCTCAGCCTCCCACTCTCACTGACAACACGTCCGGGCTGGCTCAGGAGACCGTGCCGAGGTTTAAGAGCCTTAACAACATTTACCCTCCTAGTAAAGACCCAGCACCCTCGTGGGAGCGTACTTTAGTGCACCCACGTGTAATGACGCGGCCGCGGGAGCCAATGGGCTAACGTGCTGCATGCGTCACCGCAGCCGTTCCATCGCAGTGGCACTGCAAGGCGTGAGAGGGGATTATGGGCACTTAGGGCAGAGCCCCTCTGCACAAGGCCAAAGTAACGTGAGTTTCTCCCTGCAGTAGTTACAGATTTCCCCATTACCCGGTCCAGAGAAGCTTTCCTGTGCGTTCCGCTAAGTCTCACGCACCCAAGGGGGCAGCTAAACTGCTTCCCCGGGACGCGGGAACGAGGAGTAAAGCATTCAGCCAGTCACGAGAACGATTGGTTTCATGCTGAGACTGAGACGGGGCAGGACCGCAGGGCGTATGGACAAAGGCGTTCACATTCGCTGCCATCCCCCTTCCCCAGGGCCCAGGTGGCTCAGACACAGAAATCTGGAATGCTGCCACGAGGAGTGCGGGTCACAGGCTGCGGAGGTCCAGATTTGAAGCTGAATGTGGCAAAGCAGAACTCAAAGCAGGTTTCAGTTAACACTCCTCGCTCCATTCCTGGTACGGGTGCAGCTGGCCAGGCCAGCCCAGGCGGGAGCATGCCGAGGCCGCTCGAAGGAGAAACGAAGGTTACTTACTCGTAACCGGAGTCCTTCGAGCTGGACTCTGCACGTTCCCCACCTGTCCCAGTGTGGGGTGCAAGCCAGGCCAGTCAGGGGCTGGGTCACCACCTGCCCTGTAACTCTTAGATGCTCGTCCTGGCCAAACATGGATGGAGCATCTGTGGCTCGGTGCTCTGATCCCAGCAGCTTGCTCGTAACACCTGGTCTCTACCAGCCAAATGACTCCAACCCCGCTGCCCAGAGGCGGTCGCTAGCGCAATGGAATTCTTCCATCAACCTCGCACTGGGGTGGGGTCAGTATAGCCACGCCACTCGGCACAGCAGCACTGGGGGCTGGTTCCCCTGGGCAAAGGATGACTTGGGGGTCTGTGCCCCTCTCTCTCATAGCCCAGTGAGCCTTTGGAGTGGAGGTTTCTGAAGGGCACCTCCCAAAGCTAAGTTCCTTCAAGCCCTGAGGAAGGTGACATGGAGTCTGAGGCTGACGGAAGCGCCATGCTGGTTTCTCCCCCCCTCCCCCCCCCGTATTTGCTAACATGCAAATTAATCTGTTCCCGCCCTCTCCAAGTCCAAGCAAATGACTGGCCACCTGTCATGCGATTGCCACTGGGCTCCGATGCCACCTGGCTGGGGGCGCTGGCTTGTCTGGTGGAGAAACCTGCTTCCCCGGGCCCAGCCTGGTTTGCGAAACACATTTTAGTTCCAGGTTCCCATTATATTTGCATGGGCCCTGGGGGGTTTATCGTCCCAACACAAGGGTATTAACGATTGTGACGAAGTGGGACTGTTCTTAATGTGGTCTTTGAATGCTGAGTGGGGAGTGTTGGCCTGGGAAGGTTGCAGGGGAGTTTGGCTGGGGCTGTCTGCACTGGGGATGGGAGACTGGCCTTGAGGGAAGATACCTGAGCATGTAACATGAGAACCCAGGAAGGGGTTAGAGGCCAGGTGACACCTTGGCCCGGGAAACTGAACAAAGGCTGGGGGAGGAGCCGGGGGGAGGCTGAGGGAGACACTGGAGGGAGTTTCAGTTTGGAGCTGGCTGGGGAAATGGAGGGGAGCCCAGACGGGACTCTGGCCTCCCAACGGGGCTCCGGCCTCCCTGCCGCCCCCCAGCCCCACTGGCTTCCCCAGGACCCCGCCTGGGCGGACTCGCTGTGGGAAGCGCACAGAGGGGCATATGCTGAATGCTCCGAGGTCAGACCCAGGAGGTGAAGCCGTGTGAGCTTCTTGCCCTGCAGACAGTCTGCTCCGAGGGAGAGGAGGCTCCCCAGAGTCCTGCCTGGCTTTGTGGGGAGCAGTTCCAGAGCATCGCCCGGGGACTCCGTGACAACAATCAGCAGGTCATTAGGTCTCAAGCGATACCTTACATGACATTAATGAACGGGGGTACACTGGACTGGTCAGACCAGACAAACCTCACTGCCAGCTACCAGGTAGCCCATTGGGGCTCACCACCCTGCCTTTGTCAGAGCAGGCCCTGAGGAGGTGGTGGCGGCCCAGGGTGGTGTCACTATGGTGCCACATGAAGAAATTGCTGGTTTTCAGTTGCTTTTTAAAACCACACAAAAGTCCACACAAAACACTCCACAAAAAGACCATTACGATGGTCACAAAGTCAAACACTCAACACTTACGAAAGGGCAGAATGAAGGGTGTCTGTGCAGCCTTAACCTGTGTCCCGGGTGCACCTGTGTCAGGACAGTCTGCAATTCTATGGTCATTGCTGTTCTCCCCCAGAACCCGCCTCTGCCAGGGCACAGCTGGGCCTGCTCCGGGGCGGGCTCAGGGCTGGCAGTGACGGAGGCTGCTGGCTGTAGGACCTGCCTGGTTTGCTGCAGCCACTGGCTGTGCAGTGAGTGAGGCAGGGACTGCAGGCGGAGGAAGGACAAATCCCGTGGTTAACGCAGGCGAATGCTGCCCTGGAGCACTGGAGTCTGTCCCTGCCTCTGCCACTGTGAGATGCTGGGCAAGTCACTTAATCCAACTTTCCCCTGGGGGTTACTAATTGTGTGTGCCTGGTTCTGTAGGAGCTCAGCGGCAGCCCCTGGGCTCTGAAACACGTTGCGGATGTGCTGCAGCTGAAATCAATAGGCCCTGGGCTTCGTATAACGAACGTGCTGCACGGCGAAGGATTCGGAAGAAGTCAGGTACTCGGTGCCTCAGGGGCACCCAAACGTAGCAGATGTTTTTCGCTGGAAGCTCCAGGTCTCAGGCCCGTCTCTACAATGGAACTGACTCTCCCCCCATCTCATCTCACCTCACAGGGGTGATCAGTGCATGGGCCGTGCTGGGATCCCAGAGTGGTAAGCACCATAGAGGAAATGAATATTTCTGTCTTCAGAGCAGGGTTCAGATAGTGGGCAATACATAAGGTGTGTGTGGGGGGGCCAGGCTGAACAACGAGGAGAAACAGCCCCGAGTAGC